>NC_081846.1:65094616-65419485 GCF_963259705.1 Myotis daubentonii | reverse complement strand
ACCGCTCCTCTCTTTTCCCACCATGCTGACTCTTATCTTTGGTCTCCAAGGACTTAAGGGCTGACAAGTTATAAATTGTTATAAACTCTCACTCACATTTTTCCTTTTTTTTTTCTTTTGTGCTCAATTGTGCTCAATTCTTTAAACTTGACTAAACCTTAAAGCTTGCTAATGCCAAGTAAACTCCCATAAGGAGCTCCAACGGTCAGATTTTATTTTAGGGAATATTATTCTGAATTATTTTCTCCATTGCTTTTATTTCTTCTTTGATTTACTTTTACTACTTAAATCTTAATCTGATTTTGAAAAAGTTAAAAACTATTCTTTGAAAAATATATGTCAAGGTAATAAAGTCAGCTAGTTACCATTTAAATTATCTACCAGAACACAACTCCCTACAACACATTCACAACATAAATGTGACGAAGTTTAATCGTTTCAATGTCACCTTTCATTACATTTAGAGTTTCTGCCTCCATGGGACAATTTCTTCTTTCTGCTTCAAATGCTCTCACCAGTTATATATGACTAAAATGATTTTGGAAGTGCTTCACTGAGAAAGCAGGTTAGCTTAAAGCACATCTGATAGCATTAATGAATCTATGGCTTGCTGGCTCACTGAGGAAACTGATTGGAAAATGCCTGATTCCATATCCAAAATGAATTCTCACTGTAATCTTCTGACTCAAGAGCATGTATTTTCAGTTACAAAATAATATCAGGAAAGTGAGAATGGATCAGCACAGGCAGTGCCACTGTCTTTATCAGAAAAGGATCTAAAAATCCCACCCCAGTCAAGAGCACTGTATTCAGAGAACATATAATGGATACTACATTGATATTTTCCTGAGCATGACTTGTTTCTCAGTTCTCAGAAAAGAGAAATATTGGCCAATAAGAGACAAAATTTTATTTAACAGTATCTTGCTTTTATCATTGGGCTCATGGCCTTCAGGGGTGGATGACAGGCTCAAAAATGAAGGTAAATTTAGGTTAAAATTATATAATTTCAATAAATCCATGGAAGTGGACCATCAAAAACCATTTGCCATATTTCTGCTTGGAGAAATTAGGGGGTCATTTCAAAGCCAGGCTCCAGGAAGGCAAGAATATTGCTAATGGTACAAACTCAGGCATCAGACTGCCTGGCTCAGATCCCACTGATGCCATTTGCTAGATGGGAGACTTGGGCCATTGTATTCATCACTGGGTGTCACATTTTCCTCATCTGTAAGATGAGGGTAATAATAGTACGGGCTTGCCCTCTAGGATTCCTATGAGGATTAAATGAGACAAGTTTATAAAGTGTCTCACACAGCACTAAATAAATGTTAGCTGTTATTATTACTACATTTGGGTCCCTAATTCTCAGTGTGAATACCAACAACAGCTGACTCTTCTAGACTTTGATTTTCTTAACTTGAAAAGAAATAGAATGTTTGTAAACACTTTAAGACTCCCAAAAGGATTATTACTATAAGTATTCTATAATAAAGATACATTTAAGAACCTGCCTAGGACACAATACAAAAAAAAGATAACCCAGATGCTAGAAGTCTAGAAATAAAATCTCTCTCTCTCTCTCTCGTCTCTCTCTCTCTTCTTTAGTGTTGACAACTATTTTTAAAATAGTAAAACATCGGATGGCTAAACAAAATTCCTTTTCATGGTTTACTAGTTTATATTCTTGAATAATGGCTTTCCTCGATTATAAAAAGATTTCAGTTATAACTCCTTATCAGAGGCTATGATTTTTTAAATGTGTAGGAAAGGGTTAAGAGGAAGAGGCATTTTGAAAAAATGCATAAATGTTATTTTTAAAGTTTAAATATTATTATTTTAAAGAAGTCTTCTGCATTTGACCCTGAATAACACTGACCTTTGCTATTATCTAAATTTTATTTTTTAAAACATACAATAGAGCCAACTTGTTGTGAATATCACGAGCTGATTTGTGTACATCTCTTTCTCTTAGTTCTGTGACATCACATTGATAGCTTGAAATCGACCATGGTGGAAGTATTTACACGGTGGAAATTGGCATGTGCTACCATGCATTTGTGTCCCTCCACAGGGAGCTAGCTAGTTGTTAATCATTTGCTAAGCCGCTGCCTTGGGTCCATCCTGCTTTTCCTGCAACTTGACCTTTCCCTTTCTCATCAGTAGCCACAATACAACATGGGGCACCTGATCACCCCTCTAACACCTGTCCTCTGCCCCTCGAAACCACACCACCGGCTTTCCGATACCTGGCGATCATGCTCCTCGTTTGATTCGCCTCTGCTCAAATCTGATACACAGCCCTGAATCCTGCTAGTTTCTGTGTTAGTTTATAAAGACGACTTGTATTAATTGCTCTTCCCAGACTACACAAGCTCAAATCTGCCAACAGATGGTGGTGGTGTTCCATTTTCCATCCTGACTCTTCTCATAAATAAACTTCTTGGGCCAAGGTTCTTGCAATTTCTGACCCTTTTAGTAGTTGTAAAATGAGTAGGGTGATGAGTGAAGGAGAAAACATGGCTGGGGTGTGTATTCACCCACTTTCCGGTCCTGGTGGCATTGATGACCTAGGGCTCTCTGATGGGAACGGTCTTGTTCTCATCTTCATGTACAGCAGCAGTGGCAACTGCGCATCACCTTTCCCGCGCTTGAATTTTCCCAGTTCCTCCTTTATGTTCCACTGTTGTGGGGTCCACAGAGTGCTGCTCTGCTTCCACGTTTCCAGGACTCCTCATATTCTGCAGTGACCGTGGGCACATTGAGATCTAGGGTCTTGGTAAACATTTTAAACACCCAACGAAAGCAATGATTACAAATAAAAGCCTGAGTCTGTTTCCTACGTTTCTGTGTCAGAAATCAGATGGTATTTATGATTTCACGCTCTCTTGTTGTTTTCCCGCCTCTTTATTTCCAGGTTCACCAAATCCCACATGGAGACAGACAGATGAGACCCCCCAAACCCAAGAGGAGGAAGATCTCCAGATAACAGGGACTACTACACCATGCACAGTGTTTATGAAAGGAACGTGCACAGATATATCTGTATATAGGTATTGATATAGCCACCGTTATATCAATATTTATACTATGGCAGAGAGCTACATCCACCACAGGGTGCTAAAAGAAACAGTGATACAATATTTTTTTTGATCAGGAAGGATAATGAAAGCTGGAAAAACCAATCAAAATCCCTGAGCGATGGGCGTGATAAATGGTCAAGAGATGACTGAGAAACCCTTTTTTTCTATAACACTAAAATTGTGATTATAAGAGATAGTCCAAATGTTTCTGAAGACTTTTCAATGTTGTACATAGAAAATACAGAATTTCATGGTGATATCAGAAATGTAAATATTGTACAATATTGTCATGTACAAGCGTACTTAATGCACACTTTATCTTTTATTGTACAAAGAAATAGTGTACAAAATTCTTTGGTTTCTATGGAGTACACCTACCAGAGACTACCAGTGTAAAGTGATAAATAAAAATACAACCTAAATGCTTTTCTATGATAATGTAAAAGATGCTGTTTTTGTATTTAACAGCAGAGAAAAGGCATGATGATGTGTATTCCCTGAATTATGACATACACGGCACACCACTGAGTGTCCATTTATATTGTCTGTTTGGACGCACCTGGCCTGCAAGCACTGGACTTGACCTCGGGTGTCTAGGAAGTCAAAACCTTGCGGATTTCTAAAGGGTTGAGGGCTCACAGGTCTAAATTAAGAATTCAGAAACTGCAACCATTTGTTGCATATTTTTTTTACCTAAGTTTTAAAGTAGAATAGGTTTTATAAAAAAAAAATCTTAGAGGGAATATTTTACTCAGTCATTTCTGTAGGTAACGTTTGATAGCCACCTATTGAACTAGATTGCTTATGCTGCACCACCGTGATGCTCAGAGCTAAGTTTCTTTGCAAACAATACCTGACAAGATAAAACTTTCTTCTGTTCCTGTACATGAGGCTAAAGCCCCACTTTGAAATCATCATCAGAGGGAAGGTTGGTTATAATTCAGTTTTCCTTTGGGGGCAAAAAGAAATATGAATCATCAAAGCAAGTTTCATATATCCATCCATTTATCAGTATTACTTAATCCGCAAGCTAAGGTGGCTTTCAAAATTATTAGCAATGGTAATTTTTTATCAGTATTATGTAACATATCAGATTTATTTTATTTAAAGAATTATTTATACCATTAACAGATTCTTATATATATATATATATATTAATGTGGCTGAAATGTGCAGGTTAAATCTATTAACCAAATTATTTATATTATATTAAATAAGAAACAAATTTGAAACAAATGTAGAAAGAAAATACTACATTACAAGTAGACAAGCCTAAAACTGTGAGCCATTGTAAAGTACAAGGTTATTAATAAGAAATGTAGCACAACATAATTTTCTGTCTTTTTTTTTCCCACAATTTTTGTGGTGGTGGTATAACCCTATCTCCCAAGCAATTGAACAAATTTTCAGGCCTCCAGCCACGCTTCTGTTGATGTATTGTCAAAAGAAGTCCATTATTCCTTTATTTTTCCTACGACCAGCCCCACCCCCAACTTCTTACTCCCCCTAGCCCAGGGCTCACTCAACAGCTTAGTGATCGGGCTGCTGGGAGGCCCTCCAATAGCTCACCCTTACTCCTCTCTCATCCATCCCCCAAACTCCTCAGTCCCATGATGTAGCAGAGTGCCAGTAACTCAGGAGAAAGGAGGCCAAGGTCATTCCTCCAACTGGCTTCTTGGGGCCCCAGCACAGAACACCCCTCCTGGGCTGTTCTGTACTATCAGCAGCTCTTAATTCTTCCCCCAGGTCTCCTGCGTCTCTGTGTCCTTTCCACTCCCACCCTCAGCCCTGTCCCCAAGCAACTGGCCACACTGGCTCCATGGGCTGGAGGGAGGGACCTTTCCTTCTGGGGGAGGTTCGTTTTGTCTTTCCCCAGTCCTAGAGTCATCTTTTGTGTAGTTGAGTTGGCACATTTTTGTAATTAGTTGATGTGTTCGGTGTGTTTCAACCATTAACGTTGTCCATTTTTTGTGCACCAACCTGCTTTTCTACTGTTTTGTTTTATATGATTGATTTCAGTCACAGATAGGTGCCTGTGTCTGTCTGGGCACGTGTGTGTGTGTGTGTGTGTGTGTGTGTGTGTGTGTGTGTGTTCATATGTACACGTTTCTTCAGACTGAGTGTGTGTCAATCAAGCCTTCTTTTTGATACTTTAAACTAAGTGGGTTTGTGCTTCCCCCAGCCATGGACGCTTTACATCAGTAGACCATGTAAAGTATGCTTGCACCCATGATTTCATTGGCTGCGCACAGCTTTGATGTGGGTGTTATGTGTGGTTGTTTCAGCCCACCAGGGTTTTTTCTCCCCTTTCTCTTTTACAGTTATATGACTTCATGTAAGCAGTTAATGTAAACATTGTTGGCATGACAGGTCATGCAGTGCTGTAACATTTTTTTTAAATGTTGCACCTACTTTACAATTAAAAAACTGGTCACCGTACTTAAATTTTGCCCATAGAGCCATTTCTTTCTCTTTGTATTAAAGCCAATTCATTTTTTTAAAATGAAGGCTAGCCCTTCTATATTAGTACATTTTTTTATTCCCTAAAATAAACTCTTCCCCCTAATATATCTGAGAATGGAAACAGAATGAAAATGTTTTGCTCCTTTTAAGAACTTAATAGCTCCCCTTGGAAAAGGCAAACTGATTTTATTCTGTTCCCCTAACAGTCTTAGGAAGCACAAGGAGAATAAACTATACCTTTATGTTGTTTCCAAAGATAATTTCCAACAAGTGAAAATTAACAGAGCAGCTCTTGTTTGATTTGTCTTGTTTGTGGCATTAAAAGCAATTGGGGTTTTTATTTATTTAAAGGAACATTTCAATTCTATTGTGAATATCAATACTTTAAGAAGACTATTCATCCCTTGTGATATCATGGGCCACTTTTAGTCTTTTAATTAGACCCTGACTTTGAGTTATTTGCTGTGTCTGTTTTTTTAAGTAATCACAACCTTCTGTTTTGAACATACAGCAGAATTGTGGGAGGAGCAGAGGGCAGTTATTTTGTTTTTCGTTAAGTTTTATGAAAATTCTCTACTGACTTATCCCATGAAGAGATTCCTTTTTCATTTCAGAGTGCAGTTACTTTGGTAATCGTCCGTGCTGTGTGCAACGTTCCTGTGTAAGTCACAGGCCATTCTGCACTGAGATTTTAAAATCTAAGATGCGTAAGATGCTAGTGACATTACTCTTTGTGAAAAGAAAGCCAAGGATTCTAGAGTCTACTAGACCTTACTGAAAATCTGAAACCTTGTTTACATTGCCCATTTATGCCCAAATAGTGTAACACAAGACTCAAGACATGTCACTGTCATGTATAAAATGAGTTATGCAATACTTTATTGATGTGGGGGCTGTGGCCAAATTAATAACCTGATATTAAGAACTGTAATATTGAATTAGTTTATCTTTTTCTTTCATTCACTCTATCACATTTGCATTAGCCAAAGAGATAAGAACATTAGTAATTCATGTGTGTAAAAAAAAAAACCCTAGTGATTTTTAAATCAGTGAGCCAAAAAGCAATAAACAATTCCAGCATGGGATATCCTGCTAAGAGTAGGGAGTCTGATGGAGAAAAAATATACAAAAAGCATTTTCTTAAATATGAAAGATTAATTTGTATCTACTGTAAATATGTATTATCAGCCTTACCTGCTTTTATACACACTGTGTGTGTACTTCAGTGACCTTTTATAAACCGGGGAAAAAAATGGTTGATTTACTGATTTGTTATGTAAATACAAAGTTGTCTATAAATTGGAAAATTTGATGCCGGATGGCTTCACAATATACAAATGTGTTTTGTAACATCATGCCTTTATGGATTAAGTATAAATACACTGATTGTCTGTATAGAAAAGTAGCACTTTACATTTCACCTGCATTTCAAATGAATATCTTTATCCAAATGGTTATAGCCTTAGGAAAAATAAGTGACATCAACATTTTCATTGCGGAAAAACAAATATGGTTTTGAATTCACCAAAACTCCTTTTCACACTCAAGAGTCTTTTCAGTTCTATGCTAAATGCCTTGAGTAGGAGATTTCCATAGGTGGTTTGATTCATCGATCCAGGTCTGGGCTCTACCTAGGAAACCCTCCCAAACTGAGTTGTTCTACTTTAGAGACAGGCTGTGCATCTTAATTTCTAAATCGTAGGCAGAGAAAAAGCCACAGCCACCTTATTGCTTTTGACTTATTATTTTCTGCTTTAGTTCATATGTCTTAGAAACACCACACAGATAGTCAGGGCCTAGTTCTCCTGTGCCAGGAGTGTCATCTCAGCTCGGGGCTTGTCGGCCTTGGCACCGGTAACATTTGGGTGAGATCATGCGTTGTTGCGGGGGCTGTCCTGGGCATTGTAGGATGTTTGGCAGCCTCCCTGGTCTCTACCCACCAGATGCCAGTAGCTTCCCTTCCAAATTGTGACAACCAGAAGCGACACCACACATCGCCAAATGTCTCCTGGAGGGGGACCTGGGGGCGGGGGACAAAATGAGATTTGAAAGCCACTGCCTTAACAGAATCAGTTAGGGAACATATGTCTGTGTGAAGTACGCCATGTTTTGCATGCTGTAATCTGCAGGAAACGGATTCCTAGATCAAAATCCAAAACAAAATCCATGCCAAGGGTGAGCGTCTCGATCCATGGTTAAGGAAGGGAACACATGAGCTTTGGCTTTATTTTGAACACATTTGACACTTTGATGCTAAGACCCAGAACAATCATGTTTTGAGAACTCTCAGATAAGGCTCAGGAGAGTCACCTGAATTCCGTGGTCCCGAGTTTCCGAGAAGACTGATGGTCCACGCTGGGTAATGCAAGGGGCTTCCAGCAGCGGGAGGCTGCCCAGGGCTAGTGTAGCTGCCTCCCTTGGTGAAGATGAGGAAGCTGGCAAAGGAGGCCTGTTCTGCGTGTATTTTAACAGCTCTCTGCAGAGCCTGGTTCCGGAATCGGTCGTTTCTGTGTGACCCTCTTAAAAGTTCTGATAGAAGCAGTTCAGGAGACCTTGGAGACATCATAGATACATATATTCATTCAATAAATATTCATGGAAACCTGCTCTATGCCCCAACCTGTGTGGCAAGGGGGATGCAATAGTGAATAAGACAGACCCCTTCTTTGCCCTCACAACAGCTGCCCAAGGAGGTAGCCAATTAACAGGTAAGTACAACGAAAGGAGGTAGGGCTGGCATAGGGGAGCCCATCACAAGCCCCTGGCCCCATTTAATGGGGATGGGGCTTCAGGGGGGATCAAGGAAGATGAATAAGATTAGTCAGGCTCAGGAGATGTGTGTGACGTGGAGGAAAGTAAATGAGAGCAAGTTAGGGGCAGAGAGAACAGGTGTGTAAGGCTTGGAGCTAAGGAGTGTGAGGAGAATAGAGTGCAAAAGGGAATTATGAAGAGAAATAGAGTGAAAGGCAAAGTCGGGGAGGGGTCTAGGCAAGTTTTGTCAAGACTTTGCCCTTGAGCACCATAGTAATGGGGAACTATTGTAGGGTTTTTTGTGGGGGGATATAATCAGGTTTGTGTTTTTATTTTTATTTTTTTATTTTTTTTAAATATATTTTATTGATTTTTCACAGAGAGGAAGGGAGAGAGATAGAGAGTTAGAAACATCGATGAGAGAGGAACATCGATCAGCTGCCTCCTGCACATCTCCCACTGGGGATGTGCCCGCAACCCAGGTACATGCCCTTGACCGGAATCGAACCCGGGACCCTCCAGTCTGCAGGCCGACGCTCTATCCACTGAGCCAAATCAGGTTTGTGTTTTTAAAAGATTATTCTGACTGTAGTGTGAAGAAGAGGCATTTGCAGGAGGACAACACCGGCGAGCATAGACCTCGTGTCAAGTGCAGCATTTTTACTTAGCATGTATGTCCTCAGAAACCAACATCAAACATGGGGGCCACTCTACTTCTTCTTCTTACATTTGTTGAGCGAGTTCCACCCCAGTCCTGAGGGGTGTGTAATGTACATGTGCAAATTCACTTCAGTAGCCATGAAGACATGCTCATCAGTACACTTAAACATTTTTTGCCAACAACATGAATTCCCTATTTTATTTTTGACACAAATGAGTGTGCTGTTGGCCTAGCAATAGTGTTTCCACTTTGATGATCAGAGGATGGGAAAGTTAAAATCCAAAACCTCTTGTGAAAGTGTTAGAAAGCAAGGCCTGCAAACCAGCATGCACAGGTAAATGAGGGTCAGGTCACACCTCTGGAGTGAGCATTCATCCCGCACACATCCACGGGAAACAGGAAGCTGCAGAGGAGCACGCAACATGCCGGGGGTACCAGGTGAGCACCGAAGGCTATGAAAGCACAGGAAAGGGGAACACAGGGAGTCAGAGCCCAGGACAAGGCCATCTGGCTTCATGGACCTCTGCCCCACAGCAGGGGCGGCCACAGTGGCCTTTCATCATCCGTTCCATGCCCTTCAAAGTATCCCCAGCCACAATTAGTCACCTCCTACATTCAGTGAACATTGAACTTGAGGGTTTTTCAAAGCTAATTATCGGTTTTAAAAGAAAAAATAATAGCAGAGGCAATGCAATAACAGGCATCCAATTCTACGATCCAGATCCAGAGACCAGCAAATAGGCCTTCCCTCCGGCACGGGCCCTCTGCACAGGAAATGGACCCTCGACGGGGAGACGGTCCATCGTAAAGTTTACAAATTGGGCTCTGGAGGGCGATTGTCTGCGTTCAAATCTAGGCTGTGCCACTAACTAGCTGCTTGACTTTGGGCAAGTTACTCAGCCTATCCATGTTTCGTTTCATCTACAAAAGGGGATAATAATAGCACTTTCCTTGTGGGATTGATTAAAGATCGGATGAGATCATGCAGCTCTGGGTGCCTGGTATGAAAGATTCAGATTAGAAAAGGGAACTTCCTGCCA
The DNA here is from genome assembly GCF_963259705.1 of Myotis daubentonii. Classification (NCBI taxonomy): domain Eukaryota; kingdom Metazoa; phylum Chordata; class Mammalia; order Chiroptera; family Vespertilionidae; genus Myotis; species Myotis daubentonii. The sequence goes on along the minus strand of NC_081846.1, from coordinate 65,409,487 downwards.
GTGGAAGTGTCGCACATAAGGAGGACTTGTGCCTAGAGGTGCTGTGTCTTCCCCCAAAGCCCTGAAGGGTAAGGGAGTGGTTGGCCTGTCCAGGGCGGTTCTGACAAAGCAAACTGCACCACGGAGGTGTCTGCTTCTCCCTCCCAGCTCGCAGATTCTGGACGGACCGCCCAGGGTGTTTCTTAGGTGAACTCCACTGTCCATAATGCCACAGGCAGAACTGGACCAGCAAAGTGATTTCCCGGGAAACTGGTCTGCAAAATGATTTCTCCAGGAAGCTAAGTGCATGGCTGTGGTAACCAGAGCAGAAACAGCTTCTAACCTTCATCCTCAGAGCGAAATTGGAAAGGGCTCTTCAAATAAGTAGCTCAAGATGTGAAAATTTTAAACAAAATCAGTCCAGTCAGGGAATGCACAGTTTAGTACAGGGAAAAGTGTATTTGACTTTAAGAAAGTGAAATTTGGGGTCCTCGTTCTTTTTAAAAAAAAAATGTATTGCTATTGATTTCAGAGAGGAAGGGAGAGAGAGATAGGAACCAATTATGAGAGAAAAATCACTAATGGGCTGCCTCCGGCATGTCCCCTCCCTGCCCCCTACTGGGGATGGAGCCTGAAACCGGTCATGTGGCCTGACCAGGAATCGAACTGTGATCTCCTGGTTCATAGGTCGATGATCAACCACTGAGCACACCAGCCTACGTCTTGGTGCAGACTGACTCTTGATCATTAAAGAAACCCTGAGGCCTCCTCCAAGTGTGAATCCAGGCATTCAGGAGCCCTGTGCCTTCAGGCAAATTACCACCTCCCAGCCTTTGTTTCATCATCTGAAAAATGGGGACAATAGAACCTACCTCTTAAAATTGCTTGAGGATTAAATAAATGAATCTATGTGAGCAGCAGGCATACATAAGCGCTATGCAGGTCTGGCTATTATTATCATTATTACTGTTAGTAATAGAGGCTGAGCCGCACTGACTTCCTTCGCCGTAGATGGGGATGGTGTAGCCCTCATGTATCTTAAAGAAAGAGCCAGTCTTCTGTGGGGTGGTCGCTTAAGAGGATCCTACTGTTCATGTTTAACCATTTATTTCTCTTTCCTGATTTAAACACAGGTGCTCTTGAGAGGAGCAAGGTTTTGAACCAAGCAGGAGTCAGGAAGCTCCCAGAGGTTTGAGAGTGTGTGTGTGTGTGGGGGGGGGGGGGGGGTGCAAGAAGGAGGAAAATGCTCATACTCTCCCAGGATTCACTGTGCTCAGAAGACAAGCATGACCATGAAAAGAGATGGTGCCCTGAGCCATGCTTTTAGAAGGGGAAAGAACGAATAACCCACAGTCATAGTATTTATAAGTGCTATTAAGGATTATTATTGATTTCTCAATTGGAAGTTCATATCTAAGTATTATACTTAGAATATTCAGACTGTGAAACCTTAGGTACATCTTGCTAAGTGTTGGGGGCGGTGGGGGGGGGGGGGGGGGGCAGAATTTGCCAAACACGGATGCAGATAAATGGTTTAGCTGAACACTTAGCTCCCAGGGCCTCAAGGTGTCCTGTCTGCTCAGCTGCTGCACACCACACGCATGGGGCCAGGACAACTGGTCGCCTGAAGCTTTGGTCCCTGGAGTGTGACTCTCCCCCAGGACATAGCTTTCGCTGCCAAGGTGATCTTTCCTAGCTGTCGTGGTCAGGGGCGTTAGCCTTTGGAAATCATCTGTGACCTTTTACAGGCTCTGCCCCCCTTTTCCAATCAAAGAGGGATTATCTCGAAATGTTAGGTTCTTTCGCATTTCAAAACAAGCCTGGGGGTTCAGGCGCTCATCATTTCAGGCTGATTCTGACTGTTCTGGTGAATTTGGCAAAGAACTGGGAGCAAAAATTCACAGAAGCTGGAGAAGGAGGCGTGCGAGAGGCAGACTGGAGAGCGGACTGGCTCTCTGTGGACAAGCCATCTGCCCAGCCGAGTCGGCAAAGACGAAGAGACACCGTTTTGTCCCCTTTCTCTTGGCTTTCCAGCTCTTCCCACGTGTCCAAGGCCATCGTGGAGCAGGTGAGGCGTCCAGGAAGGAGGGGAAAGTGTGCCTTGTGCCTCGTAAGGCAACTGGGTCAGCCAAAGAGATCAGGCTGCAGCCACCGCCTCAGGAGGGGCGCACAACTTCCTGCCAGAGAACAAAACAAAGAGGGGGTGTCGGTCCTGCCACAGAGAGTAACTTTCCTTGTTCTAAAGCAATGGTTCTGAAACTTGACTGACAAATTTCTATCAGTAAAATAAGAATGAAATTGAAGACATACTATATACAGACAAATGCATGTGAATATGCTTGTGCTAGTACGTATACTACTGAATTAATATGTGTTATAAAACTCCCAAACTGGAAATTAGGAAAGACTGAGATGAATGGAACAGAAATGGAAGTTTTTCTATTTCTCTCTCTCACCCCCAGTGGACTATCTTGCATTTTGCCTGCAGTGTGTGCATCCGACTTTAGAATCATTCCAAGTGATGAAACACTGGCAGGTCATGTGTGTGTCTGCCATGAGCAAAGGCGGTGAAGGAGCCAAACCATCAAAGGGAGCTCCTTTCGGGGAGACCCGGTTTTCCTCATTCAGTCTGCTCAATTCTAATTAAATTGTAAAGGAGACAAGAAAGGGGGGAAAGCGTTCCCGAAAATCTGGCGGCTAACGTGTGTGAATGACCTTGATCTTTCTATAAGCTCACTGTCACCAGGTGTAGCTCTTTGAATGTGAGACAGAGTCCCGACCAGGTTCTGTCATCTGTTCAGGACAGGTGCCCACCCAGTGTGCCCGGCACTGCCCACGCCACACTTGGTAGCGGTAAGCGAGCACGCCAGCTCCACGGTGGGCCTGCCAGCTCACAGACCTGGGTCAGGCACTCTAATTGTGCATATGTGCATGCACTTGGTACACTTCCAGCCTCCAGAGAGTTCTGGAACCTTCTCGACAGGTTCCCAAAACTTAAAGGTAATCTGTCCTTGTTACCCATGTAAAAGGTGTGGGCACGGTATTGTGGGAAAAGAGCAGAACTGGGTTCCAGTCTTAGCTCCGCTGTTCCTGTGGGACCTAGGACCAGTGCCTTTACTTTTCTAAGCCTTACGTTTTCTCATCTGTCCCCAGGGGCACTGATGTTACCCCACCTGCCCCACAGCGTGATCCTGAAGGTACACGTGAATATCCATATGTAGGCAGGTATTTTGCAGAACAATGCAAAACATCGTATGAATGAAGTCAAGGTATTCAGACTCATGTGCCTGAAGACTTCATCTGGCGCTGTTGACCAGAATTCTCACGCACATCTTCTCCACGTGGTCTGGGCTTTCTTGCAGCATCCACCTGGGTTCCAAGAGCAAGTGCCCTAGGACGCAAGAGGAAGAGCCAGGTGCAAGATGTATTGCCTTTCCCAACCTGCCCTCTGAAGTCACATGTCGTTGCTTTTGCCCAATTTGTTTGCTAAGAAGCATGGCTCTAAAGCCAGGGGAATTTGACTCTCTCTCTCTCGGCGAAGTGGCAAAAATGTGCAGACACATTTCAAATCACTACACAAGCTTTTAACAAAATATGTGATTGGAGTATACTCTCTTCGCTGGTATAAGTATTGCTAAGATTGGGGTCAAGTTTCACATGGCAGGAACAATGCTAAGCACTGTACATATTGAGAGAGTTAAATGATATACCACTCCCCATTCTATGGGACAGGTACTAGTATGTCCCCATGTTATAGGTCTGGAGTCCAAAACTTAAAGGTAATCTGTTCTTGTCACCCATGGAGAAGTGACAGCCCCACCAGAGGAGCCCAGGCAGCTTATCACTAAGCCAAACTGTCCGTTTCCTCAGCCTCTCATGTACATATGTAAGATGAGGTTTGAGTAACTCAATATAGTTCTCAAAGTTAGTAAGTGGATGTACATATAGCTCTATACAATCTCACACAAAAAAACATACTTGCACAGTTCATAATGATATGGAAAACATCTCTTCTTGGTGGCTGTTCCATGACATTTCTGGAGGGAGGATGCTGTATTTGAGGGAAAGATGCTGCAATCACCCCTTTGTGGGGTAGAAGGGAGCCTCCTTAGCCATGCGGCAGGGCAGGAGGGGGCTCCCTTGGAAAAGGGGGTACTGAGTTTTGCGGGGGAAAGATGAAGAAAGAGGCAAGGGGACCAGAAGGAGATTTTAGGGGAAGAGATTTATCTTAAAAAGATTTCTTTCTTGTAACGAGGTTTACAAGAAAGACACTGTGCTGTGCAACATGAACTCTCCCTGAGCCTCTGAAAATTCTTCAGTGGGACGGGAAAGCATGATGGTTGGTGTAAATAAATTTCCCGTTGTAGATAGTTCAGAGTTTGAGTTTTGTCTCCAGGATCACTCAGAATAACCCCGAGCTGCTAAAGGGAGTCACTAACCTCTGGGTTCTTAAACTGTGCCCTCTGGCAATTAGTCTATGTCCTGGATGGAACGATTGAATTCATTTGCTAGTTTCAGTCCCACTCGGGGCCACTTCCTCCTTCCCAGGAATCAGGCTCAGTCTGTTCCTAGAAGAATGAGTCTCCTCCATTGAGAACATGCTTACTGAGCACCTACAACACTTACACCCAGATAGAAACAAACCCCAGTGACACTGAATTTGGGATGGAATGGCTGTTCACCTTGTTTTGCCCATTCTGGGTACCAGGACTCTACTAGGAAGGTGGATCCCACTCGGTCCAGATACATAATGATTCCTCAAGACGTCTGTGATGCCACCACTCCAAGTGCTTGTTGAAAATAGCCTAACACTCGGCGGTGAGAACCAGATACATTTTATTTTTTATGCTTATCAGCAAAGAACCTCAAGGCTTGTCTCTAGTTCCCTTTTGCTAGGGAAGGGGCAGGAACTCTTAGCTGTCTAGCTGCAGCCTGATCAAGGTCAGCGCTGGGCTTCCCATGTTGTTCTTGTCCAGCGTCATCTGCTGCCTCTAGCCTCAGATACTTGGTGATAAGTCCCAGCCTTTGCGCTTGCCCTTGCGGAAGACTTAAGCATGAAACGCTAAGTCTCAATTGTTTCCTACAAAACACTTTGATTTTCTCCATCGAGCTCTGAAAAGTCTGGCCCTGGTATTGTGGGGTTTGCAGCTTCCTGTCTCTACCTACTACATATTCTGATGGCTGTTGTGCTTTCGTGTGGAGATGGGTCACTAGTCCCAGCACTAACAGGAACAGGGGCTTTGTGCCCTGTTTTGGGGAGAGTTAGTTATATTCTGGTTGGAGTTATAACCTAAAGTTGATTCCTGGTTGTGTAGAAATATGGATGCCATCACACTTCCTATGCAATACCCTTAAGCGTATCCCTGTTAAGGGTCCCTAAACAGTACTGTGTGACACTTTGTGGAATACTGTATCGTTTTTCCCAATTGTTCACAACCCGCTTCCTATAAAAGGACCTCATTGCCTTATGACTGGTGGTATCTTTCTAGTTCCCCACCCTGAGGATGTCAAGCTTGGCCATGGACTGATCGTGGCCAATGGGTTGTAAGTGGAAGAGCCTGTTCCAAAACGGGACTTTAAAAGCCATTGTGTGCTCATTTCTTCATCCACAAGTTTTTATTTTAGATGAAAGTTATTCCTTCTGCCTGAATCCCACAATGAAAGAGACGTGTAGGCTGGAGCTGGACGGAGTGCAGCAGAGCTGTAGCTGACTGTAGGAGTCAAGCAACACGAGCAAGAAACAAACCTTGGCTGTTTTAAGGCAGTAGGATTTTGAGGTTGTTACAACAGCATAACCTAGCCAAAGCTGACCAAAATACTCACAGTGTAAATTACATGCCCATTGCACGGAATATGGAATTATACAAGACACAGTCTCTGACTTCTAGAAGCTTATAATCTAAGACATAAGATCAGACACTCAAGTATCTATTAAAGTAGCAGAAGTGTCTAAGCTGATGAGTGAAGCAGGAGGCCCATAGGATGGTCAGCAGCATGAAAAACAAGAGGGGAGATTTTAGAGAGGAGGGATGATTGGAGGCTCAGTGACACAGAGAGTTCAGGAGAAAAATAACTGAGCAGACATCTGTGGCTTTTGTTTCTAGGAGACAAATAGGGCCTTCAAGGAAATGCTTTCAGGCGAGTGGGTAGAGTGAGCAGTCAGATGCTAGGGGTTAAGGAGATGGAGAGTAAGCAAAGCCATCAAAAATTATGCTCTTTGGCCTTGGCTGGTTTTGCTCAGTGGCTAGAGCATTGGCCTGCGGACTGAAGGGTCCCAGGTTTGATTCCAGTCAAAGGCACATGCCTGGGTTGGGGGTTGACCCCCAGATCCAGGAGGCAGCCAATAATGATTCTTTCTCATCATTGATGTTTCTACCTCTCTCTCCCTTCCTCTCTGAAATCAATAAAAATATATTTAAAAAATTTTTTTAAATGATACTCTTTGAACATGTTAGGAAGGGAAAGAACCATAGTGATAGAGGAAGTCAAAGGATTGTGCTGTTTCACAGAATGATGCAGCAGGCACATTTGGGGGTTTCTGCCCTCCCTCCTCTCCCTTCTCAGAGAGTCTACCCCTACCCATGTGCCTGCTGGGTGGAGAGGGAATCTGGTTACTTCCACGATCCCAGCGTCAGATGATTGACTGAGGTTGGGCACCTGATCAGGCTCAAAAAGATCCCTGGGACAATCACACTCCTTCTCACAGGAGTCCCAGATCAAGAGGCACAGACGAAAGGTGCCCTTTGAGAACAGACCCTGGAGCTGAAAATCAAGTAGAAAAGAGTGGCTATTATCTGGTCGTGTGCATACCTAAGTCACGGGGACCCATGGGAAGTGGCTGGGCAGGAGAGAACAACAGACACAAGGAGAAAAGTGGAGAAGCCACAAGTGAGAGAGAATAACTAAGCGGTGGCACTCCATACATGCCAAGTGCTGTACTAAGTCCTTTACATTGATTTACCTCACTTATTTCTCATACCAAGCCTATGAGATGGGTGCTATGGTTATCCTTATTTTACAGATGAAGAACCCAAGACACAAAGAAGTTGTGCCCACTCTGACACCCAGTGAAGCCGGGACATAAACTAAATGGGCTGCCCCCCAAGTCCTCACTTTTAGCCACATGCACCACTGCCTACCAAGAGGGCGAGGAGAGGTGCTCTCTGAAGGTGCCCGGAGCCAGCCCTTCCTAAGCTCAGGTGCTCTCGCTTTACTGGGTTTCCCATGACCACCTGAGCATCCCTGAGTCACCCAGTGGGTCAGTTCCTGGCAAATGAGAAAACCTGAACCTAATCAAAGGGGAAGCTCAAACGCTTTCTGAGTGGGAGGGAGTGGAGATGTGAGAGAAGAGTGGTTGTCAATGGAGCAGGCCCGCAAGGAAGCACGAGGGCTTGGGGTTAAGGGGGAGGGAGAGATTTTTCTCCTATAGCCAGGACCATGGGCTTAGTTTTACCATCAGGCACCCACAGTGCCACATGGTAAGTCAACTACCCAACCAAACTAGGAGTTACACCTAATCCAGTGGCTATGCCTTCCAGCTGGCTCAACCACTGGTGGAATGGGTAAGGTTGGGCCTGCATGACCCCCCCCCCCTTTCTGAGCCTTAGTATCTCTGTCAATAAAATGGGGAGAGTGGTAAAACACACATGGAGAGACTTTGACTTGCCAAGGCTCTGGGGAGACTGGGAAGCACAGATCACATGATGGGGCTGCCTGGGTGTTGGGTGTTGGGTCTGGTCTTCCAGAGATGGCCTCTGAGATGGAGGTTTGATTGCAGGACCTGTATCAGGGAATGCTGTCAGGATCACACCTGTGAGGAGCGAGGACAGACCAACTGAGCAGAGGGAGAAGTTACAGCAAAGGCAGCAGCCGGTTCCCAGGGGAGCTTGAGCGGGGATGGCAGCTGGAAGTTGTCTCAGACTGAAGCCTGGCGCTGTGCCGTGTACCCCACCCCATGGAGAAGTCACTGGGCCCAGGATGTCCTGTAAGGTGAGACCCAGCTGTGAGAGCTCCAGGAGGTGATGCATGTGTGTCGCCCTGAAAAGAGGGACCTGGTGGCGCACCACCACAGCGGCGGCCGCACACAAGAGCTGAACCCCCTTCTCAGGTGCCAAATAAAGCAGGAGAGACTGGGTTTTGGGAAGAGGGGGAAGGGAGGTTCTGAGAGGGCCCAGGAGGAGAGTATAGGAGATTGTTCCATACTGATACGATCTCACTCTGTACCCTCTTGAAATCATCAGGGAAAGGAGTGACCTGGGAAAACACTGCGTGGGTCTGTGTGTGTGTGTGTGTGTGTGTGTGTGTGTGTAGACTGTAAAGGGATGGGCTCCTGTATCTAGTCTGAGACCACGAAGCCCCAGGAATTTAGCCAGGAGCCAGAGAAAAGCTGGAGATTATGAGGCAAGGAAATGTAGGGAGTGCTAGGGTTCTTGTTCCAGCATCTAGAAGTGTTCAGCAATCTGGAGAAGAGCTGTGTGTAACTTAATAAAGAGTCCAGCGACGAAATATAATTTTGAAAGGCATTTGGGGGTCAGATCAGAGGAGCCTAGCTAAAGAAACTAAGATCTCCTCTTCTCAGGACCATGCTTTTTATTAACACAAATTGTCCTGAGGCGAGGTGGAGGTATACACTTCAAAGGGTCAGGTTTCCTATACAGAGTCCATTGTCAGATTGGAAGAATCGCCTACAACTGTTTAGGTGTTTGGCCAGTAGGAGGCAATAACATGTAGATTAAGATGCCCTGAGCTGTCTGGCAGCAAGCAATCATCCCTTTTCAGGTTTGGGGAAATGCCCTTCAGCCACTCCAGATGATTCGGCCCTTGCTGACATGCTGGCTTCCTGCAAGGGAGGCCATAGAATTAGAGTTTGGGCCAAGTTTAACCTAAGTCTCCAAAGGACAGAGGTCCCACGTGGGTCATATAGACAAGAGCTCCTTTACCGACGTTCAGCTGGGCTCTCAGATCTCCAAGAGCAAAACAGAAGGAAGCTGCTCTCTGCGGTATGTCTGCGCCCAGCTCACGGCTGGGCTGTTGAAAGTTACCAAGAATTTACCCGGCCTGATTCCGGTGACACAGAATGAGATGTGTGAGAGGACACACCTCTCCCCAAAGCATCTTCAGGGCAGGGGTTAAGGGACTACTATCAACTAAACCCCAAAATGTGTGGAGGGCATTTCCTCACCAACCAAACCCCAAAATGTGTATACTAAAGCCCCACTCCCCATGTGACTGTGTTCACAGATACGACCCTCAATGAGGCGGTAAGGGCGGGATCCTAACCTCCTAGGACCGGTGTCCTTATAAGAAGGGGACAGGCATCATCTCTGCAATCATTAAGCCTCTGATACAACAACACAAAACAAGCTCAATGACTGGCGAGTTTCTGAGAAGAGGAGAGGACGCAGGCACAGACACAGGGAAGCAGGCCACGGGGCGGAGGCACAAACCAAGGAACACCAGGGAGCTAACGCGGCCAGGGATTCTCTCTGGAAGCCGTTGAAGGTGGAATGGCCTGCTCACACCTCGGCTCCAGCACCTCGCATCCAGAACCATGAGAAAAGGGATTTCTATTGTTTTAAGACATTTTTAAAACCACACGTGCCTCCTTGTTTCCGGCGCTTGTTTGCTTGCTTGTTGGCCGTAACCAATGGCACTGACCTGATTTCAGCTTTCAAAGAAAATGTGTGTCACCGTAATTCTTTCAATTCTAGTTTGCAATGTGGCTAAAAAGTATGACCCAATTTAAGAACATGTCCAACACCCAAATCAAAACTGGAAACCAGAAAGGTGAGAGTTTACTCCCTGGGCCTCCTTATTTGAAAAATGAGGTAGTTGTACTAGATTTGTGGTTTAAAACAAAAAAAAAAATTTTTTTAACCACAAGGAGCCTTTCTTCAAAAGAAATCTTACCAGGAAGTAGAAACAAAGGAGGTGCCAATGAGCTGAGCTGCTCAGATCGTAGGGGAGGGGCGGGTTCCAGAATCCTCCCCGCCACGGCAGGGCTCTGCACAGGGAGGCTGAAACCGGTTATGGTCCTCCCCTAAATCCTCCTCCAGCCTCCTGTCTAGGCTCTAACCGGGAGGAGTTAGTGTTCTCACCCCACCCTCCCCAGTGGTCCTAGCAAGGGAGCAGGTAAATGGCACTGAAGGGAGGAGAGAGCTAGGGCCCAAAGGAGTGTTCTCCCAAAGGCCACATCCATCCTAACACCCCAGGGGAGGGGGGCTGGTGGGCAGAAGCCAGGTGAGGCCCTGCTGGAGTTCCCCCAGGGATACAGGAGGAGTGGGCCAGAATGACAGAGAAGGTGGAAGACGGGGATGAGGACTCCACTCCCCTCCCCAGACAAAGCTGCTCCAGGCGGCATGTGGCCATCTTTCCTCCTGACTCCCCTCGAGGCAGAAACCCCTTGCTCCCTTTGTTGAAGACCAGGCTGCCTCTGAGCCCTGGCCCTGCTGCCCCCACGGGTCGCCCCTGGTAGCCACCCCGGCACCTTCAGCCTCTCCTTCTCTACCCACATCTCCAGTCAGCAGGCAAATGTGTGGAGGGCACCTCCTCACCAGAATTTAAACAAAACACAGCCAAAGGCCTTCTCCCATGTTCCCCACCATATTCACATTTTGAAAGAGTACCTATAATGGTCATCTCCATTCCTGCCCTGGTACTCCTTTGCTAAGTATTCCTTTTGCTTTTACATTTCTTGATTCCTTGCTCCTTTTTTATTTGAGTGGCCAGTTCTCTGCACTGAGGCTGAGTGCAGGGGTCTGGCACCCGTCCGGTCTCTGTTGCTGGTTGAGAAGTGGTTTGGCCAGCAGCTTCAGGCTTGCCTCCTGCTCTGAGGGCTGCCTGGAGCCCTCCATTGAAACTGAGCACACCTAGCTCACCACCGGCCTCCTTGTTGTTGGATCTAATGCTTCTCTCTCGCCCCCTGTCCCACCAGCACCCAGCTCTGCACCCAGCTCTGCACCCAGCTGCCCCCTCAACACCCTTGTCCTCTCAGTGAGGAGCAGCTCACAGGCCACCCATCAGCACCACCTGAGGAGCTCATATAAAATGCAGATTCCCTGGAACCACAAGTCACAACCCCGGGGGTGGCCCTTCCACCCGGTGTCTGTAACAAGCTGCCCAACCCAGGTGAGTCCCACACACACTGACTTCTGAGAGCTGCAGAAGGTGCCTGGACTCCCTGCTCCTGCTCAGTGTGTGTGTGCCTGCGTGTGTGTGTGTGTGTGTGTGTGTGTGTGTGTGTGTGTGTCTTTACTCCTCCTTCCCTTTGTGCCCTCTCTCCCGATGGATTTGTCTGCTCCCTGGGAATGCCCGCCGCAGGGAATATGGTGCCTCCAGGTGTTTGTTGATACCAAGCTGAAAATGTAACTGTAGATGTACCCAATGTAAGATTAAGCCACTCCTGCCCGGCCAGCATAGCTCAGTGGTTGAGCATCGACCTATGAAGTAGGAGGTCACAGTTTGATTCCCATTCAGGGCACATGCCTGGGTTGCAGGGTGATAGCAGGCGCTGCTCTGAGGGCCTCCCAGTGCCAGGCAACAGCCCTGCTTTACTCCAGACCCCAGGTCCCAAGAGCGCTATCGTGCCATGGCACTGCCCACCAAGGGTAGGGACTGGCACAGGATGAGTGCTGGGGTCCTGCTTGCTGCCAGCCAGGCTTAAGGCAGGACAGTGCCACCCTTGGAAATCCCATGGGGATTTTCTAAGGCAGCAACCCAGCAGGTGGTGGGAGAATGAAGAAAATTCTCTCCCATCTTTTTATGAGGTCAGAGACTGTGGGGCGCGGCCAGAGTGTTTTGGACAGATTCAAGCCTTGGACTACTGAGGGGGCACAGTTCTCTCATTGCCACGTACAAGTCCCAGCTTGGATGGCAGAGCCCTCCCAGCACAATTATAGCCAACAGCTATAGCTGTGAGCTTGAGCCTGTGGTCCGAACACGTGGCCCCACGTACCTGAAGTGATAGAGTTCAGGTGCATGTAGTGGAGTGGGATTGGAACCAATGAGAATGTTGTAAACATCTTGATCACACCCCTACTTTGCCTCGTGGCATCCGCTATAAAATAAAGACATGACTTGTGGGCGTTGGCGCTGTCCATCAGAGGGGCAGCGTCCCACCGAGACCCAGCTTTCATTCTCTTGTCTGTTTTTTCTAAGCCTTTCACCACCCTGACTCAGGGTCTCTGAACCAGGTTGAGCTGGCACGGCACATAAGGCGCCCTGGGGCTGAGTATGCCAGGGCTGTGCCGGCTCACCACAAAAGACCCTCCTCTCCTCATGCCCTTCCGAGACCCTAAAGCAGTGGTTCTCAACCGTGGCTGCACATTAGAATCACCTGGGAATCATTCAGAGGCCCAGAAATCAGGATTTTAAAAAGATTCCCAGGTGATTCTAATGTGCAGCCAAGGTTGAGAACCACTGCTCTAAGTGAAGACAATTAGGCCCAATGATGAGAACAAGTTTTAAGAAACTTTGAGGTACTAGTTACCTCAGTGGTTCTCAACCTTCTGGCCCTTTCAATACAGTTCCTCATGTTGTGACCCAACCATAAAATTATTTTCGTTGCTACTTCATAACTGTAATGTTGCTACTGTTATGAATCATAATGTAAATATCTTATATGCAGGATGGTCTTAGGTGACCCCTGTGAAAGGGTCGTTCGACTGCCAAAGGGGTCATGACCCACAGGTTGAGAACCACTGGTTAGCTGAATGTTACATAAGAATACCTGTACTTTACTCTGGGGTCTCTATTCATATATTCCATTCATTCATTCATTCATTCATTCATCCAAATATCATTCACAGATATTTACTGAATGCCCACTCCAGTCCAGGCGCCACATAGAATGCTTTGTCTTAAGAGTGTCAGACCCAAAGGATATGAAGGGACACTAAGCTTGGAAACCAGAGTAGTGGTTCCTCTATATCCTCTCCACTTTCGTGTGTCTCTGTTTCCCTAACTGTAATGATAGGTACAGTGAGGATGGAAAAGGAGAAATATTTTGAAACTGAAATTGCTAGTAAGTGCAAATCAATCTAAATTATGAGCGTAAGTTACTCCTTCAATAAATATTCATAGGATTCCTATGCATGCCAGGATTTGTGCTGGGTACAGTGGGAAGGACATAGGTAGTCCCAGCAAGAGCCTGTCCACAAAGGCAAGATTGGTAGAGATGGGAGATACATATATGATTGTTTTGAAGTGCAGATGGAAAGATGGGTTGGCTTAAAACACTAGATGCTATGAGATTTCTGGAGGGGAAAGGCGATCTGCACTGTCCGACCAGTAGTGATGCGGTTAATCCTTATTCTCCTAAAATTTCACAATGTTCATTTAAAATAGTATAATAAGAACACAAGCTATACCATCAAGGGCTGAGAGCAAGAGGGCACATCAACTGCTCAGATGCGTGACCATGATAAGCCTGTCATGCCTGCGTGAGACAAGGCACTAACCCTCCCTGGGAAGCATGAGCCAATCCAGGCATTCCACGAGCCTGTGGGTTGTGTCAATGAAGTTAGAAACAAATGTGGGAAGGCAAGGCCCACTGGATTAGCCACCAATGCTGAGAAGAAATGGAGGTGTGAATATTTGGTAGTCAGTGGCTAGAATAGTAAAGATGGAGAACAAGACAGTGTATCACACACATGTGGGCCCTCTCCTCCTGTCAGTTCCCCTCCATGGACTGCTTCCCAGCCAGAAGCACCTGTAAACCTTTGCCTTTTCTTGGCCCTCGCCTAGAAGAAGCCCAGAGGCAGAGAGCATGTGTGGATGAATGCCGGGGTCCAGCCCCAGCAGGTCCAGGGGTCCCCAAAGGTGTGGACGGAGTCGGCGAAGAAGGAATGACATGGAGACAGTGTTCAGTTGATCAGCAGCCTAGCCAGGATCTCCAGCCAGGATCTCCAGTCAAGTTCTGGTCTGGATCTCCAGAGAGGCTCTGCTTCGGATCTCCAGCGAGGTTCTGTGGCCAGGTTCTAGTCAGGTTCTCTTGCCATGTTCTATAGTCAGGTTCAGTCCAGGATCTATTGCCATGTTCTCTCCAGCGAAGTTCTTCTGTCTCCAGGCTCCATGTAGGTTCTGTCTTCTGAATTCTGTTCTAAGCTCTGTCTCCTGAGTTCTGTGTTCTGAGTTCTGTCTTCTGTCTTGTTACAACTGTATTTATACCAATTGATTCAATCCTATCAATCTCTATTACAAAGGTTAGGGCGTTTCTTATCTCCATTCCAGGGAGTAAAGATTATGTAGCTTAAGCATGATTGTTCGTAGTTAAAGTGATTAATTACCCACCTGGCACTTAGTTGAGGGGTTTTATTCCCTCCCTAACTTCAGGGGAAAATCCCTACCTGGGGATTCAACCTTTCTCGGAGAGGTGACCTTGGTTAAAACACAGGGCCAAGAAGGTGAGCAAACATATTAAGAACCATATGCCATATATGCCAGGTCCCTTGAAACAGCAAGGATGGACCGGCTCCCGGCAAATTCCCCCTTTTTTATTTTTTAAAAGCAAGCATTAAAAAGAAAACCCTCAAATGCTCTCTTATATCCATTTTAAGGTTAGGATTGGCGCTTTCCGCTATTACCTGAGTCCTGATCTATCACCCCAGGGAGAGCTTGCCAATCCTGCACTTTCCCAGGGTGGAGAGGCTGCAGTGGGGTTAAGGATAAGGCTCCTTGGGCCTACCTTCTCCCATGCCTCTACATTTACCTTTCCGGCACCTTTCCTTCCTCAGAAAAGCATGGACGTATTTCTTGTATAAAATGTTACATCTGACTGGGAGTAACCTTAATTCCGCTGCTAACAAGCATATGTGTTAAAAGATCAATACGGAGTCTTTTTTCTTTAGACTCAGTATGGCACATCTTCTTAATCTAAAGATCAATACAGAGTCTTCTTTCTTTGGACTCAGTATGGCACATCTTCTCAATCTAAGTTCTGTACTATCCACCTTCTTACCCTATTTATCCTCTATAGGGGGGTCTGTAGCACCCTGGTGGAGTCCTATCCGTCCCGAGTGTGGGGGTTTTCAAGGGGGGGGGGGCTTACCTAGGGGAATCCTGTTCCAGGCATTCCCAAAGGTGTGGACGGAGTCGGCGAAGACTATCCACCCTCTTCCTATGGTGGAGTCCTATCCGTCCCGAGTGCAGGGCGCTTACCTAGGGGGTCCCTGTTCGGGCGCCAGATGCCGGGGTCCAGCCCCAGCAGGTCCAGGGGTCCCCAAAGGTGTGGACGGAGTCGGCGAAGAAGGAATGACATGGAGACAGTGTTCAGTTGATCAGCAGCCTAGCCAGGATCTCCAGCCAGGATCTCCAGTCAAGTTCTGGTCTGGATCTCCAGAGAGGCTCTGCTTCGGATCTCCAGCGAGGTTCTGTGGCCAGGTTCTAGTCAGGTTCTCTTGCCATGTTCTATAGTCAGGTTCAGTCCAGGATCTATTGCCATGTTCTCTCCAGCGAAGTTCTTCTGTCTCCAGGCTCCATGTAGGTTCTGTCTTCTGAATTCTGTTCTAAGCTCTGTCTCCTGAGTTCTGTGTTCTGAGTTCTGTCTTCTGTCTTGTTACAACTGTATTTATACCAATTGATTCAATCCTATCAATCTCTATTACAAAGGTTAGGGCGTTTCTTATCTCCATTCCAGGGAGTAAAGATTATGTAGCTTAAGCATGATTGTTCGTAGTTAAAGTGATTAATTACCCACCTGGCACTTAGTTGAGGGGTTTTATTCCCTCCCTAACTTCAGGGGAAAATCCCTACCTGGGGATTCAACCTTTCTCGGAGAGGTGACCTTGGTTAAAACACAGGGCCAAGAAGGTGAGCAAACATATTAAGAACCATATGCCATATGCCAGGTCCCTTGAAACAGCAAGGATGGACCGGCTCCCGGCAGATGAATCCACGGTTGTTCTTGGGAGAGGACTCATGCGCACACCCACTGGGTATGGTCTCTGCCATCTCTGAATCAAGAGAGCAAATTGTCAGTAGTGCTACTAAGAAGAGGGCTAGCGAACAGAGGCAGGATATCATACTGACAATTGGTCGGAAGGGAAAGTGTATTGGTCTACTAGGGCTGCTGTAACAAAGCGCCACACACAGACTGGTGGCTTAAACAACACAAGTGTATTGTCTCACAGTCCTGGAGGCCAGGAGTTGAAGATAGATCAAAGTGTCAGTAGGTTTGCTTTCTTCTGAGGCCCTTCTCCTTAGCTTGCAGATGGGCATAGTCTCCTTGAGTCCTCACAGGGTGTCTCCGTATGTGTCTAATCTCTCCTTCTCATAAGGACACCGTCATATTGGATTAGACCTAACCCTAATGACCTTATTTTAGCTTTATCGACTCTATCTCCCAACACAGTTGCATTCTATGGTACTGGAGGGTTAGGACATCAACAAATGAATTTTGGGAGAGGGCAAAATTCAGCCCATAGAAGCAGCATTTTCTTAACTTCGTTAAGTTGAAGCCATGGAGAAAAGAGAACAAACCGTCTTTCTGTGTGGATTGTCATAAAGGCTTTACCAGGGCCTGGGGTGGAGGGCGAGAGGAAAGGCACAGCTCAGTCTCGTTGGGCCAGGGCTCCAGGAGAGACGGGGCCTTACCAAAGGCCTCCTCTACAGCAGGTGGCGATATGGACTGAATGTTTGTGTCCCCCCAAATTCACATGTTGAAATCCTAACCCCCACATGATGGTTGTAGGAGGTGGAGCCCCTGGGAAGCAATTAGGTCATGAAAGTGGAGCCCCCCCCACCCCCATGAGATTAGGGTCCTGATAAGAAGAGTTTGCTCTCTCTTGGTTCTCCAGCATGTGAGAACACCGGAAGCAGGTCGTCTGCAAACCAGGAAGAGGGCCTCCCCAGAACAGAAACCACCAGCACCTGATCTTGGACTTCCCAGCTTCCAGAACTGTGGGCAATAAATATTTGTCATTTAAACCACCCAGTCTGTGCTGGTTGATAGCAGCCCAAGACAGGTGGTGGGGATTCTAGGAGTGCGATGACGCAACCATACGCGCGAAGGGGAAGCGCCTCCTGGATTGCAAAGTTGATCTTTGGCCTCATTGCCCAGTGGGGTGGCGGGGCCCTGCAGGGTCATGACCGGGAGGCAGAACTTCCAGAGGGCAGACCATCATGCTTCCTCCTCCTCCTCAAGAACAAGTGCTGGCTGCCCCACTGGCCCCAGAGTAAGCTCCTTCTTGGCGCTGTGCTGCTACCGGGCGCTGTGCAGCCAGTGTGGGGCCCTCTGTCTCTAAGTGGCCCAAATCTCTGAGAGCCGATGGAGAGGAAGCTGCTACTAATCTGGCGGTGGAAGTTTCCTGGGTGCTGACACCAGGAGGCATTTGTAATGCTAGTAGCAGCTCTGTGTGGCTCTAATCTGGTTTGTGCAAACCCAGCCATTTCACAGCCCACAAGGAAGGCTAGGAGGAGGGATCGGCTTTGATCTGTTATCAAAGAAGATTTTGCATTTACATGGGAGTGGCTAATGTGGAAAACATTGCTGTTTGAGAGAAATTCAGATATTGAAAATGATACTGTGGTTAGTCTCTATTTCTCAACTAATTGGAACACCCTGCACTAAACAAACACACATGAAACCCCCCGTTTCATTCTTCAAAGACCAAGTGAAAGGGGAGCAGAGCATCCAAGTGCTTATGCAGGTTTCCCGCCACTCCTCTAGTACCCCGACCTCTGTGATGCTTGCTCCAACCTGGCCAGAGCTGCCAGAAAGCCAGGGAATGCCTTCTGCTCAAGGCCCCTGCACAAGGTCTACACACGAGGGCTGAGGCTGGAACCCTTGTTTCAGAAAGCAGTTTCTTCCACATTCAGCTGCAGCCCAAGGGAATGGGATTTGAGGCAGAAGACTGGGTCTGAATCAAAGCACTACCCCTTACCAGCTGTAAGGGATCAGCTGAGAACCTCAGAGTCTGGACTCCCTCATTTGTAAAATGGGAATATAATCGTATTTGACCTTCACCCTCCCCGCTAGGGCTTTTGAGAGAAGCAAATGGAGTAGCAGAGATGAAGGAACTTATAAACAATGAAGCATCATCTATACCTTGCAGAAGATGTTTTTTGGTTTTGTCAGCTAGCGTCTTTTACCTCTCCTTCTAATGATAGTATATTTCCTCTGACAACCAACCTCATCTGTTAGTCCCTGGGCTGCAGGTGGACTTGACCTTCCCTCCAGTCCCAGAAGCTGGGGATGTGGCTCAAGGCCTGGCCAATGAACGCCTTGCACCCTCCCAGCCTTTTCCTGTGGTGGGCTGGCCCTCAATGCTTTCCAATCATCATCCAGTATACTATCCTGTATTGCAGGGACTGCACAGCTAAACTACCTTTTCTAGACTGTTCTACAGGCAATCATCTTTTTTTAATATTTTTAATTGATTTTAGAGAAAGAGGAATGGAGAGAGAGAGAGAGAGAGAGAGAGAGAGAGAGAGAGAGAGAGAGAAAGAGATTAATATCAGAGAGAAGCATCAATTGGTTACCTCCCTTATGCACCCTGACTGGGAATTGAACCCGCAACCTGGACAGGTGCCCTGACCGGGAATCAAACCAGCGACCTTTCAGTGCATGGGATGATGCTCAACCAACTGAACCACACTGGCCAGGGCTACCGGCAATCATTTTAATGCAAATTATTATACAAAATTTTCCATTCAGATTAGATTTGGAAGGCAGAGTGCAGAAGAGACTGTTTCTGGGTGACTCACATTTTCTGTAGGCACACGTGCTCATGGAGACACTTCTTAAAGGACCCTAATCCTGCAGCGGTGGTCCAATATCTATTCAGTCACGTCTTGGGTTTGAGAAGCAGTTTGGTGGCGATGGCAGTGCTGAGAACTGGCCTTCTGATCCCAGAATCACACATAGGACACGTGGTGTTGCACTCAACCGCTCTCGGGGTGGGTGGGGGGGGGGGCCTCCTGACTCCCCACCTTCCTGAGTGCTTCAGGGGTCATAGCTCCCCAGCAGGTTCGTTCTGCTGTATTCTGGGAGTCATTTCTGAAGATTCAACCTAGAACTCACCCCCTCAATTTTGCCAGCACCCGATATTGGAGTTAAATCCCTCTCTGCTTTAAATATCTAGAGTGGCTTCTATATTCTACCAATGAACCCCGCCTAGTACAGAGGAGATGGGCACTTGGGAGCCCATTTGGACCAAGGAGAGAGTCAGCTCACAGAGTTTTATTCAGTGGAGAAGCAGAGGCTAACTTTCTAATGGACTTGGAGGCGAGGAGCCCAGAGCAGCTGGCAGCCACCTTGCTGTCACACAGTCTCATCTGAGGAAGTCGCCAACATGAGGGGGCCACGCCAAGAGATGAAAGAAGCCTGGATTTGACACTATTTGAGTAGCTCCATTAGGCAACGTCTTGTGCCAAACCTACCCCTGTACGTTCCAGTTACATGAGCCAACAAATTTCTCCTTCTGCCTAAGACAACTGGAGTTGTGCTCCTCCATCACTTGACCAAATGTAATTTATCAGGTGTAATGACAACTACAAGAGAGAAACCACGGGGCAGGAGTGGTCAGATAGCTCACGTATTCTCAGCCAGAATCACCTGGGGGCACCTTACAAAAGTGATCAGATCTGGGACTGGGCCCTTGAGGTCATGTGAGGGGCACATAAGCAACTGGAAAATTCTGTCGGGGAGGTGCTTCTTACGTGCACCGCTGAGAGCGGGGCTGCTATGGATCAACTCACAGGGAAGGGGAAGCAAAGAGGCAGGTATTTCTTTAAATCGCTTGAGTGTGTGAATCCCAGTTTCAGTCCCCAACATTATTTATTTTACTTGATTTTGTTTTTCTTCTCTTAAGGTTGAAAAAAAATCTTTGCATTAAGTCACTCAGTATTGTAGCTACCCGATGAGAATAGTATTGAGTGAAATATTCCAGCCCAGCTTGCAGAAGCCGAAGCAGCTGGGCCATTTTTTAAAATTGTAATAAATAAGTGAATGCATAATCAATCCCGTGAGCGCCAGCTCTCGGTTCCATGAGCTCCCGGAGCTGTGCTTTTTCATCTCTATTCTATGCCCCGAAAAGAAAAGCAACGTAAGGAAAATGTTGACAGACTGTTCTCTGTGACGTCAACCAACAGAAAACACTGAACGGTGATGCTCCTTCCAGGCGGCGTGGCTGCTGCGGGTTTGGTGGGTGCCGGTTTAGAACAGCCCTTCCCTTCTGGAATAACTGTTAGCCATTTAATACCAAAAGCCTCTGGTGAAGAGGAGGCCGATGTTTTAAAGTCTGCAATGTGTACCTGACACAGCAGTGATGGAAACAGCCCTTTGGAGCGGAGGGAACAGCACAGAACTAAATACTGACCGAGCCTTTCGGCAGGGCCTGGCCAGAGGGCCAGTGGCCAAAGATGACAGACGTGGTCCACTGTCTCAAGAAATGTCCAGAGAAACAGGCTTGGGGAATGAGGACCATCATTTGATGGAGGCTTTTATTTTTGGAATCAAACAAAAATGACTTAAAGACAAATCTGCAGAATAAGATGGGTGCTCAAACCAGCTGACTCTAGAGTGTGACTCAGAGGACGGCTCTGCAGTCAGTTCCCAAAGCTGATTTCTGCAAATACCCTGGGCTTCTCGGAAGGCGGGCGTGACCTCCCGAGGCTCCATCTGAAGGGGCACATCCATTTCATATACAAGTTCCAGTGTGTCTGTTTTCTGTTTTAGATTGTAGGAACATATATAGCCCCCCCCCACCCAAAAAAAAAATTCACAAGATGAATGCTTAGTTGATGGAATTTTTCTCTAAGCTGAATTTCCCCAAGCCTTCCCTGTGTATGAATATGTATTAGGCCACATAAGCCTGAACAGTAAATTACACTGGCCCGTTGCCTCTGCCCTCGCACCCTCGGGAAGGCTCCCCATGGTATTGCTGAAGTCTTCTCTGTGTGAAGGGGTCCGCTCTCGGGACCCCTGCCCAGCCTCCTCACTGCCGACTGCCACCCGGGGAGCCGCTGGTCACCATTGTGGCCACGCTCCCTGGGGTCTCTGCCTTCCTCCTGAGCCCCTATCGGCCGTGCAGACGTGGGGAGATGGGCCTGCATCCCAACCCTGTGTTGTATTTTAGCCTCTGGACCTGCGTCTCTAAAGTCTCCATTGCAAGGCGTTCATTTGCCTGCCTGCAGCTTCTTTCTAACCCACCCCCTCATCCCCAGGGCCGGGGCGCAGACACCATGATCCCACTCCATCCTTCCTCCCCACCAGGCTCTGAAGGACAGTGCCCGTCACCTCCTCTCTTCATGCAAACAGATCCCTGCGGAGCTGGCTGCCAGCTCAGGACTGCACTGGACAGTGAATCCCATCAGATGCAGCTTCTTCTAAAATAAAGGTCAGGCCGGGCCTGGAGAAGAGCCCCTCCGATCACCTCTCTTGGTTTATGGCAGAGCTAGCCTCAGGCCAAAGCTTACATTTAATTAACAGAATGGGATCCAGGCAGGAGGCCATGCTCTCTGCTCTCCGTTAAAAGGTAAGGACAGTGTGTGGAGTGACGGTACAATTAAGACACACGTCTCCAGCCCAGGGCAGGGATGTTCCACACTCGGCAAGGACCACAGACACTGCCAGCAAGGGTTCTGGGAGCAGTTAACACTGTGGATGCTCCCACTCTGTTTTATAAAAGCTGTCGTGTTTTGATTCTTTTCCAAAAAGGAAAGTCTCTCACTCCTAGGGTTACGGGGAGACTTAAACATGTTTCAGATGTGAGGGGCCACGCCCTCCCTCCTCTTCCTCACCGCCCACCCCCCTTCTCCCAGCAACTTATTAGAACTATACATTTAATTGGAATAGTTGAAGAAAATAAGTTATTTTTATTAAAACAAGTTTGACTATACTATGGTGTAAGATACAAAAATTCACATGGATTTTTAAGATAGAATAAGGGACTTGGGAGAAATGCCATCCCTGCCGCGCCGGGGCCTGCATTTGCCCTTGTTAGGGATCCTTCGGCCCAGAAGTCTGAGCAGTTCTGTGGGGGCCTGGGGGGCCCAGAAAGCTCCCTGGCTGAGGACTGGCAGGAGCGGCTTGTGTTAGAGAACCCGCTGGGAAGGCAGCGCGGTGAGGTGGCAGGGACAGAGGGCAGGCCTGGGCTCAGCCCCTAGGTAATAATTGCACAAGTTGCCTCTTGAATCCAGAGCCGTCTGCGAGCAGTATATGCTTGGTTTTGGGTCCACAGTGAGACCATGTCACCACGGACAGTGAGCCTCGGAGCGGAGAGGAGCTCTCAGCCACTCGGCCTGACTCAGGCACAGGCTGGCTGAATCTCGCCGCCCCTGCACCGTGAACGCATGGTCTCCACGTTTGCCCCCCTCTGGCCGTCCCCTTTTCCAATCTGGCAGGCTCCCAGAGTCCCTGCGGCCAGGCCCACCCGCCAGAGGCCATGACGCCTCAGCACCTGGCTGGGTCCAGGGAGCTGCCGCTGGGCTCTCTTGGCCCTGGGCTGGCTGCCCCACCCCAACCCTCACGCCCACCCCCACCCTGTCAGCGACCCATGCCCTGACAGGACAGTCCCGCTCAGTCTACATCTGACGCAGGAGAACGTGACTCCACGCTTTTCCAGAGGGAGATGTGGTGATGAGTTCCCAGGGGTTGTGCTGACTCTGGAGAGAAGTGGCTGTCCTCACGCCCTGAGTGGGGATGAGGCTCACACACCCTGACAGCCTCCTGCGGAGGGGAGGGTGCACACACCACTCCTGCCCCAGGTCCCACCTCCTCGTGTCAGGGAGGGAGAGGGACCAGCGGGTGCCACCCACGGCGCTTCAAGTGGTCCCCACGCCTGGGCATCACAGCTTGGCTCTGCCCCCCAGCCCCCATCTCTCCCTGCAGCCCAGGAGGAAGCACTGACTAGAGGACTTGACGGGCTTCTACTTATTGCTGAGGAAGCAGGAGGATGAGGACACTGTCCCCTGGTGCCTCTGTGGGTGGACAGAGATGGCTCCAGCCTCCCCTCTCAGTCTCGCTTTCTGTTTCAAGTCAGCCGTCTGTATCTCTGAGTCCTACACAACGCATTAGAACACAGTAAGAAACAAGTGTGTTTGTGAGGGGAACGTTCTGAATCCCAATAAGCCATTTCTCTCTGTCAGCAACATCACTCCCAGGGTCCCAGTGGACTCTGATTCGTCCACACCCCTGGAGCGGGAACATGGTGGGTGTGAAGTTCCACATTTAAGAGTCTAAATAGGGCTTTGAGGGCTACTTGAGGCCGCCTTCTTAGGAGGCCCCAGCAGCGGCTACACCTGACAGGCAGCCAACCAATACTGACTTACTAATCACCAGTACGTGCCAGGCATGGTGACAGGTGTTTGGGGTGGTGTGGAGCAATGGCTCCACCCTCTGTAAGCTTAAAAGCTAGTGGGGAAGAAAGACGTTAAGCAAGAGTTTCCCATTATATTGAACATCATGGAGAAGGACACGATACTGTGGGCTCTCATCAACTCAGCTGAGGGTGGGAGATGGAGTAAGCAACCCTAAAAAGTAAATTAGCAGTGATTCCTTAATGTCATCAAGTTGGCTAACCGGTGTTCAAATTTCCAATTGTCTTATGTGTGACCAACACTCTTTTTGCAGTTCACTCAAAGGGAAGTTCTTAGAGATCAGCCAACCTTCTTATTTTACAAGATAAGGAGACTGAGAGTTAGAGAGATTAAATAACTTACCCAGAACCTCAGAGGTTATTTGTCGATAATTTGATCCTGCCTCTTTTCATGATGTATTTGGGGCAGGTGATTGCCTAGTGAAAGACCCAACAATTCACTCATTCATTTTAGCAAATATTGGTTGAACATCAGCAATGTCCACTTCACGAGGCCAGCGCAGTCAACAGCACTTGGATCTGTACTCAGAGGAACTGAGCTTTGACGGGTGGGACTTCTGTCTTTGACATTAGGCAAGTCTCCCCACCCATCCGTCATGTACCTGGAATCCCCAGGAGAGGCACTCTTTGATGAAGGAGTTGTCCTGGGAGTTCCTTGTGAATATTTACAATATTATTCTAGTGGGTAACTTTTCTTCTTATTTACGAGGAATCCTAAAAGAGGAAAGAAGACTCTACTTTCCACTGCAGAATTGAAATTTATGGATGGTCCTTTCCCCACCTCCAGAAAGCTGGCAAGAGACACGGGACCTGGTGCTCCACCCCAAGGCTGCAGCCCAGGAGTGTCTGTCTGTCTTGAAGAAGCAGCACACAGACCCAGGCTACTCCATCTCTGTGGGGATGATCACAGGTGCTGTGGCCAAGTCAAGTCCAAGGGAGCAGTGCCAAGTCCAGTCACCAGAGGCAGCGACAGAGAGACATTCTGGAGTCACCTCTGCCCAGGCTCTGAGCCACTGCCTATGCTCTCAGTAAGTGACTTTTCTGCTTAAATGCCTAGGATCACTTCCTGCTCTGGGCAACCAAAACCTCTGCCTAAGAGAGTTGAGAATAAGAATCTATGAACACAGCCGGTTTTCTATAACACTTTTTCTAGTTGACTTATCACATGAAACATTTCCCATCTATTAGGAAACAGACTGGAGCACAGGATAGGGACGTTCTGATGGACACTGCCGGGCAACATGAGAGGTTTAGAACCGACGGCAGGGACCTGAGGTCCGGTATGTTGGCCCAGGATCCCGGTTACTAGAGGTTGTGGGAACCACCGCTCCTTTTCAAATCTGCTGAGGGAGGACCCTGAAGAACAAACAGGTCAGTGTTTCCAAAGATGAGCACAGAAGGCCGGAGGAAGAAATCCCCTCCTCCCACACAGCTCATTACTTGACCTCTGGCTGACTGCCCCTGGAGAGAAATGGGCAGGATGGCAGTGGGGACTCCAGCTGGCTGAGGAGTGGTGCTCCCCTTCGCATTTGAGAGAGCTGGGAGGCCCTGTTCTGTGCCCACTGCCCGGGCTCGGCTCCCTAGGAAGCAGCTCTGGTCCTGTTCCTGCAGGCAGTTCCGTTCACCCCCTAGCTGAGGGGCCTGTCAGCCTCGTCTTGGGCCTATAGCTCAAGGGACTTGGCTCAAAATGCCACCACCCTGGGCTCCTCCCATGTGCCCTTTCACCTTCTAAACCAAGATGAAGCAAGACCATCAGCTTGCTAGAAAGAACACCCACTGCCCTTCCAGCCACATGCAGGAAGTTGCTTAATGAACTCCAAGATAATTACTTGCAAAAACAAGACTTCCTACATTGGGTCTGTCGTTTCCTGCCCTGCAGAATGTGCTTTCTTCCCTCCCTTCCTGTCCCTCTCACCGCCCATGTGTCTTCCTGGGCTCAGGTGCCCCTCCTCCCTCCTGACTCTTGCCCTACTTCCTCTCCCTTTCACTCGGCTCTGTGAGACTTATTTTCTTCCTAACCATGCCCTTGTGCTCATGATTGTTTACTTTCTGAAAAGATTTCCATTTTCAAGGGAGTTTTGTGGCCATCCTGTCTCTCCCCTGCTGGACCATCAGCTCTGAGGGTACCCTATCTTTGGCCCTCACCCCATTTCTCTCCAATCCAATGCTGTCGTGGTTGAATTGTGGGACCCCAAGGGCCACCTTGGCCTGCACAACCAAAGGATCTGATGGTTCTAGAGTGGAACAGGGGAGGCTGAGCAAGAACCCGGGGGAGGCCATGACGCGCCTCCCTCCCACCCCCCCTTACCCGTTTGCATGTTTGAGGCCGGGGTTTCTCCCTCGGGCTCCAGGCTGAGTACTGAGTACTGCACATGCAATGCAGCTTTACCACTGATGGAGCCCTTCGCTTGCAGGTTTCAGGACCAAACCTGGTTGTGAGGCAGGTGAGGGAAATACCAACATAAATAATCCAGAGGCTGTGCTCTGAAGAGGGTGAAGGCCTGTCTGGTTGGGAAGCTAAGACTTGTCCATAGAACTATAGTAACGGAAAGGCAGGAATAGGTGCCATGGCACTGGGCAGCTTGGAAGGCCTTATGAAAGGGCTTGGACTTCAGAGAAAGATGTGGGCATTGGGGAAGGGAGAGAATGTTTGGTTGTTGTCAAGGGACCTAGAACTAGGTCTTGAAGGAAGAGGAGGAGTGGAAGGGCATCTGATGGAGGTGCAATGCATGCAGACTTGTGAGCCTGGGCTTGGGGATACATTTAAAAGACAGTCAGCCTCTGGCTAAGCATGAGTGGAGAGTGCCTGAGGCAGCTAATAATTCCAGGGTGGACAGTGCTCAAATGGATACGAACAAACGTGTCCTGATGCCGAGAGAGACGCAGGAGGGCTGGGTCTGAGTTAAAGAGGGAACAACCAGCCTTTTTCTTCTTGGATAAATAACACCCTGCTAGTTTGGTAATGGCTACTTCAAATAAAATACAGTGACAGCAGTAATTTAGCATCAGTCAGCTCTCACTGAAAATACCAGAAGGCGGTCATTGGCAGCATTGGACCAGAAACACAATTCCCTTGAGGAGCTGGCGTCGCCAGCTGCTGACAGAACAGCCTCTCACAATTTGGCTGGTTTGTCCTTGTTTCCTCTCTGGCATCTGCAGGGTGAGATGGGCTATGTAGGTAGTTGACTAACGGGGACCCACTGAGAGCTTGCCTCGGTACATCTTCCACATGGCCTCTTGGGAAAAGAACATTATAAGACTAAAAAAGGGAGTGTGATGCGGGAGCAAAATCCGCAGTGTGTGTACTATCTTGTGACAATGTTAATATGGAATCAATTTCCAGGAAGAGATGAGCATGTGCCACCAAGATTAACATGATGAAATAAACAGAGACATGTCTTAACGCTATTAAGTCAACCATGTTCATAGTAGGCGATGGCTTTTCTTTATAACGAAAATTAAAGAAAAATGGATAACATGCTGTAGATATTGTAGATGTCACCCAAAGGCAGCAAATTAGAGAAAATACATTGCTGGCTTGAGCTTCTTTCGCTGAAGAACATCAAAATGGCATTCCTTGTGGCAAACGAAGTACCTTCATTTTCCCAGACTTAACTCATCACCTTCATTTTCAATTTGACTTGTTCAGCTGCTGTGTCTCTCTGGGGCCCCTTTTCTTTCCCCTGGGACAGGCTCCACTCAGACACTCATTTGATTATTGGGTGTTTAATTGCCGCCACTTTTGCCACTTTTGCTTCCTGGCACTCTCTGGGCTCTCCCGTGTGAGGAAGTGGGCCAAATGCCATCCAGCCCCTTTGCCATTCATATCTTTTCTGGCTGCAAGTAAACAGAGGCAGCGTTTTTACATGGGGGGTAGGATGAGGTTGAGAGGCTTACGTGCTAACCCCTGTCTGAAGATGCGCACGAACTGCTTAGCTCAGTGCCTGGTATGGGCAGCAATTCATAAATACCTGCTACCTTCCTGAGAAGGTGAGGGAATACAGTAGAGCTGCATCGTACGCAGATGCACACTTTAAAAATTCACCTGCAAATTGCTGGGCCGAGAGAGAGGGGCAGGGGGAGGTTTTTAAATGGTCATTTAAATGTTCTCTGTGCTTCTGCCCGTGAGTCCATTAGGGGTCATTTGCCCGGGGGAGGGAGACATGAGAGACGGCCCTCATCTCTGTTCTGCCCTCGCTTGGGGTCTCAGCTCCTGCCTCTCACAGCATGAGACCCCACATACTAAGTATGATTCCTGGATTTTTAAAGATACACTTTTTGAACAATATAGCTCTTAGCTGCAAGGCAACTATACATCTAGTATTTGACCAAAGCAACACTAGTTTATCCTGAGTTGGCCAAAAGAAAAACCAGGTTCCACATTGGCCCTTTTGAGCGACGGTGTATTGGTCTCCGATGCGGCACATAAACACACCCTGCAAGATACAGCCAGAGGCTGATTTCAGAGACTTTGAAGACTAATTGTGGCTGCGTGCAATCTTCACCTCATGAGCACCCCCAGGTCAACATAACAGCGCCTTCTAGAGGAGGACCCTAGTCTAACCAGCTCGTAGTTACTTAGGCTGCTGTCCACTCTGACATATGGGTCACCCCCTCTCAGCCCTGCTCCCCCTGATCCAGTGAACTGTGATTCTCCAAGCCCATCTCTACTATATGTTCCATTCGAAGAAATTAGACGTAAGGGGAGTGGGGTGATGAAAAGGAGGGAAGTGATAGAGTAGATTCAACTAGGAAAAGGGAATCTTGTCTTGCAGAATGTTCCAAAGTCCTAGAAGAAAGTAACCCTGTGTTTGGCCCTTCCCACTCAGGACAGGCTTAAAAATTCTAGACAAGAGAAGTGAGCCTCGGTGAAGAAACCCAGGCAGTAGTCCCACCTTAGTGACCAGCCTTGGAGAGCAGGCCAGAGGCCAGTGACAGTGATACTGACAGGGCCACCCTGCCTCAGTTCCAGAGGCCCCAGCAAACTGTCCTCCTGTTTACTCCTTGGCAGGTTTCAATGGAAACTTTCCCAGCAGCAGCAGGTAACTAACTGGTTGCCAAGCCCAGTGTCCATCTTCCTATGGCGGCTGTCTCCAAACAGGGGTTCAAGTACACTTAAAGGTATACCGACTTTTCAAGGGGGTTAATGTCCATGAATAATCTAAAGAGAATCGGCTTCCAGAGTCTTAACTTCAAGGATAAATTTCTAAAATCATCTTATGAAAATTTCTGTGTGCCCCTCACCCATCGTAATCTTACCATGGGGCTTTCCTCTGGGGGTATAAAAACCTCCTCGAGCAAAAAAAGGGGAGATTGATATATTGGTTTCTGGGGAGCTTCTTTAATGATTCATCAAGGCATCTTTGGCCCGTAGGGCTTCCTGCCTTTCCTTGTCTTGTACAGATTTCCATTAAGGGTGAAGGCAGCCCACGTGGAGATGCTCTAAATTTAGAACAGCTGAAGCAGGGTAGGTTAGTGATGCTAAAATTTTTACAGGATTTCATTCAGATTCAGTCTGCATTATTCAGTAATTAAACCTATCTTATCAACCCATCTCATGAAATATTTATTCTAATTATAGTTATTTCTCATCTTAAGAAGTGTTTAATCTTTTATGACTCCTACAAAAACAAACTTTTAAACTAAGGATGAAGCATTTAGATGTCAACTTTAATGTTTTCAAGGGGGTAAGTATTGCTTTAAAGTTGTTTTAGGAAGTATATGTGTGTATATGAGTAAAAATGTTTGGAGGCCCAAGGAATCCCATGCTCTACAAGTCATCCCATCTGGGCGAGCTCCTCCCATGTTCCAGAGCTGTGCTAGCTAATATGTTGCTACCAGCCATGCATAGTACTTAGGACTTGAAATGTGGCTACTATGATTAAAGAATTAAGTTTAAATTTAATTTCACTTCTAATAGTGACATGTGGCCAGTGACAGTGCAGATACAGACTATCATCATCACAGGAAGTCCTGCTGAGCAGCTGGTCTAGAGGACCCTGGGAGCTGTCCTGGCCTCCATGGGCTGGTGTAACTCCAGGCTCAGCTGTGATGTGGTCACAAATATTTAATTTTTTTAAAAAAGGTAGTTCAAGCACATGATGCAAAATCCAAAAGGTACAAAACGGCTTATAGGGCAAAGTTCGTGTCTTTCTACTTTTGTCACCCAGTTTCTCCTCTTACCAGTTTCTTGTGATTCTCTCCAAAGACATTCTACTCAGATGCAAGTGTAAGTATATGTGTCTCTATAGCAATTTTAAAATATAGCCACAAATATTCTTTGAGAGGTGAGGTTATGGCCCCTCCCTTTGAATCTGGGTGAGCTTCTGACTACTTCAACAATTACCATATGGAGACACGATGTGACTTCCCAATCAAGGTCCTAAAAGGCCACACAGCTTCCACCTTCGCTGGAACACTCATTCTTGGAGTCCTGAGCTGCAGTGTGAGGAGTCCAGCTATGTATGCCCACCATGCTGGAGAGATCACGTGCAAACATAGAGGTGGACACCCCCAACTAAGCCATGCTTTAGCCACAAAAGCCACGTTGACAGACTCAGGAGTGAAAAGTCATCTTGGTTGGTTACCTATAACTCATGAGAGGGGCTTTGCAATTTGACTGGAAAGTTTGGTAAAAACTTAGTAATACATACTTTAAAAACTAAGCAACAAAAAAGTTAAATAATCAGTAACCCCAAGAAAAACAAAGTTGACCCATAAAAGAATAACATCTTATATGGTTCAGTTATGAGTACTTAAATCAGAGTAATGCAAACACTGAACATTGATTTAGCCAAAAGTGATTATATAACTACATTGGGAGGGTAGAAGGAGGAGAAATATGCATGAGGAGAGTGCAGGAAAGCAATTAAAAGTGTCTCAAATTGAAGAAGCTAAAAATAGCTGTATTATTTAGAAGTACAGATATAAATTACACAAGAAACAGATGGGAGATACTAATGCCTGTGTGTGTGCCAATGGGAATTATCCAATAGAGAGGGAGATGCTGATGGCAGATGACTGAATGAACATGGAGAGTCCCTCAGAGTACCAGTGGCCTTTGATGGGCACAGACACATCTGAGCAGAGGTCAGGAGAAGAGGACAACAAGTGTAGATGTGTAGATTTAACGTGGGAAAATGAGGAAGTTCACATTTGATAGCTTCTCTTTTCTCACTGAAATATGAGATTGTTCATCAGCTGAGAGTAAGAAGCAGGAAGGGTTGTGGGAGTTTTAAAGATTAAAAATATATGAAAAGCGGCCTCCAGAAATATGAATGCTGGTTTCCCAGAAAAACACAGTAATATTGCCTAGCAATCTTGAATACTCCTTTGAGGTCTGTGATCATGAACTTAGAGTGAAAAACAGTCTACTTGTGTGGTGTTCCATAGCAACATTAAGTTGCTTGAATGAAGGAATGGGGAAATGGATGGTTGGATCCATTTAGTGTTTTGTAGCTTCTATACTGGGAAGATGAGGGGATTCTGAGGATGAGAGTGTTTGAAGGGAGTGTATACTGTGATGGACCATGAACCCTAAGTTGCACAAAAGAGTGGACACTGGAGTGACTGATAGATAGTAAAAGTGATGGAGCCAATAGAAAAGAGATCTCCACAGAGTTGAAGGATCATTGCAGTAGACACTTGAGCAAGTGCATTGAAAAGAAGCTGTGGAAGTCAGTGTCATTTGGACTTGCAGAGAACTGACAGTTTCTGGTGGTGACAAGGTTCAAATGATGACCTTGAGGTAAAATGGAGGAAGAAGAGGTCATGAGTAATGAGAAGGTCAAGGAAACTGAGAAGGTCAAGGAAGCTGGGACATCTGTGTGGTTAACTTCACTGAGATTGACAAAAGGGGTAATGCAGAGAGGAAGATGGAGATCCGGGGTATAGCCCTCAGTGAATGAGGACACGTGATCTAGTGCGGAGTCAGGCAGCAGGACCCTGAGACGCAGGAGCTTTGTAAGAGGAAAGAGGAATTACAGCCTGGGAGCAAAGTGGAGAACAAGCAAGCACCAGCACTACCTCCTGGCCTTGAAGTTCATGAACTTTAAAAGATCAAACAGGCTGTGCCAGAAAGAGCTGCAGGAACACAGTATTCTTGGGACCAGCCAGGCTCTAAGGCAAGGAGGAGCAGGGAAGGTTGTTATAGGCTGAGGATGCCTAAGAATTTTAGATCAGAGCAGAGGGGGGACGGACAGGGGGAGATTCCAGAAGACACAATGGGAATGTTTGGGAGGAAATGGAGGTCAAATGGAAATTAGGTCAAATCAGGTGTTGAGCAATGCAGGAAAGGGATGCATGTGCAGGTGATGATGGATGACTGGAAAGGCCTGCTCTTCTGGTAATAACAGAGGAAAATGAAAATCAGATCATGTAACTCCCCTGGTTAAAACCCTCCAATGGCATTTCATCACTCGTAGACTATAACTGAACTCCATCCAAGGCCCAACAGGATTCTACGCCAGTGCTCCTCAAAGTGTGGTCCCTGGACCAGCAACATTAGCATCACCGGGAACTTGTCAGAAATGCAAATTCGTGGGCCCCACCTCAGAATCAGAAGCTCTGGAGATGGGACCCAGGAATCTGTGTTTAACAAGCCCTATTCCACGTGATTCTGGTGCACACTAAGTCTGAGCACCATTAGTGCGTATAATCTGGCCCTTCCCCACCTCTGACCTCTGAGTTTCCTAATTTACTAAGTTTTAGCCACACTGGCCTTCTTTCTTTCTGTTCCCCAGCTCACACACTTCATGGCCTTTGCTCTAGATGTGTCATCTGCCTGGACTGTGCCCACCAGACGCTCTTGTGGCCTCAATCTCTCACTGTGCAGGCCTCTATTCGGACAGACCATTGCATCTCACCCCCAACCCTGGTCGTTTCCTAATCCATAATGCTCTTATTTCTTGAAGCAGTTACCACTTCCTGAAATCTCTTGTTTTAAACTTATTTATATCTGTCTCCCCCACTAGGATATAAACTTCAAGAGAACTGGGAACTTCTCTGCTTTTTTACCACTATGTCCTCATACCTAGAACAGAGCCTGCTGTAGCGTATTCAATATACTTGTTAAATAAATGAATGAACAAATGAGAAATGATGGGGTGAATCCTGCTATTTCTCAGACTTTGATATACAGGTAAATCTGTTCTAATGCAGATTCTGCTCCCATTGGTCTGGGGTGGGACTCCAGATCCCACATTTCTAACAAGTTCTCTACGGCTGGTTCAGAGAGCTCACTTCAAGGAGCAGTCTTAGAGTGAGCCCTTAGGTCTGACTCTTGTGGTCTCAAATTCTTGGTCTTCCGGGCAACCTCCTGAACATCCAATGGCATCTGAGATTATTCTATTTGAAATATTTCTGACCAGGAACAGAAATTTTCTGAGCCAGCTCTTCTAGGGGAGGAGAGGTGTTTGAGGTCCTTTCAAAGATTACAGAGTAATGAAAAGAAGCTTACTAAGGAGGCTACTGCTTTTAAAGGAGCCATGTTTGCAAGGAGAACAACTCAGTAGAAGCCAACTTCCAATTTTTCCAAACTAATAAAGAAATAAGAGTATAGGTCACTGCAATCTGTGGCAAATCTGCTAACTATAAAGTAAGGAATTGTTTAAATCTGTTCCCAGCCAAATCATTTGCTAGGAAAGCCAACAAGAAATAGCTGAGTGTTCAGTACACATGTGGCCTCTTCTCTTCCCTGCTCACATGCTATGGGGCCACAATTAGCAGGGGAAATGGCACTACATTATCTGAAAACTCAGGTAACGAATACTGCTATGAAAACCATGAGCATCAGATAACATTTCTCAGAACATGTGGCTAAGACATGATCATTTACATGCATAAAAGAGTTCTTTGATTAATAACAACTTTAGACAATGCCAGATTATGTAAACACAAATTAGGATCCTTTACTGCAGGACTTCTCAGAGGCATCAATGTACTAACCTACTTGTGATTTTCCAAGGACTTTCTGAACACAGTATTTTCTAGGACCACCTGTAGAACCAGAGTGAATTGTAGGCAAGTTCATTGGATGAGGTTGGCTTCTATTTAAGCATTTCTCATAAGAGGAAGGCTAAGCAGCCATGAGAAAATAGGACTGAGAAGAGAAGAAAAAAGAAGTAGGTGCTTTATCAAATATTCTCCCTGTACCATCCTTCCCACAGAAGTCTCTTAATCCCTCTTTTCTTCATCCCCTGTCCCATTCTCTCAGAGCTCTGGTTAAAACACTAAATGAATCACCTACTGCTTTGAATTAATTTGATGCCCCTCCCAAGGGCACTAATTCTTTAAAGTGGATTTGTAGGGGGTCCTACTAGACTTGAAGGAATGGCGTTCTGCTGAACCATCAGGCTGGGAGTGGTTTTGACGGAGGAACACATCTAGGCTTCCTGAGGATGTCTACTTCTTGGCCCTGGAATTAAGGGGCAGGGGTCTTGGCTGGTAAGGAAAAAGGCTCTGTCTCCTTTTGTTTTATTCCGTGAGATTTGGCGGGTAGGTCTCGTACCCTCCCACTGCTCCCCGAAGCCTCCAACCAGTTCTCTTCAAACTGGGACCCTGGAAAACACCTGTGACAGTTCCAAGTAATATTCTACAAGCAGAACATAGCTTCTAGCAATTGGGGGTAAAGCTCAATTTTGTTCCCATACTTTGTTTATGTAATCTTTCTGAGACAAATTCCTTTCTATTTTTCTGCCTCTGAATTGCACTCATTTGACCTTAACAGGACATTTCTCACCAAGAATATTGTCAACAGCAGTACAGAAAGTGAACAGAACAAATATTGCTGGAGGAACAGTTTTGTATTTATTTGTCCACAGTTTGGGTAAAATATAACCTGGAGAAAAAATGTTTTTTAATAAACAAACTATGGGCTCTCAAGGAAACTGACCATTCCCACCTGATGTCTTGTGCTGAGTGTCCAGGATACAGCAGGTTTAATAGTTGTTTGCTGAACTGAATATGCAGTTGTTTTTGTTTTACCTAATTGCTCTGATTTCGGACCCTCTCCCTGTTGAACCATAAATTTCTACACATTTTGCTTTGCTATAGTTGCCAATCAAATATGCATACATATATATCATGGCATTTCTTTAAACAAGATTTTTCAAGTTTTTAAAGTTTTTAAAAAGGTACTGGGACATTAAAAACCATTCAACCATCTCTACCTTATGGCAACACATAACCCATCTAATTCTCCATCATTTAGTGGGCTTCCAGCCACTAATAACATAACCCCAACTCAAACAGAAATAAATGATAGTGAAATGCATTATTTCACGTGACGGGAAGGGTAGGCCAGCGCTCCCTTCAGGGCTGGTAGATTCACTAACCCACCAGTTGATTCCAATTGGTGGCAAGATGGCTGCAGAAGTTGTCAGCATTATAGCCAGATATGCCAAAGCTCAGAGGAAGGAGAGGGGTAGAGGACTATCTCCTCCTGTGGCTCTCATAAGAGCAGCAAGCAACTGTCCCAGAAGGCCCCCAGAGTCCCCTCTGATTTGGCCAAAGTTAGGACAAATCCACTCTTGGACTAATCAGTTGCAAAGGGAATCAGACAGCTTGGACAGATCAGGATCCACCCTGGATGTGGGGGTGGGACATGCTATTCAGGTGAGGCAGGCCCCAACCATATCAGGCTCCAGGCAGGAAACAATGGCGGCCCATAAAAATTGAGTCCTGTGAGGAGAATTTAATAGCAGGACTATTTACAAAGAGGTGAGACAGGCATAGGAAAACAACAACAAATACCACTGGCTCCCCCATGTCCCCAGGCTAGTAACAATGGGGAGTCCGTAACCCGTGACCGCCTGTATTATTAGGTTCCTGTGGTTACTGTGACACCTTACTACAAACAATAGAAACTTATTCTCCTGTGTTTCTGGAGGCCAGAAGTCGGGAACTGCCACTGGAGGCTCTAGAGCAGCAGTTCTCAACCTGTGGGTCGCGACCCCTTTGGGGTCGAATGACCCTTTCACAGGGGTCACCTAAGACCATCGGAAAACACATATATAATTACATATTGTTTTTGTGATTAACCACTATGCTTTAATTATGTTCAATTTGTAACAATGAAAATACATCCTGCATATCAGATATTTACATGACGATTCATAACAGTAGCAACATTACAGTTATGAAGTAGCAACGAAAATAATTTTATGGTTGGGGGTCACCACAACATGAGGAACTGTATTAAAGGGTCTCGACATTAGGAAGGTTGAGAGCCACTGCTCTACAGGGAATCCGTGCTTTGCCTCGCTGGTGGTTGCTGGCACTCCTTGACTTGCGGCCACATCACTCCAGTTCTGCCTCCATGGCCTCAGTGCCCCCTTCCCTTCTGTTCATCAAATCTCCCTCTACTGCTCTCTTATAAGGACACTTGTCATTGGACTTAGGGCCCACCTGAATAATCCAGGATTATCTTCTCACCTCAAAATCGTAAACTTAAAAAGAGACCTTTATTCCGAATGAAGTCGTATTTACATGTCTGGGGATTAGGATATGGATGTGTCTTGGTAAGCCACCATTGGCCAGTACACCACCCCAAGGCCTGCAGCGGGTGGAGGGGTGGCAGGCTCAGAGAGAGCTGTGTGGAGAGGGCCTGTTGCAGGAGTCACACCTTCAAAAGAGAGACACAGCTAGCCCACTGGGAGGAAGCTGGAAGAATCAATACCAAGCCTTACCCTCCTGGCTCCCTTTGATCTCCTGCTGGTGCCCCTATTAGCCAAACCCAACCAGAGCTTTTGGTGTCGTCCATAAAGGTCAGCATCCCAGGCCCAGAGTGAGGAAGAGAGAAGCAGAGAGGATCTGGAAGGGCACATGGAAGATATGAAGCAAAGTGTGGACAAAACTGAGGCAGGAAGAAGGGGAAGGGGTGGTCTTAGGTAGCTAACAGTGTCCACCAAGCCCCCTTCCCACAGCTAACTGACTCTGACACTTTACACCAGTTTAAACAGAACCACCAGTTTAGGCAGAACCAGTGCTACCACTTAAGTGAACAGTTATTGTCCTCTCTGTTTACAAAAGCAAGGCATGTTGATCATGGAAAATTTGAAAAGTATAGAAAAACACAAAGAAAGTAAATGCCACCTACCCTGCTACTATACAGAGATAGCCCGTGTTGACGCGTTGACATACTTCCAATATTCCACACTTCTGATATGTGTGTGTGTGTTCTACAAAATAAGTGGAATCTGTATGTACTGTTTGTAGCGCTAGCTTCTTTTCACTACAAATATATCATGAGAATTTCCCCACATACTTAAGTATTTTTAAAGAATAGCATCATTCTAATGGCTATGTTGTATATATAGTACAGATACACTAGATTTGTCTAAGTCTTCAGGTTTTGAAATCACCTGAGCCCACACGGTCTCCCTGGCCCCTGGAGAATCAAGCTGTCAGCAGTGACAGCGTCTTTTCTCCATTGGCCCCACCAGACGCCTTGCCCAGCAACTCAAACCCTGTCTGGCCCTCAGGTCTGGCTTCCTCTCCAAGGCACCTGGGCTGAGGCTGGGCTGCCTGTTCAGCTTTGAGCTTCATTGTCTTCCTTTCTCTCTTCCCCTTTCCTCTGAAACGCTCCCCTGGAGGTTCTCGTGGGCCCACACAACCTCCTGGTTGAGGAGCAGCCCCCCTGCAGTGTCCTTACCTGCGTGCAAACAATGAACGTGGAGCCTCCCCATTTATCTTCACACCTTTCCCTACCCTTGCCAACTTGGGTTAGCAGTTCCTTGATGAAGGGTCCCTATAGCACGCTGTACCTGCTTAATATTTGAGGCCGTCAGGAAGTTTCTTGATTCCAGAAAGGTCAGTGTGAAGAATTTGGAGGAGAGGCAAGAAACCCATGTCTCTCTGCTCTGGTGAAGTCCCAGGCTCATTAGGCCGAAACCTGCCTTCAAGATCATTCCTTGAATTGAAGGACAGGTCTCATGCCTGAAGCCAACCCAGAGGCCCAAGAGGCCAAGGGGTGGGTGAGGAGAAGGGTCAGGACAAGCTACTCCCTCCCGCAGGGCTCCCCCAGCCACCCCGTCCTGAAGATGGAGAGGCTGGGACGCCCCTCCACCCTGCCCCACACTGCTGAGGGCCATAGTGCATCCTTGGGTGGGGAGGGGCCAACAGCACTTGCTCTGTTCCCAAAGGTGCCACAGCCACCTAGTAGAGAGCTCAGGTTTCAGAGGTTTTTTCCCCTAAAAAGTCTGAACAGATTCAGGACCCACGCAGCTGGGAATCATTAACCGAAATCAAAGGTCAGCACGGAGGGGAGGCCTCCAGGAGTTGATGAATCTGCCCCAAGGCAGAGCTGAGGGGCCCAGCTGGATTCGGACAAATGCCTAAGCCGTGCGGAGCAGGGTGGGGGGCATCCCAGCCTCTCCATCTTCAGGACTGGATGGCTGGCGGAGCCCTGGGGGAGGGAGTAGCTTATCCTGACCCTTCTCCTTATCCCATGGTCACTTGTTCTACTAGAGTCCATCCATAGCCTCCCTTAGCTTAGAAACCTCACTGGGTCTCCCAAGAAGTCAGGAGAAAGCTGACCCCATGCCAAAATCAGGGTTGGTCAGAAGGTCCCAGTCGGGACCAACGCTTCAGGCCACCAGCCAGCAGCACGTTCTGTTTCCCAGGGTTCTGTGTGGGCCTGGAAGGAACGCAGCTGACACAGAAGGCTTCGCATTAGGCCTGTTTAAGAAAGCTAGGTGATTCTTGACTCAGCTGAAGTTTGCGCTCTGCTCCATTGGAGGGCATTACAGTCCCTGCTTCTCTCAGGAAAGGCTCACTGAAGGCCTCCTTCCTTGGACCTTCCCTCTGCCTCCTCTTCCACCCTTCTAGCACCTGCCTTCACTTCCCCCTTCTCTTCTACCCTCCCCAGCACCTCCCTCCACTCCCGAGGCTGCCCTGTCCCAGGTCCTTTCAGCAAACCCTCTCAGTACCTCTCTCCCCCCACAAGGTTGGCGCGCCTGAGTGGAGATGCTAACAGCCCCTTTCTCCTTGCCAGGGCTCCTTGAAGCCCCTTGAGCTCTGGACTGGCTCCAGCCGCAGTGAGCAGCTCCTGGTGCCCCTCCGGAGGGGGGGTGCAGCCTGGGAGGGCCAAGAATGTGCAGCTACAGACCAGACTTCCTGCCTCAGGTGCCCTCTGACCTCCAGTAATTACAGCTTCGGAAGCGGTTGGCTCCCCATCTAGAAATTGGAGATAATGAGCCCCAACTTCTTGGGGCCATTGACGGTTTAATTGATTCATGGTGGCGAAGTGGTTGGCAATCCTGGCAGGAATTCCACGGAGGTCGGAGGCCGCTCTGTCAACAAGGTAAGGGGCCTGGAGCCCTGAGTGGGGGAGCGTGCCGGCTACTGGCCTCTCTCAGCCCCAAGTTCCCCTGCCCCCAAATTCTTCAAACTGTTCCTCAGTGTTCTGCTCCCAGAATCCTCTGTCTGGCCAGGTGGCCTATTCCTGGCCCCTCGTCCTGCCCCTCCCCCACCTGGAATGCCCTCCCCACATTTCTGAACCTTCATTCTAATCCCTGCCTGCTGGGCTGGTCTGAGCTTCTGCGCTTGTGCCCAGCCCTCAGGGCAGCTGCGGCTCCTGGTCTGAGGAACCCGCTCCAAGGGCCCGCCTGGGTCTTGTGCCCTGTACCAATGGTGCCAAACTTCTTTCTAGTATCACAGACCCCCTCCCCAAAATTAGATCAGTATTTCATTAATTCAAGTTTATACGTTCCAACTTAACAACATTTACTTTTAAGTCAGCCCACTAGGCTGCTTGGTAAAGACAGAAACAATAATGTAAGGCTGTTCTTGACCGTTTGTAATCTGAGTCAGCCTCTGCTTCCAATTCATGTCTGTGTTTTATTGAGAAGACCCCGATACATCCGGACAAATAGTTAGAAATGGTTAATTTTATTAAAAGTAATGACTTACCTGGAAATATTAGGATACCCTTCAGAGTGGGTAATCTTGCTAAGAGTTTTCTCCTTTACAATTACTATGCCAGGAAGACTTCGTTCAAGTTCTCCACAAGAGCATTTAATTTGGCAGCCCAAGTTCGTCCTTTGGTGAGTGCAATGTGTTCAAGTTTAGTATGTAACAATGTTCAGCACATCTGTGGTCTTATTACTATTTTTAAATAAAGTGCAACTTAAGAAATTAAATCAAGTAATTGTATTACCCTGGCGCAGCTTCCTCAACCTCGGCACTATTCCTATTCTGGGCGGGGCGGTTCTGTGTGGTGGGGGGGCTCTCCTGTGCCTTGTAAGATGTTGAGAGCCTCCCTGTCCTCTACCCACCACATGTCAGCAGCACCCACCCCAGCCCCAAAGTTGTGAGAATCCAGTATGTCTCCAGACATTGCCAAGTGGCCCCCTGGGGGCAAAATCAACCCACCCTTTGAGAGCCATCGCCCTAGGGCAGTGATGTCGAACCTTTTGAGCTCGGCTTGTCGGCTTGTCGGCATTTTGAAAAACCCTAACTTAACTCTGGTGCCGTGTCACATATAGAAATTTTTTAATATTTGCAAACATAGTAAAACAAAGACTTATATTTTTGATATTTATTTTATATATTTAAATGCCATTTAACAAAGAAAAATCAACCAAAAACATGAGTTTGCATGTCACCTCTGACACACGTGTCATAGGTTCGCCATCACTGCCCTAGAGACACTAGGGGCTGGGAAATAGGTTTGAAAATAAATGGCTGATATCTCCAGGTATCACTTGGCATGCATGCCTAATGCTGTTACTAGCCTCCTGTAGCAATTCTTTAATAGACTGTAAACCCCTAGCAAGCAGGACCACGAATGAAACTTCAGGAAACACCCTGTGAACAGTGGGTGACTTGCTCAGGGGTGAGGCCAGCAGGTGTTTGTTCATCGGCCGATAGAGACTAGCATCTGCCCTACCTGTCCCATGTAGAGATTTTGTGAGAAATCTGAGGTAAGGGATGAGAACATATTTTGAAAGCATGAACATATAAATCAGTGGTTCCCAAACTTATTTGGCCTACCGCCCCCTTTCCAGAAAAAATATTACTCAGCGCCCCCTGGAAATTAATTTTTTTTAAAATTTTAATAGCAATTAAACAGAAAGATATATGTATTAATGTTTCTACCTTTTTTGTAAAATATAGTAAAGAAAGGTGTAAATTAGAAACATTGAAGTTTGAAATTATGAAACTATTTATTGAACTCAGAATAGAAAGGTAATACAAAAAAAGTTAACACAAATGCACCTGTGGCCATCACCGCCCCCCTGGATCGCTGCAGCGCCCACCAGGGGGCGGTAGCGCCCACTTTGGGAATCACTGATATAAATAAACTAGGGGCCCAGTGCACAAATTTGTGCACATTGAAAGGAACTGTGGGCCGCAAGGCTGCTGTGGGCACAGGGGCAGGTCTCAGCCCATCCTCCATGCCCCCGCCCCGCCTCTCCCACAGAGGCCCCCTGTTCCCTGTCTGCCGGCAGCCCCAGCTCCCACACACTGACGACGCCAGTCCTGCTTGTACCCCCTGAAGTCATGGAGTGATTGGGGCAGGCACTGTCAGTGGGTGCGAGTGGCAGCTGCTGCCCTAATAACCCCTCAGGAGCAGGGGGAGGTGGAGAAGCCCTCAGGGACAATCAGGGCCGGCAGCCACCACTCACACCTGCTGATGGTGCCAAGCGAGACCGGTGCTGGGTACCGG
This sequence comes from Myotis daubentonii, assembly GCF_963259705.1. Lineage (NCBI taxonomy): Eukaryota > Metazoa > Chordata > Mammalia > Chiroptera > Vespertilionidae > Myotis > Myotis daubentonii. Next base: position 65,368,525 of record NC_081846.1, on the reverse strand, counting down.
CAGCAGGTGCGAGCAGCAGCTCTGGCACCAGCACTGGCCATGGGGCTGGTACCAACAGCAAGTATGAGCACCAGGTAAAACCGTTTTTGTGCAGGAGAAAGAATTTTCAGTAACCATTAGAGGCTCGCCTCGATGACAGCAACTGGCACCCCACCTCGGTTTGGTGCCCCTGCTTACCTGCTCTACCATCCTGCTGCACTAATGCCCAGCATGTTCTGCGCATGCCCTCTGTGGTCAGTGCACATCATAGCGACTGGTTGTTCGGTTGTTCCGCTGTTCGGTCTATTTGCATATTAGCCTTTTATTATATAGGCTGTAAGGTGTTACTAAAACTGCCAAAGTGCATTTGTTCATCCAAATTCTTAGCCTACCTTCCCCCTCCCAGAAATATGAACAATGAAAAATTCTTCTTTCCTAAAATTTTCTTTATTCTTAGTGAGAGATATCAGTTCTACCATTTGTTAACTATGAGGCTTTTAGCACATTACTTAAGCCCTTTGAATCACAATTGGTTCATCTCTAAACTAGAAATGATAATATTCATTTCATAAGACTGTTTTGAGGAAAAAATGAGGTAATTTGGTAGTGTACTTAATCACACAAAGAAGCGCTTAATCCATGTTAGTTGTTTGTACTGCTTTTGCATTGTCTTTAAATATCCCCTCTGTAAAGAAGAGGAGAGGTGGCAAAGACAAAACAGCAGATAAGCTACGTGTCTTTTCAGCTTAACTTGGGAAAGTGTCTTTTACTAACCTCACTCCTTCTACGTGTGTATCCACACGTACCCCTGGCTACTCAGCTCCTCTTTCCAATTTTCCATCCAAAAAGGAAGTTATCTTTCCCACCTTATAATCTCCATCACCCCCTGAGTCACCCACAGTGACTCATCCTTAAGGCTGTTACTAGCCTCCGGTAGCAATTCCTTCTCCCCAGCGGTCCTGACTTCCTGAGGTGACCTGCCCCATAGCCTGGATTCCTTCTGCTATTGCCCATTGGTCCTACTTGAATTATTGCAGGACAATTCTAATACTTTCTCCGCTGCCCAATTTCAGCCCTTCAAAACCATTCTCCACTGTGTTTCTAAACTGACATTCCCCACTCAACACCATTCAGTAATTTCTCACAGCTTTGATAGACAAATTCAAGTTCGGGCAAGACACAAAATGTCCTGGCCTAGCCCCAGATCTCAGCCTCATCTCCCTCTTTCTTGCACTTCATGCTCAGGTGATAACCCTCTCGCTGTGCATTCCCCGCAGGCCATGCTTTCCTTGTGTTTTGTTCCCCCTACTTGGTAAGTCCATTCCCTCTATGCTTGTCTATTTGGAAACTCCTCTTCATCCCTCAATGGTACCTACATCAAGGCATTTGTTTAACATCTACTTGCCAGGCAATCAGTTACATGGGTTATAGTCAAATGACATAGTGCTCCTGCCCTTTTCCCCAACTCGCCTGAATATTTAAAGTACTAGATAAATACTCTTGCTTCATATTCACATCAAAGAATTTAATCAACAGAAATTCTGTATATCATATAACAACTCATATAACAGCAACTGTGAAGTGTGGGGACGGAGGTCCTTGGGTCTCCCTCACTGTGGATGCTGCGTTGTTCCCTGGGCTGACATGTGACACTGTGGGGCCTGTGTCCTCCACAGCTGTGGCCTTGCAGCTCCCAGTTTTCTCAGAAATCCTGTCAATGTTCTCGTTTTTGTTCCCGCGAGACCCGGCAAGGCATCATTTTTGGAATGTCACTCACTCCTTCTCTAGGGAGCAGCCTCTCACTTGGCCCTTGGGGGCACCTGGGTGGCTCTGCTGTCCACCTGGGGGTGCACCTCCCGCTTCTCCCATCCCTTCACTCTCCCAGCCTCTTCTTTTTCCTTCTCCTCCTCCCTCCCTCCTCCTAGAATCTCCTCTACTTTTGCATCTGCCTGGCAAGATGAAGATTCCTGTCAGATGTTCTGACAGCAGATGTTCTGAAACTTTCTACTTGCTAATTGAGCACATAGTAATCTATGCTAAGAGCTTCGCCCGTGTTAACTCATCCAGTCCTCACCGCAAGCCTGTGATACAGGAACTTGGTTTCCCCCACTTTACAGATGATGAAACCCTGACACAGAAAGGTCAAGTCACTCACCCAAGGCCCCCGCCTAGGAAAAGGCAAAGGCAGAATTTGACCTCGATGTCTGACGCCGGGACCCACGCTGCCATGTTTGTTTCAGTAAGTCCCACAGCAGTTTTGAGGGCTGTTTTAATACCCGCTCCGCTGTCCACTCCATGGGGCTTCTGACCGCTTCTCCTTCAGAGGAACACGCTTTTATCGCTGCCTGTGCCACACCTCAGTGGCCAGGCTTTAGCACTGGGCCTTGTCAGCTGTCTTTCTATCCTGAGAGCCTGGCACACAGGAGTTTGTCAAGAAGGAGAGATTTTTCTAGAAAAGGCCAAATCCTCACCAGTGCATCCCATCGCAGCGGTGGCCTCGTGCCCTCCCTTCCAGGATCCTGCTGGCGGAGCGAGAACCCTGGGCCTGCAGGGGATGGGGATGCTTCTGACCGAAGGCCCTGGCAGACAAGGCAAAAGTAGCAGCAAATGATCCAGAAAATTACCTGTACCCTCGATGGACCACGCTCCTCTCTGTCCTTCTGTTCCAGAAAGCTCCTGAGCCCGGGGGTGGGCGTGGTACCGGACTGAGGCCATACTATGGACTAAAAGAGCTTCTGAATGAAAACAAAATGAGAGCTTTCTGGACGGCAGTGGGGAATGTCCCTGGTGGGACAGCGCTGCCAAGACCTGCGTGTGAGCTGTGAAAGCGGCGTGGGTGTGTGCAAATGCATCACCTGGGCTCCGCCGCCCAGCACACCCGGGAGTGTGTGGTCAGGTTTCTCAGCCTCACCACATCCTGGCTCTGTTAGTGCTGATAGGTGCAGAGCCGGCCGGACATACAGAGGAAGTCTCCTGGGCCTTCTGAAAGCACCCCTACCCAGGCCTCAGGAAGCTGGGGAGAGGGGAAAAGGGTCAGGTCTGGGGACCCCACAGAGGGAGACAAGCGATGGGGCTCTGGGTGTTCCTGTAACTCTGTGTTCCAGCCCGGAGAGGGAAAGTCACCTGCTGGAGGGAAAGCACGCGCGTTAGGTCAGCCTTTGTAAGGGGAAAGACCTAACAAAGGGGAAAGAGGAGAGTCCGTTTGTTAGGAAAGTGATTAGAAGGCCAGCGGGACACCAGCATCAGTGCCTCTCATGGTAAACTGGCTCTGAAGGTTATCAGGTGGCACAGAGTCCATCAGACAAATCTGTCCTTCCCTGCGTGCCAGGCACCAGGGCCAAGCGAAGTCAACATCCTCTGTCATCTCCTTTCACGTATCAGGGGGTGCTCAGCGCATGCATTCTGCCTGGGAAAGGAGAATCATAGCACAAACAGGGCATCGCCTGTCATTGTTTCCCACTGGGAGAGTGAGCATCAGAGAAGGCCCTGAAGGGGGAGAGGTGGAGTGTGCTGGCATCCAGAATCCTTGAACCGCCTGCCAGATGGGCCTGTTCCTTCAGTTCCCTTTGTGTGACTGTCTGATGGAGGGAAGATGCAGCACCCACCCTTCATTTACCAGGTGTTCACCCTCCTGCTTGTCACTGGTCCTGACTCCGATGCTGACCTGAAAGCAGGGAGAGTCTACATCTGAGACTGTGGAAGGTCTGGCTGTAATGTACACAGCCCCACATTTGTGCTTTGTGCTGGGCCCCAAAACCACAGGGGGATGTCTTCTGATTCACTCATTCCCTCCAGCTGTGTTTCTGGTCTGCTCTAAATGTCTTGTTGGTGACTAAGAGACCATAAGGACACATTTACAAAGTTGAAGAGAATTGAAACGTGAAGAAATGGTTTTGAGGTGGAGAGAGCTTCCTTTTAGATAAAGCTACCTTGAGCTGTGGGCTGCTAAAAATACATTTTATAAGAAAGATGTTAAACCACGTCCTGCTGAGGCAATATCCCTTCGTTTCTCTTTGAGAAGACCCTTACGAGCAGAGTGGAACCCAAGGCGGAGTTTTTCCTATGCAACCTTCATCCTGCCCTGGAATAGCAGGAAAGGAATAAAGAACATAATCTTGGACATTAGGGTCCAAGGAGACCCTTCCTATGCACACCAACAAGTGGACAGGGGCAGGTCCAGGTGGTCCCGAATACATTTCACGTTTCTGCAAGTCAACTCAGGAGGGCTTTTCTGCCTGACCCTCTGTTCCCTGTTCTGTAAAATGTCTTTGCTGGGTCAATGCGTGGCTTACATGAAATACCAAACACAGCACTCGGCACTCAGCACTTGTTCGATAAATGTTCATTGTTAGGGACATGATAGTAGCAATGGGCTCTCTAGACTGCTCTCAAGTCGTCTGAGTCACCTCATCATCTGCCTGAATATGCTCAATAAATGCTGTGGAGGCTAACTGAATAATTTTACTGGGGAAATCTGATATCCCTGAAAAGTGTCTGACCTGAGTTTTATAACACAGTCTTGGGCGTGGGTATAGTTAGCAGGTATCTTAAACACAACCCCCATTCAGCAGAACTTACTATTAATTGAGATTCCTACCACAGTCTCATTTGGCCTGGCCAACCCGGGTAGGTTTGTTTACAAGGTAAAAAGTGTGCTAATGCAGTTTTATTCTTCATTGCCAAAACGTTGAACCAACTCAGATGTCCTTCAGTAGGCAAATGGAAAAATAAACTGTGGTACATCCAGACAATGAAATACTATTCAATGCATATCCTATCTAATAAAAGAGAAACATGGTAATTAGCCGTACGTCCGCTACCCTTCCCATTGGCTAATCAGGGCGATATGCAAATTAACTGCCAGCCAGGATGGCGGCCGGCAGCCAGGCAGCTTGAAGCTAACATGAGGCTTGCTTGCTTCAGTGACGGAGGACTCCAACATTCTCTGCCTGCTGCTGCCGGCCTCTGAACTTGCAGTTTGAAACATTGTTACAAATATAGAAGCTAAACAAAACCCGAGAAACCTGCTTTCAGCCAGCCGGGATCTGAGAGCTGGAGTTGAAACAGTGTTTCGATTATAGAACCCAAACAAACCAGATACCTGCTTTCAGCAGCCGAGGCCTAAGAGCTGGAGCCAAGCCTCAAAGCTAAAGCTGGCCCAGAATTAAAAAGAAAAAAAGGAGCGGTTGGGAGCTTCAGTCACCCGCCAGCCTGAAAACAGCCCTCAGCCCCTCACCCAGACTGGCCAGGCACCCAAGTGGGGACCCCCTCCCTGAAGGGTGTGTGACCAGCTGCAAACAGCCAACATCCCCTCATCCAGGCTGGCAAGGCACCCAAACCGGACCCCCACCCTGATCCAGGACACCCTTCAGGGCAAACCAGCCGGCCCCCACCCGTGCACCAGGCCTCTATCCTATATAGTAAAAGGGTAATATGCCTCCCAGCACCAGGATCAGCGGAGCCGCGAGGCCTCCCGGCACTGGGATCAGCGTGACAGGGGGCAGTACCCAAACCCCCTGATCACCCTGCGGCTCTGTGTGTGACAGGGGGCGGGGCCACAACCTCCCTATCTGCCCTGCTCTGTTCATGACAGGGGAAGGCGCCCCAACCCCCTGATCAGCCCTGCTCTGTGCCTGATAGGGGGGAGCTCCCCAACTTCCTGATCACCTTGCGGCTCTGTGTGTGACAGGGTGTGGCGCCCCAACCCCTGATTGGCCCTGCTCTATGTGTGACAGGTTGTGGCGCCCCAACACCCCCTCCACAAGCCCTGCTCTGTGTGTGACAGGGTAGAGCCATAACCTCCCCATCAGCCCTGCCCTGAGTGTGACAGTGGCGGTGCCCCAACCCCCTGATCGGCCCTGCTCTGTGGGTGATAGAGGGCGGCACCCCAACGGCCCCCCATGGGCCCTGCTCTGTGTGTGACGGGGGGGAGCTCCCCAACCCCCTGATTGACCCTGCTCTGTGCATGACAGGGTACGGAGCCCCAACCCCCCTGATGGGCCCTGCTCTGTGCGTGACAGGGTACGGAGCCCCAACCCCCCTGATGGGCCCTGCTCTGTGAGTGACAGGGGGCAGCGCCCCAACCCCCTGATTGGCCCTGCTCTGTGCATGACAGGGGGTGGTGCCGCAACCTCCCCATCTGCTGGGGTCCAACCCCAGCAGGTCCAGGGGTCCCCAAATGTGTGGACGGAGTCGGCAAAGAAGGAATGACACGGAGATAGCGTTCAGTTGATCAGCAGCCTAGCCAGGATCTCTAGCCAGGATCTCCAGCCAAGTTCTGTTCAGGATCTCCAGCGAAGTTCTGGTTTGGTTCTCCAGCCAGGTTCAGTCACCAGGTTCTAGTCAGGTTCTTTTGCCATGTTCTATCCAGGTTCTATAGCCAGGTTCTGTCGCCAGGTTCTGTCCAGGTTCTCCTGCCAGGTTCTGTAGCCATGTGCCCTCACTAGGTTCTGTCTCTAGGTTCTGTCTCTAGGTTCTGAGGCCAGTTTCTGTCCAGGATCTTTTGCCATGTTCTCTCCAGCAAAGTTCTTCTGTCTCTAGGTTCTGTGTAGGTTCTGTGTCTAGGTTCTGAGTCTAGGTTCTGTGTCTAGGTTCTGTGTGTAGGTTCTGAGTCCTGTTGTCTTGTTACATCTGTATTTATACCAGTTGATTCCAATCCTATCAATCTCTATTCCAAAGGTTAGGGCGTTTCTTATCTCCATTCCAGGGAGAAAAGATTATGTAGCTTAAGCATGATTGTTCATAGTTAAAGTGATTAATTACCTGCCTGACACTTAGTTAAGGGGTTTTATTCCCTCCCTAACTTCAGGGGAAAATCCCTACCTGGGGAAACAACCTTTCTCAGAGAGGTGACCTTGGTTAAAACACATAGTGCCAAGAAGGTGAGCGAACATATTAAGAACAGTATGCCATATATGCCAGGTCCCTTGAAACAGCAAGGATAGACCGGCTCCCGGCTCCCATCGACCCTGCCTTGAGTGTGACAGGGAGCGGTGCCCCAACCCCCGAATCAGCCCTACCCTGAGCGTGACTGAGGGTGGCATCGCAACCTCCCGATCCACCCTGCTCTGTGCATGATGGGGCGGCACCCCACCCCCCAATTGGCCCTGCTCTGAGCCTGACCAGGGGCTGCACCTAGGGATTGGGCCTGCCCTCTGCCACCCGGGAGCAGGCCTAAGCCAGCAGGTCGTTATCTCCTGAGGGGTCCCAGACTGTGAGAGGGCACAAGCCGGGCTGAGGGGATCCCCCCCACCCCCGAGTGCACAAATTTTTGTGCACCAGGCCTCTAGTTACTTAAATAATATGCCAAAATAAGCCAAACTGGAAAAGCTACATACTATATGATTCCAACTATATGACATTCTGGAAATGGCATACCTATGGAGACAGTGAAAAGATCAGTGGTTGCCATGGTAGGGGGTGAGAGGGGAGAGAATGAACAGAGCACCGAGGATTTCTAGGGCAGTGAAACTACTCTGTATGAACTACAATTGTGGGTACATGTCACTATACATTTGTCCAACCCATCAAACATACAACACCTAGAGAGAACCCTGATGTAAACTATGGACTTTGATGATAATGATGTGTCAATGGAGGTTCATTAATTGTTGCAAATGTACCACTGTGGTGTGGGGATGTTGATAGTGGGGCTGTTGGTAGCGGGGGAAGTTGTGCATGTGTGGAGGCAGGGCATATATGGGAACTTTCTATACTTCCTTCTCATTTTTTCTGTGAATCCAAAATTGATCTAAAAAATAAAGTCTAGGAACCTGGCAAGACTGCATTGCAGCCCAGCAAGGCAATCCATGTGTGGGGAGGAAAGGGGGTGCTTGGAAGCGGCCCCTGGCTCCTTCTCCGGGAGACACAGAAGTCAGGAGCCTTGACGAATGGCTCTCTGGGGCCAGTTGCAGAGTGAGTAGACCCCAAGGGTCTGGGAGAGGGACAGCCCCCACCCCTTAGTCCCCAGGGTCCCTGCTGTTTACCGGGGGTGTGAGCATGATTGTCGCTTTCTCCCTGCCTCCTTCCCACTGCCCTCTGGGGATTTGGATTCAGGATTGGTTCCTGGCATCCAAGACTTTGATTAGAAACTTAAGGAGGCCGATGCTTAACTACAAATCTTGATGAGCAATTAAAGCTTTTTGATGACAAACTTCAAAACTGTGAAGATGATGAACAGAGAAAAAAAACCTGAAACTCTCAAAGAGACAACTAATAGCGTGATGGGATCAATTAAACACTGCATTTGTGATATGCACTAGATATATCTCTAGTACTGCTGTTGAGATATACATCATCTGTCTCCTAGTTCTTATTATATTGGGATATATACAGGTTGTCCCCCCAAAATATATATACACTTTAATGGCTAATAGCTCAATTTTGTAAATGAAATGTATTTTTAATAAGCACTGCCTTTATAATTATTCAAAGTATGTGTATACACTTTGAGATATCCTACATAAACACACACACACACACACACATATACACACACAATACATGTATGTATACCTGATGCCATACCCATCTGCTGTAAATATTGGTTCCTCTGAGTTCCTCTTTTAATACCACTTTTAATCATTCAAAATGAAAACAACTCTTTTGGACTCTGATAAATAAGAAGCCTATTCTTAAAACCAAGATTATCTATTTTATTGAAAAGAAAATGTCAATAACTGGCAGTGTCTTTACTTTTTAGGTTTTATTATCAGGCCTTGTTTAGAAAGCAGCAGCATGGATGCAAATACCTAGTTTTCTGTCCTGAAATCAGAGACTTGGCTCTGAGAGCCCAGCAGATCACACTTAGCTCACTAGGCCCATCGTGCTCGCTGTTATTGTGCTTTCAGACGCTTGGGAAAGCCAGTAGTGAGCTATTGAAGGGTTGTGAGGAGCCACTGGGAAGCAATATGGTCACGGTGGTGTCTTGTGATGGTTAATATGTCAGCTGTGACAAGGGGAGAAATGGAAGCACAGAAACCTATTGCATGATGTTATTACAGTGGATATGAGGTGATAAAAACCCAAACTTTGGTGAGAGGCATAAAGTTAAAAAGAAAAAAAAAGGAGTATGGGACGTGAAGGTAAGTAAAAAGTCGAGACAACTGAGGAGAGTAGCAGAAGCTGCACTGCGGCCTCTCTCTTGGGAGGTGTGGTGTGAGTCCTAAAATGAAGGCTCACCATGACGTGCTGCCTTGACAACTGGTGAAACTAGGGGAGCCCCCAATGACCTGACTGCAAGTCCCCATCCACCTGCTCCTGCAGATAAGGTCCTTCAGGCAAACGGCATTCCTTATCAAAGGGACCAGGCACGTTCCTGCTTATCCCTGAGAAGTGGGTTCCCATCCACAGAACATTTCAAACAAGCCAATCCCATCACTCCATGAAAACCGGGGTCACCACACCCTCTTGCCTCCTACAGCCTCTGGTGTTCACTCTGTTCCCAAGTGCAACCCCCATGTGGCCCTCCGTAGCATGCCGTGTCTTCCTTCTCTGAGCTGTATGTGTAACTATATGTGTGTGTATGTCCAGTGTTGGGTGCCCTTAGTCTGGCCATTCCCGCAAGCCTGGAGCAGGAATCCCTCCCCCACCAATGGGGTGAATAAAATGTGGTTAACACAGGTGGCAGCACAGTTAGGGTGAGGCAGAGTCTAATTCCATAGATGGAGCCAGAGAATGTCAAAGCTAGATAACCCTGTAAATACGGAGACAGACCGAGATGCCTTTTCCTCATCTCACCAGGAGGCTTTGAAAGGTAAGGTAGGGGAGATTTATACAGGCAAATATCATTGAATAATTACGTAGAGAATTGTAGTATTTCTGATGATGTTGTCTTCCTCCAGACTGGATTTACTTTTGCTTCTGGAGGGCAGCTAGAAGAGGGCTGTCTGCCTTAATGCCGACTTGGATGGATCTGATCTGAAGTTGTGTTTCAGTCTTTCTGACAACAGAGGTATTTCCGGTTCTTCCTTACTCCTAGGCACAAACTTTCAGGGGTCACAACTGGGAGCCTGAGGCCCCTTCTTGGTGAGCCCACAGCTCCAGTTTTTATTTCCTCAACCCTGTGAGACACTACTTAGCTTCTCAGCTTCTCTCTCTCTTAGCCATTACTTTTTTTTTCTCTTGGAGTTCTGGGAGCATTTGTGTGTGTGTGTGTGTGTCCCACCTTCATTGATATAATTGATTAGCTATCACTTTCTGATTGTATTCTCAGCCTCTCAACCCCATCCCTCCTATCAATCAGCAAATGCCTGGAGGGGAGACATGGCCCCAACCTTGGTCTCATCTCCATGCATTTCGTTTTGCTCCAGGACCCTGTCCCTAATTTCTGCCTACCTTGGTAATGCTTTGATGACTTTTTAAAATCCAGCAATTCTAGTTGTGTTCCGTGGAGAGTTGGTCTCACACAAGTTGACTGTTATAGCCCACACGGAAATGCAGTTAATAATGCATTTATTGAACATCTACTATCTGCTCAGCATTGTGCAGTTTCAGTGCATAAAAGAGAAATAAAAGACTATTCTCTGCCCTTCATGCATGTGCCAAGACAAGACCATACATGGAATAGTTACAGCACACTTCAAAAAGAGTACGTAATCAGGAGAGAAGGGAGGCACTAGAGCAGGGGTGGGCAAACTTTTTGACTCGAGGGCCACAATGGGTTCTTAAACTGGACCGGAGGGCCGGAACAAAAGCATGGATGGAGTGTTTGTGTGAACTAATATAAATTCAAAGTAAACATCATTACATAAGAGGGTACGGTCTTTTTTTTCAATAGTTTTATTCATTTCAAACGGGCCGGATCCGGCCTGCGGGCCGTAGTTTGCCCACGGCTGCACTAGAGTGAGCTGTAGAAAGCAAAGAAAGTCCCCTTTGTTCCTCAGCTTCTGTGCCAGAACAAAAATAAAGCCTACTTGTCAGTCCATAACCTGTGTGTACAGGTAGGTGTGTCTGAGTCTGGACTGGGAGCATCAGGCCCAGCAGCCTCCGGTGGGAGCACACAGGTTGTGCTGACCTGGCGTTGGCCAGTCCAATGCGTGAGAGGGAGGGGTGCCCCGCAGGGAAGTTCTGCACAGAGAGACGCTGCAGCCTTAAGCGGCTCCTTCCCTTGTCTCACTGTAATTGTCTCGCATGTTCCTGTCCAATCCTGTCCCACCTTTGAATCAAAACAATATTGGGATAATTCTATCGCGACGGGCAGGAGAATTTGTCTCCAAATGACTCATCGAGGTACAAACACTGTCATTCTTCATCATCTCACATAATATTCACCCTTGAGTCAGAAATCATCTCCCCCACTTGGTAAGCATTAAAAAGCAAACATTGAGGTTCAGAGAGGTAACGTCATTGAGTCGGTAGGAAGCATTTTACCCCGAAAGGGTCGGCCTTTCCACCACTCCCCGATTATGCCGTTTGTTAAAATCTCCTCAAAATGTGCTTCTCCTCTTTCATCTTGGAGTCCCTGAGCCCCAGGGATCACCTTTCAGGAAGGTCTACTGCCCGGATGTATTGGAAGATGGTTTTCAATGAGCTTTCCCAGGCTTGGTATTAACTCAGCTTACACGCTTCCCTGAGGCAAAAGTCCCTTTTATTTCGGTGGATGTCAGAGCATCAGGAGGACACAAAGACTGTAAATGGTTTAGTTGTGAACAATGTGCTGGCTTTTCCACTGGGAAAACAAAAACCAGAACACAACCACCTAAACCGCCCCTCAGCTCTACGGCTGTCCTCTGGGTCTGAGAGGTGGCTGAGGTGTGTGCTTTGGCCGGAACATGGAGCCGACAGGAAACATCCTGGACGAGTTGGGAAAATGAGCCAAAACTTCAGGCAGAATTTCCTGGAGAGTTATGTGGGCTCTGCCATTTATTGCCCGCATCCTTTAAACTCATTTTCCTCCAGGTGTAGCGTTCTCAGCTCATCCTACTGACCTCTCTACTCCCAGGTAGGCCTCTTGCTGATCTCCGGGTCAGTGACTGACTTTGTGGTGAAGGCTGAGAGGGACTAAGGGTTCCCAGCAGGAAGGCTCAGCATTTCTGCTGTTTGAGAAAGAGACCTAGATGAGTGGCTCCTTTGGCTTTGTGCAAAGCAGCAGGCAGTGACTTAAACCAGAGTGACTTCTAAGGAGGGTCGGAAGAAAATGTCAGATGTGGTTACAGCTTGGGAGTAGGAGAGGGGAGTGGGGAGGGATGAGGAGGGACAGGAACAAGGATGTGCAGAGTCTGAGAGAGGTTCTGTTCTCCCTTAGGGTGAGGAGTCAGTTCTTTTAAACTAAGTCACTGTTTTCACTCTCCCCAGTAATCACTATTTCCTCTGAACAGTGCTGCCGAGAGAGACCAGTGGCATGTGGTCGAAAGGCAGAATGAAACGGGGAGGAACCGCCCACCATCTCATCAAGTCTACCGCTGAGGAGGCATGACACAGCCCAGTCCAGCCATACGCAGAACAGAAAAGTAGTCCCCTGTTAAGGGCTGAATTGTGCCTCTTCCCATGTTTGAAATCCTAATTTGCAGTACCTCAGCATGTAACCTTATTGGGGGATAAGGTTTTCACAGAGGTAATCAAGTTAAAATGAGGTGGACAGGGCGGGCTCTAAGCCAATAAGACTGGTGTCCTTCTAAAAAGGGGGAAATGGGAGACTGGCACACACAGGGCGAATGCCATGCGAGGATGCAGGCTGAGGTGGGAATGATGCTATACAAGCCAAGGCACACCGAAGGTTGTCAGCCAAGCACCAGGAACTAGGAGGGGGGCAGGAAACAGATCTTCACAGCCCTTAGAAGGAAACTAAATCTTGAACTCAAGACTTCTAGCCTCCAAGGAAGTGAGACAAGAGATTTCTGTTGTTTAAGCCACCCAGTTTGTGGTCCTGGTTACAGCAGCTCTAGCAAATTGTTACATCCCCTCAGGGTCCAACTCTAGCTCTCATACATATTTCCCTAGGTGATTGTGATCATTTCCTTTTAGGAAAGAATCTGAGAAATTGAAGGAATGTAAAAGGAAAAAAGATCAAACTATGAGCAATGTACTCAATCTTTTATAAACAAAATCCTAGGAAATACTTGGGTTGGGAAAATGAAGACAATAATGATGGCATCTCGTCTAATTTTCTTTATCATAACCATTCCCTGGCAGTTAAATATCAGTGGTGGGGGATGTGTGTGATAAATGAGCAGTTGAAAGTTTTGGAGATTCTGGAACAGAAAGAGAATGGGTATTGCAAAATAACAAGAGAAAGGAGTAAAGAAATATGGTAGATGAGTTGATAAAGAGGCAATATATAGGTGACATGGGATGAATTATAATAACAAAAGTAGCCTTCAAAGAAAGAATGAGATGTTTGGGTCTATGTATTTTTATATGTCATATAATATAGATATGCATTTATATCATCCTACCTCTTCATTCTAAAAATCAGGAAAAAATTTTTTAATCCTCACTTGAGGATATGTTTATCATTGATTTTCAGAGAAAGAGAGAGAGAGACATTGATGTGAAAGAGAAAAATCAATTGGTTGCCTCTGTAGGTGTCCAACCAACCGAGGATCAAACCCACAACCTGGGTATGTGCCCTGACCAGGAGTTGACCCGCCACCTTTCAGTGTACTGGAGGACATTCCACAACTGAGTCACATCAGCCAGGTCTAGAAATCAGGAAATTTTAAATGTGATTAAGAACAGAAAGTGAAGGCTTGGTTAAGAGCATCAGTGAGGGATAGAGCAGGAGAGGAGGCAAGAGGTGGAAAAGAAGCTGTTTAATTTATTCTTATAATTCTTCCCTTACGATTACGCCATGATACAGGCATGAACCACCTCTTCCTACCAATGTCCTCATTTCCAGATGGTATCATGGGACAGAACTGTATGCAGTCAGGGCTTCCAGAATTCTGAGTAACTTCCTGCTGCCCTTGTGTGTATCCCCAGTGATTGCTCTTTGTCTGTCTAAGAAACAGAGGATGCTGCCATTTGAGCTAGTATCTTCCCATTTGGAAACAACATTTGCAGTGGGTGGTGCTGTAGCATGTGACCTTCTCCTAGAATATTCTACATAGAACCGCACACACCAGATACATAGATTAACGTCAAATAGCAGAGAGTTCTTTATCATCCTGGCATTTGGGGGAGAGACTTAATATCCACCAAAGAGGCTGACAATGTCGGAACATGGCTTTTATAGTGTTATAGGCGTCACAAAACAATTTGACTACTAATATATCTAAATCTCTGTAGCAAAATGTAGTGGGATGCTCTTATGATAAGAACACAATGTGAGCCCTAACCGGTTTGACTCAGTGAATAGAGCATCAGCCTGCGGACTCAAGGGTCCCAGGTTCGATTCCGGTCAAGGGCATGTACCTTGGTTGCGGACACATCCCCAATAGGTGGTGTGCAAGAGGCAGCTAATCGATGTTTCTCTCTCATCGATGTTTCTAACTCTATATCCCTCTCCCTTCCTCTCTGTAAAAAATCAATAAAATATATATTTAAAAAAAAAAGAGAGAAACCAAGATGGCGGCTTAGGTAAACACTGGAAATTGCTGCCTTGCACAACCACTTCAAAAATACAACTAAAAGACAAAATGGACATCATCCAGAATCACTGGAAGGCTGGCTGAGTGGAAATTCTATAACTAGAAGGAAAGAGAAAAGCACACTGAGACTCAGAGGAGGTGCGAAAGTAAAGTGCAGAGGTACGGAGGCGCACATGGAAAGGGCTGGCTACTGAGGACGCGGTTGTTTTTTTCAATCCGGAGGGAGACACAAGCTCCCTACTGCTCTGAACTCTGGTTCCGGGCGAGTCTCTGGGGACCCAGACTCATATGGGAAGAAACTGGACTGTCTGGCATTGGTTGGAACTCGAGGGCGGCTTTCTCTCAGAGGCACTTGCAGCGATTACTGGGACACTGAGACCCGGGGCCTCTTAGGGCAGGGCTGAGGATCAGTTATAGCTGTTTGCTCTGTCCTGTTGATTCCCTGAAACCCCGCCCGACCCAAGCTGTGCACAGAGGTTTTTGCATATGAATGGTCTGGCCCTTTGCAATTTGAAAATTACCTAACAAACTGCAGCTGGGTCAGAGAGACCCAGAACAACCAAAAGAAGGCCCAAGACCCCACAGAAGCTTGCATTGCTTCACAGCTGGGCCTCATCTTGGCACCTCCAAATCCCAAACAAAGAAGAGGAATCTGCAGATCTCTCCATAGCTCCTGCTGTATAGCCTCAGGCAGAGGCTAAATTAGCACCTCCTTAGAGATCCAAGAGCCAGTGTACCCAGTGGTCAGAGTGGGACCATCCAGATTACAACGCCTTAGATCCATAATGGACACACTCAGGGGTCAGACTCAGTGAGCACCAAAGCTCCACTGAAGCAAGTCTTGCCCCATAAGGGTATCTCCAGCACAGAAGTTCTCCCACTGTAGACACAGCTGATTCTCACAGCCAATTGGCCTGGAGGTCAATTCCTCCCAGTGATACCTACAACAATCAAGGCTTAACTACAAAAACACTGTGCACAAAGCCCACAAAGGAGTGCACCAAGAGTGTCCACCTCAGGTAATTGGGGAGGCTGAGCCACTGGGCCCTGTAGGACACCTAGCACAGAAAGCCACTCTATCAACACAGGGAAGCATAAAAAATGCGGAGAAAAAGAAACAGGTCCCAAATGACAGAAATGGAGGAAAGCAAACTACTGGATATAGAGTTCAAAACCACGGTTATAAGGTTTTTCAAGAATTTTCCAGAAACTGTCGATAAATTTACTGATACCCTCGATAATTTTAGTGAGACCCTCGAGGTTATGAAAAAGGACCAACTAGAAATTAAGCATACACTGACTGAAATAAAGAATATTATACAGAGTTCCAACAGCAGACTAGAGGATCGTAAGAATCAAGTCAAAGATTTGAAATACAAGAAGCAAAAAACACCCAACTGGAAAAGCAAAAAGAAAAAAGAATCCAAAAATACGAAGATAGTGTAAGGAGCCTCTGGGACAACTTCAAGTGTACCAACATCCGAATTATGGGGGTGCCAGAAGAAGAGAGAGAGCAAGATATTGAAAACCTATTTGAAGAAATCATGACAGAAAACTTCCCCTACCTGGTGAAAAAAATAGACTTACAAGTCCAGGAAGCGCAGAGAACCCCAAACAAAAGGAATCCAAAGAGGACCACACCAAGACACATCATCATTAAAATGCCAAGAGCAAAAGACAAAGAGAGAATCTTAAAAGCAGCAAGAGAAAAACAGGTAGTTACCTACAAGGGAGTACCCATACGACTGTCAGCTGATTTCTCAACAGAAACTATGCAGGCCAGAGGGGAGCTTCACAGATAAGAAAAAGCTAAAGGAGTTCATCACCACCAAACCAGTATTATATGAAATGCTGAAAGGTATCCTTTAAGAAGAGGAAGAAGAAGAAAAAGGTAAAGATACAAATTATGAACAACAAATACACATCTATCAACAAGTGAATCTAAAAATCAAGTGAATAAATAATCTGATGAACAGAATAAACTGGTGAATATAATAGAATCAGGGGCATAGAAAGGGAGTGGACTGACTATTCTCAGGGGGGAAAAGGGTGTGGGGGGTGCGGGAAGAGTCTGGACAAAAATCGTACACCTATGGATGAGGACAGTGGGGGGGGGGGGGTAAGGGCAGAGGGTGGGGTGGGAACTGGGTGGAGGGGAGCTATGGGGGGAAAAAAGAGGAACAACTGTAATAATCTGAACAATAAAGATTTAATTTAAAAAAAAACACACAATGTGATACATCTTGTATAGCATGTACCAAGATAGCAAGATATGCTTCATAGACTCTGGCATCACAAATTGTTCAAAGGAACTCTTTCAGAGAAGGTGACATTTAAACACAACTATAGACACACTTACACATGCATAATATCCCTTGACCTTAAGACTCTCTATCAATGCCTAAGAGCTCACTCCCACCATAGCCAATCATAACAAAGGGGGAAGAATTTGTGAAAGGGCAAATGTTTGACTCGAAGTGAAAAAACAAAGGAGAGCCCAGTCATCATGGCTCAGTGGTTGAGTGTCAACCTATGAACCAGAAGGTCATGATTTGATTCTCAGTCAGGGCATGGTGTTGCAGGCTCAATCCCCTGTGTGGGTGTGCAGGAAGCCAATCAATGATTCTCTCTCATCATTGATGTTTCTCTCTCTCTCTCCCTCTCCCTTCTCTCTCCCTCTCCCTTCTCCTCTCAATAAAAAAAAATATATATTTTTTTTTAATCAAAGGAGAACCTCTCACAGCAGAGTTCAGTCCCTGGCTACCAAAGTCCTTGGAACTCTTTCTTCTACCATGGTGCTCCTGTCATGTCTGACCTCCCTACTGGATCTCCTGCCCAATCACAACTTGACCCTGGCAACGAGGAGGCTCAGATAAAGCAGGGGAGGGTCCACGGACCTCCACAGCTACCCCAGCGATAGAGTTGGGCCTCTCTACTCCATCTGTGGCAAAGAATTCATAATAGTTATTTGCTGTGAGGAGATGAATAATAAAGTTCCACAGAGCCAGGAAGAGTAGAGCTAACACAGTTTGCATGTCTTCCTTGTTACAAGGAAGCAATATAGCACTGTGTCACCTCATCATCATTCCTTCATCAATGGAAGCCTATTTTCATTTGATAAAAATGTATTAAGCACTTGAGATGGGGCAGACAGTATGTGTATGACTTCAAGAGACTTCTCAGTCACCATCATTAAGATCTTTAACACATACTTATTGGCTGCAAACCGTGATAGGTATTGGAAGAAAAAAACCTGGCCCATGTTCTCAAGAATCATAAAGAAATATGTTTTATCCATTGTTTACCCTGAATTATCAAGAAATTTACCACTCTGACTTGCATATGGATATTAACACAATATTATAACGCACGTTTCAAAGCAGTGGCTCTCAACCTTAGCCCATAGGCAGATCACCAAGAGAGTTTTTTTAAAAAGCCCTGATGTCCCCACACCCACCTCAACCAATTGAATCAGAATTTCTGATAATGGGGTCCAGGCATTAGGAATGTATGTGTGTGTGTGTGTGTGTGTGTGTGTGTGTGTGTGTGTGTGAACAATACAAGCTGTCTTAGTCTATTATGGGGGAAAATCTCACCTACCCAGACCAGCTCAGGTCCCCATGGTTATATGCTCTCATGACACACTTTGTTTTTCCTCTATAGCATTTAACACAATTTGTAATAATACACTTATCTCAAGGTTCTCTGGTTAATGCTTTCTTCCCCTCTAGACTTTAAACTAAATAAAGGCAAAGACCTTATGTTTGATCCTATTTTTGGTCCATGGCAGATGGATATTAAATATGCATGACATTCATTCTTTAATTCAACAAATATTTATTATGGGTCAGGTGGGCACAATGCGAGATTCTGGAGATATGGTGCTGAACAAAGCAAACTAGTTCTCTCTTCTCTTGAAGCTTCCATTCTAGTAGGAGTCAGAAGATAACCACACACACACACACACACACACACACACACACACACGTATCATAGCAAGTAATCTAATGGGAATGATCCAGTTGGTCTGCTAGCAAGTATTACATTTCTACATTGATACCCCCAGTAGTAATTTTATTTTTTAATTACTTTTTAAAATTTATTTGGATGGTGTTGATTAATAAAATTATATAGGTTTCAGGTGTACGACTCTGTAATACATTATCTGTATATTGTATTGTGTGTTCGCCACCCAAAATCAAGTCTTCTGCCATCACTATATATCCCTTCCATATCCTCTTCTACCTCCCCACCCTCCTTTCCCTCTGGTAATCACCATACCATTGTGTATGTCTATGAGTTGTTGTCTTTTTTGCTTAATCACTTCATCTTTTTCATCCAGCCCCACAACCCTCCTCACTTCTGACAGCTGTCAATCTGTTCTCTATCTATGAGCCTGTTTCTGTTTTGTTTGTTAGTTTATTTTGTTCATTAGATTCCACAACTGGAATCGTATGGTGCTTGTCTTTCTCTGATTGGCTTATTGCACTGAGCGTAGTGCCGTCCGGGTCCATCCATGCTGTGGCAAAATATCTGATTTCCTTCATTTTTTACAGCCAAATAGTAATCTATTGTGTAAGTGTACGACAGTGTTTTATCCACTCGTTTAGGATATATTTTTAAAGACTCTGGATGAGTCCACTGTGCAGCCAGGATTGGGAGCCATCACATTAGAATGTCTACCTTAAACACTTAGAGCATATTATCACAGGAGATAATATTCTAACAATAACATTTCATCACCCAACAGCCACCCTTTAAAGGTCAGTTGGGAAAATTTTTGAATGTGCTGATGAAATATGACACAGAAATAAAGGTAGTAGCAATCTTGGAGCCTGGGATAGTCTGAGTTCAGAATAGAAACCTGGGAATAAGGAATGTGAATTTGCTAAAAATAAAACAACTTTCTTTTATATTTAAATATTGGAGTGTGGCTCACTTAAAAAGTCAGAAATCGTCATGCTTATATGTAGCCACTGGCTATTTATTTTCTGATTGGCTCCCTTTCATTGCCTTTTAATGATCATTTTCTGCTTAGTCACTGGGAACTTTAAAGATGCTTTTGACTTTACTCTGTTGTTAGGATGGGAGAATATGTGCTATCAAACGGCCTTTGTCAAGACCCCAGGGTTTCCAGAGGGGCTGAGAGGGGAAGCAGGAGGTCTAGGCTATTGCCCATGAAGAAAAATGATTTCACTCATTCATTCAATAAAAACTTGTTGAATACAGACCAAATGAAGGAAGGAAGGACCAGGGGTCCTGAGACCAATAAAGGAGTCCTCTGGGCTAAAGTTTTCCAGGGAAAATGTTTTCTCATAGATATGCCTGTTCCTTCTCCATGTAAAAAAAAATACAACATTTTCTTTCCCACATGAATAAATTCACCCATCAATACTTCCCTATATGTGGATCTTTATCACTTTAGGTGTTCACACTGAGGGTTGCAGGCTTACAATGGAGAGCAGATGTGTTCCTGGGCCAGGGCGTGCAGGCACGTGAGATGGTAGAGGTGGTCGGAAGAAGGAAGAAAGTGAGCGCTATTTTAATCTTGTTCTTAGCCTCAGTCAGCTGAAGAACCACAAGTTATGGCTTGAGGTTTTGAGTTTAGTTTAAACTGATGTTTCTTTTTCCTCTTAATAAGGTAAATATCCCCTTCCTACGTCTTCTGTGTAATGTGGTGTCCCTCAAAGGTGTGGAGGGGAACCCTGGGAACCTAATGTGTTTACTCTCTCTGGGGCCTCCAGTTTCTTTGCTACTTGGCCTGGGATGTGTCGTGACAGGACTATTTTTAAATAAGCAGTGGCTACGGCAGGCTTGGGTGGCTTAAAGCAGTGGTTCTCAAACATAATGTACACACAGGTCTCCTGGGATCAGGAAAAATGCAGATTCCGACTCAGCAGGGCTGCAGTTAGGACCTGAGAACCGGCATCTCCAACAAGCTCCCCGCCAAGCTGCTGTCCACCAAACAGACATTGATAGCAAGGGCTTAGAGGACCTCTGACCGGCGGTAACAAAGGGAAGAGTTTGTGTCATTTCTAAAATCTTTTTTCCTCTAACAGGCTTTCCCAAAACAAACCTATGTTCTCAACAAAATCCCGCCCCCCCCAAATATTTGAAACAAAGATCATATCTTCAATCCCTCACCTGTTTCCATGTATCAAGAGATCTGATGCTTTTTGCCAACATAGATAATTAACCTTCAAGCTCCAGTGACTCCAACACAAGTATCTTCCTGGAAAAGCCAAATAAATGGCTAATAGGATCTATTTTTGTGTTTAAGAATATCTATGATTGTTAGGTTTTTCC
This sequence comes from Myotis daubentonii, assembly GCF_963259705.1. NCBI lineage: Eukaryota > Metazoa > Chordata > Mammalia > Chiroptera > Vespertilionidae > Myotis > Myotis daubentonii. The sequence goes on along the minus strand of NC_081846.1, from coordinate 65,347,712 downwards.
TCTTTGTTCATGTCAGTCTCGACCTTAGATTGTAAACTTTGGGGGACAGACTTTGTCCTCTCAGAACAAGAGAAACACCAAACACCTAAGGAGGCAGGAAGACACCTAAGGCTCAGCCAGTTCAGTGCCTTCCACATATGACACAGCTCTCCTGAGGGACAAAAAGATGATTTTAAAGGGGACATGAACAACCATTTTATAATTTTATATAGTAGTGTATGTTTGGGGGAAAACTATAACTAGTGTATCATACCCATGATTTCAGCGATAATATTATGAGGAGAAAACTATATTTACTTAAGTTTTAAAAGTGAGCTGCTATAACCCTGACCAATATGGACAACTGAGTTGGGTGAGCATCGAACCCTGTACTGAAAGGTTACAGGTTCGATTCCCAGTCAGGGCACATGCCCAGTCAGGTTGGGGGCTCAGTTGCTGATAGGGGGTGTGCAGGAGGCAGCCAATCAGTGTTTCACTCTCACATTGATGTTTCTCTCTCTTCCTTTCCTTCCTCTCTCTCTAAAAAAAAATCAATAACAAAACATCTTTAAAATAAAAAGTGTATTGCTATAAAGACAAATATGATACACATCCATATAGCAAGAATTGTGAGTGTTGTGTGCAAATAACTGAGGTTTTTGTTAAATAGTATTTACCCACCACTAGAACTCACACTTGAGGAAACTGAAGCTTAGAAGTGTCACCCTGTTTCAAAGAATTTAACATGCCATGGATCATAGGGTGTGTCCTAATTTCAAAGGGCTAGAATGTGGGGAAATTTATAAACTAAGTGAAATGTAAAAAGGTGTTGCTCAAAGTCAAACATCTGTGTTTGAGAGTGTTTTAACGGCCACTCTCCTCTGTAAGAGCATTTCTGCTTCTATAGTCATCCAAGTGTTTACCCAAAGGAATAGCATTTTCATGGTGGAATTTCAGGTACTGCCTGTGGCAGGTAGGTAGAAGAAATAGTTTCAGGCAGGAGACCTTGTATGATATGAAATCATCCATATTGAAGATAACCTATCCCCCCTACCGATGTCCTTCAGCTAAAGAACAAAAGCACACCTGTAGATGGACAAGTTTGCTCTGTTACTGGATTCGGTGAGGGAGAACTGTGGCACATCTCAGTAAGAGACGTTAGAAACTCAGGAGAGTTTTGAAGCTTGTGCTATATGATTTTGAGGAGGTTGAAGGAAGCAGAACTTTGCACTGGATGCTTTCAGAAAACAAAGGCAATTCTATGACTTGACATCTCATCTAGGTAACTAAAGCTGGGGTTGGTAAGGAAGTAGCACTCACTCTTATCAGCCAGAATAGGAGGATGTTTGGACATTTTTGTGGTTTGGGCAACATTCTTATTGTGCCCATGTTTAGACATAATCACAGAGTGGTTTGGTCTTTCTTTTGATCCATCAAGGTCATAGAATGCTAGCGCTCTGTGAAACTATTTATATCCCACAGGAGAACGGGACCTAGCTGTGGGCGCCAGGTCAGCTCTGTGGTGGACTGCTTTATTCTCACACCTTCCTAGGTAGCTCTTTCCTGAACCACCTCGCTCTGTTTCCAGGCAAAATGCCAGAGACACACAGTCAGCAAGTTAAGAGTTTTGTATTATGTTCATGAAGTTTAAACCAGATCTTGGACTCTGGGATGGCCTTGGTTGAACTCTTTAAAACACTTCCCTACCGCCCTAACCAGTTTGGCTCAGTGGATAGAGCGTCGGCCTGCAGACTGAAAGGTCCCAGGTTCGATTCGGGTCAAGGGCATGTACCTTGGTTGCGGGCACATCCCCAGTAGGGGTGTGCAGGAGGCTATTGATCGATGTTTCTAACTCTCTGTCCCTCTCCCTTCCTCTCTGTAAAAAATCAATAAAATATATTTTAAAAAAATAAAATAAAACACTTCCCTACTATTTTATCTCTTGGAGAGATTGTGATCATCAGCCATCCATGGCAATCAATACTCTGCTTCAGCAAAGGCCATCCCTCACCACATGCTCATCAGTTAATCCTTCCCCAGTCACCACTCACACATACACACTTCCTCTTTTATACTACTGAGAGTAATTGCCCTACAGAGAATTCAATGGCATTTACTGATGGTGGCAGGAAGAGAAAATCAGCTTGGGAAACAGGACTGTCTCCAGGCCTGGGATGCTAATGGCCATGGCATCCCCAAGGCTAGAGGCACTATTAACTAGAAGTAAAAGGAAGTGGAGATAGGTCAGTGGTTGCCAGAGGCTAGCGCTAGGGGATTTCTTTTTGGGGTGACCAAAGTATTCTGGAATTAGATGGTGGTGATGGGTGAATATACTAAAAACTACTAAATTGTACATTTTTATGGTATGTGAATTTTATGGTATGTGAATTATATCTCAACTTTTTAAAAATTCTAAAGGACGTACATAGCAAGAGGTTAAATACCTCAGAAAGACTTCTCTTATTGTTGCATCTGCTTTTTCTTTTTGTCTCCTGAATTACGGAGTTTTCAAGGTGGCCAGAAATGTGGCATTTGATATAACCAGTTCACTTAGTAACAGAGTTGCTGTCGGTAATCAGATCTTTCTTCTCTGGATCAAGGTAACTAGTAGAATTGGCAACTGGTTGACCTAATCTGCACAACACTGATAGAGGTGTAAAATTTCCCTTTGAAATAGTGTCAATGGAACCTGGGTAGTAGACTATATTCTGCCCTTGCAATAGGAAGCTTCATTTTTAAGAAGTCAGATAGTTGTTTTTTTCAGAGAAATTTTGTACTTGTCTTTTTAAATATGTTATCACCAATTCCAGCAAAAGTCTAAATCAATTGCTTCTTACCCATGGTTCCTAAAAGGATTTCTCTAAAGGCTAAAGCCTGATTAAGAGTGAGAATGAGAAAGGTGTTAGAAAGCATGCCACCCTGCACAGGTTAAAAAAGTGCACACCTGTGCTCATAATGGCACTCATTCATTCTTCTGCATGCCAGGCATTCTGCCAGGCACTGGGGGGTTTAAGGACAGAGTGGGCACATAGCCTGCCACCAAAGGATTTCAAGTGCAGTGGCACAAACCGAGCATGCTTTTTATGGCATCTGGATAAATGAATTGATGGAATGAGCTGCTTTTTTTTTTTTTTTTTTTTAAGATATTGTCTACTTACGGTGATTCCACAAGAGTGGAAATTAAGACCCTGGAACTTGGAAACAAAAAAGACAAAGTATAGCCCTGGCTGGGTGGCTCAGTTGGTGAAGCATCATAATGTGCACCAAAAAGTTGTGGGTTGTATTCCTGGTCAGGGCACATGCCTAGGTTGCAGGTTTGATCCCCAGTTAGGGCACATACAGGAGGTAACAGATGGATGTTTCTCACATCAATGTTTCTCTCTCTCTCTCTCTCTCTCTCTCTCTCTCTCTCTCTCTCTCTCTCTCTCCCTTTCCCTCCCCCCCCTCCAGGTCCCCCTCCCTCATAGAAATCAGTGGAAACATATCCTTGGGTGAGGATTTTTTTTTAAAAAAAGACAAAGTACACCTTCATTCCTATTTAAGAAAAAAACTCCTCTCAGAGAGGGACCTCATCTTTCCTTGGGATCTCTTTGAATCCAGGGGCAGTTGGAGTGGTATTTTTGTCAGTACAAAGAGAAAGGTGCCTGCCAGGGCTGCCTGGGCCCCAGCCCTGCTCTGTCATTTTCTCTGCATCATATTGGGTAGTATTCTCATGCAGACAAGAGCCCCAAATATTTAAATAATTGCAGGCTTCCAAACATTTTACTATGAGCATCCTTTTTTGAAAAAAACAAATTTTCTGCATGATAGTGGTTTCAGTAGCTGTTGATGGGGAAAATGCATAATGGTAAATAGATAAATTAATGCAGCAATACTTTGAAACGATTTGGTATTTCAATGATTAGAGCAGCACCTATATACATTTGAAACATAGAATATCATCAACTCAGTTTACACACAGTCCTTACTTTTCAGCCATCAGATTTCCAAACATTTAAGAATTCTATGATACTCTGTGTTGGTGAGAGTATGACAAAACTTCTACACCCTATGGGTGAGATAGAAAATTGATACAGCCTTTTTAGAAAGTAACTGAGCAGTATTTGTCAAAAATGTAAAAGTAAATTCTCTTTGCTTCAGCAATTCCACTTCTGTGAAATGACCCTACACAAGCTTACAAAATGAACAATGATGTCATCGCAATGTTCCTTATCTGAGATCTGGGAACAAAAATATCCTAATGAGGAACCACCTAACCGGCCATGTGATGGGAAACTTTCTAACCACTAGAAAGAATGAGGTCTGTGACATATTATTAAGTAAAAATTCAAGTTACAGAATAGCACGTATGGGATGGTTCAAATGATAAAAAAAGAATCTTCCTATTTCTATTTCTATCTCTAAAAGCCTGCAACAGGAACAAAAAACATTGTTTTAGCCTTACACCTGGCTTTCTCAAATCCAAACGCTATATGGACTCCTTAAAGCAGTGGTTCTCAACCTTCCTAATGCCGCGACCCTTTAATACAGTTCCTCATGTTGTGGTGACCCCCAATTTCATTGTTACAAATTGAACATAATTAAAGCATAGTGATTAATCACAAAAACAATATGTAATTATATATGTGTTTTCCGATGGTCTTAGGCAAACCCTGTGAAAGGGTCGTTCTACCCCCCAAAGGGGTCGAGACCCACAGGTTGAGAACCGCTGCCTGAAAGGCAAATAGTTCTTTGAATATTCACTATTGGCTTAAATTTTTTTATTCTAATTTTTACTTAAATAGGTACAAGTATTAGAAATCAATGTACTCTATGCTTTTAGCATTAATTAGGGGGTCTTAGAAAGTTAGAGCATTAATTGAAATATAAATTCAAAGACAATTTATAAATTAAATGCCCCCCAAAAATCTATGTAATAAAAACTCCAATTGTTGAGTGTTGTCCTAAAACAAAAGATCTCTGTTGAAGTTATAATGATGAAAAGATGTAATCTCAGGTACAAGTCTATATTAAATTTTTAAAAATTTGGCTTTTGTTATTACTCTTTATATACTCTGCTATGCTATAAAACTATGAAAAACTTTGATATCCAGATGATCAGACCACATTTAACCAAAAACTATGGACCAATTTTAATGACATTGCCCCATCCCAGGCCCTGCTCTGTCACTTCCTCTGCATTATATTGAGTAGTATCCTCATGCGGACAAGAGCCCTAAATAATTAAATAAATGTATAAATCTAAATTGGCTTCATTTTCTTAAGTGTAAGATTGCTATTATAACTTTTTTAAGCATTAAATTTTTGGTGCAACAGGAAAATAATATATGAATCTGCTCTATTTTCTGCAAATGTTGAAAAATATATAGTTTCAACAGAATCCATAATTAAAATTTGAAAGAAAATAGTAAAAATGGGAAATGAGTTATTCATATCATTTAGAAAACAACCGTAATTCAAGTTTTCTTTTCATTTTTTCTGAATGACCTGCAATTGAAATGTTCAAACTACTGTCAGCACAATGTCCAGTGGTTTTCAGATGAGGCAAATGCACCATCTTCCTATTCAATCTGCTCGCCTGTCCTCATCCCTCCTCATTAACTAAAGTAGTACATTACTCATTTAATTATGTTAATTTTTAGGAGGTCCACTTACATTTGGAATTCATTAAATAATTTTAAAAGTTTAAGCCTTTGTATATGAGAAGGCCACTCCAGTGCAAATTATCAGAGCCAAAGGGAAGTTTTGTCTTCACAAGGAAACAATTCAACATAAGCACGATGACTAGCATTTTGAGTTGAGACCTGCCAACCTGATGGCAGCTAACCTGCTTTCCAACTCAGAAACAGGTAAAACCCAGGAAAGAGCGGTCAAATGCCCGTGGCATGAGTGGTAGGATTTCGAGTAATTTTTATGTCTTCCTTCCCTTTCCTGTGTTATTGGATCATTTTTACATGATCATGGTTATTTACATAAACTATGAAGAAAGTGGTAACGCTGTTCTTATTGTGAAAAAACGAAAAGATAAAAATGCTGTTACTTGATTACTGGACTCCCAAAGATTATAAACACAAATGGAAACAAAGGTGATAAACGTGAGGGCTACCTTTCAGTTGAATGTGGCCATCTTCTACAATCTGGATGCCTGAGTTTTTCCTATGTAAGCATTACCATGGCTATACAGATAAATAGATGCAATTACAAAGAATTTTGTGTCAAGAACTCACAGGCCTCAGACAATATGTCCAGAATTCCTAGGGGTCCTTAGACCTAGTTGAAGAAATACTTTCAATCCTTCTTTTGCTGTTTAAGGTGTGTATGTTGAGCAAGATAAAAATAAAGTGGTACCACCTTACAGTCACCTACTTTTCACCACCCCACCCTACTCTCCCCATTTCTGTTGCGCATGCTCCACAGCTGGCCGTTTTTGCACCAGTCCTCTCACTGTATCAGAGCCCTTAGCTGTGACAGGAGCATCGCTAGTAGACACACAGGAAAAGAATAACAGACCAAAGATTTGGTGCCAAGTAGGAAGCCCAGGGCCGCAGAGCCTGGGCTGGGATTGGGGTGAGGGCGAGTTCAGAGTTGTAGAACCTAAAACCACACAGAAAGCCTCCACATTGGGGAAGCAATGTCTCTTAGTGCTGCTCACTGGCTGCCAGTGTCTGGGTTTGCAGTACGGGGAGCCCTAGGGGGTGCTCAGCTGCACTGTGAGTGCCCACCTGGGGATGATGGGTCTAGTGGCTGTATTGCATGGGTTGTGTGCCCTGGTCTGGATTTGGGAGCCCAGCCTAGTGTGTGGGTTAGATAGCCAGATGGGGATTAGTCAGCATCTAGAAGATGGTTTTAACCACCCACTTCACAAGGAGACTCAGAACGTTGTGGGAAACCTTAAAAATTGGCTCGTCTAACTCTTTCTCAAGTGGGGGAATGTCTCACAGAGATTACTGCTTGCCCACTGGCTCAGTTAGAATTAGAATCCAATCCTCTTGATGCAACCCAGGGCTCTTTAACATTACAACACACTGCAAATTGATCTTCAATAAAAAAACAATCTCCCCCCTTTCTGAAGAGCACCAACCACCGCACGCACAGTCCACATTCAGCAGGACAGGCGGGTGGCACCCACTAAGCCAGAGTTTTGTCAGAAAGGGTTGCCTTTTATGAACTTCACTCCCTGCGCCTTCTCTCTGAGGCTGGGTTCTGCAGAAGACAACTCTGAGACTGAGGTTCACACGTCCCCAAGTGTTATTAAGAAAGTGCTCCAGGAAGCCTGAAAAGGCAAGCAGGACCGAGGAGGGAGAGAAATCAAGCAAGGGTGTGATCTGGGCAAAGTCCAGAGGAAGAGAACGTCTGCCTGATCCCATAGGACACCTGAGGAATGAGGTGACCCTTCAGAGCTCTGTCCTCATGATGTGAGCCTTTCATGTCTCTGCATCTTGGCCAAGGGCCCACCTGCAGTGGATGAAACCCCTAGGCACTTCTGGCTCCTGCCCAGGTGGGCAAAGCCACTCCAGAAGCCCAAGGACAGGCCTCTGCGAAAGCTCAGCTGTGGGCCACCTGAAGGCACAGATGGGCGACCCCAGGAGATACTGGGAGTAGCGAGCGGCAGTGTCCACGACACCCCCAACACATCATACTCCAATCCTGCCAGATTGTTTTCCTATTTCTTCTACAAACCAAAGTAAACGCGTACACAAACTTGAAAAGAATGCATCGTGAAAATGAGTCCTCTAGATAAGGATCCAGTATCTTTTCCCATAAAGGCAGTAAATATTTTAGGCTTTATGGGCCATAAAGTATCTGTCGCAACTACTCAGTTCCTACCAAAGCAGCCCAGACGGTACATGAACAAGTGGGTGTGACTGCATTCCTTCATGACACAGAAATTTGAGTTTCACATGATTTTTATACATCGTGAAATATTCCTCTTGTGATTCTTTCTCAAATATTTAAAAATAAAAAGCCATTCTTAGCTTGCGGTCCAGAGACAACAGGCAGCGCGCAGGACATGGCCTGCGAACCACAGTTTGCCAACCTCTGCTCCAGATCAGTGGCTTTCATTCTCTTCTGACCATGACTGTAAGAAAGGCATTTATCCTGAGCTACAACATATATAAATACATATACACATATGTAACGCAAACTTAAGTTTCATAAAACAGTTGTTACGTTTTGTAGGAACTATAAATTCCTTTCTTTTTTTTTCATTTGATGCTATTTGGTTTTTTTAAAGGCTGTCATGATCTACTGAGTTGTTTTTTTCCACCCATCAAGGGATCAGACCACCTCCAGTTTAAAAAGCTCTGTTAAGATCCGTCGAGGTCTCCTCTGAGCAGCAGCGATAGCGCAGCTATCATCAGCGCTGACACTAGTTGGAACGGCTTGGAATTTGCCAATAAATAACATGAAGATCAAGGAAGATGCTATCACAAACCTGTCAAGGGCAGCATGACAGGCTCGCCTGCCTCAACCTGCCCTTGACACCAGGTGTTTCAGGACATTCCGGCCACTTCCTGTCATCCTCAATGTCGGAAGCATGAGTTTCATTTGAACTGAGAAGAATTCAGAGCAAAGAGAGAATCTGAAGCAACTGCAAGCCACAGCCTGAAACCTTGAGTTTGGCAATTTCGAAGGAGACTTGGGACCATTTGTGTTATAGCCATGCTTGTCACCAACGGAGGGATCTGAAAAGTGTGACAATTTCAAATAGCAACCTCCTGGTTCAATTCAGCTAAATATTGGCAATAGACCAGACTGTGCTCAGCTTAAAAACAAGACCAAGAGTTCATTGATTAAAGGGCAAAAGATAGACTTGTATCTGATTAAGCTTAGCTTTGCACCCTGTACCCGGCCGTTTGGAGGTGGCGACTGGCTTCTGGAACACGGGGGCGAGGTGAAACATGCTTGTGTCATTTCCCACTGTCCACGTCCCTCCTGTCACTCTCCACTGGCCTCCCTGTCTTGCCTGCTTCTCTAGAGTTTGGAGATGGGATGAGATAGGTGGGAGAGAGAAATGTGAAACCTATGAAACAGCTTCAGGGTTATCCTTATTTTCAGCATTCTCCCCTTCCATCCTTCTGTCTCCTTCTCTCCCCAGTTTCAGTTGAGTTCAGTTTAGAAAGCAGCTATTGTGTACATTGACGGAGCCAGATCCTGGGGACACAGCGGTTAATGAAACAGAAACCTGGTTTTAAGGAACATGGCATGGCATTAGGTCCCTCAGGTCAATGAGGTGAGATGTGCAGAGGTTCTTTGCTAGCTGTGAAGTTATTGATAATCCCAGTGATGTTAGCAATTGGTCATTCCCTGGGGGCATAGCCATCCTCTATGTGGCAGGATTGTGGCCCACTAGGTCCTAGTGACTAAGAGATGCCTCCTACCTCCAACGTCCCAGCTCTTGTCTCCTTAGGTGGAAAAAGACAAAACCACTTTGTAACTGTGTGAGAGAGAAAACAAACAGAAAACATTAACTGATGATACACACAAAGCAATACGACTCATAAAAATGAATTCCAGCCCTGTCCAGTTTGGCTCAGTGGTTAGAGTGTCAGCCCGTGGACTGAAGGGGCATGGGTTCGATTCCCAGTCAAGGGCACATACCTTGGTTTCAGGTTAGATCCCCAGCCCCAGTCGGAGCCAGTGTGGAAGACAACCAATTGATGAGTCTCCCTGACATCGATGTTTCTCTCCCTCTCTTTCTCTCTTTCTCTCTTTCTCCCCCTTCTCTCTCCCTTCCACTCTCTCTAAAAATCAATGGAAAAAAATATCCTCAGGTGAAGATTTAAAAAAAAAAAAATCCTAGGCTATCCTAGATGGTAGATTTTAAGAATTTTTTATTTTCTTCTCCAAAATGATCTCTTTAAAATATGTCAAATGTACACATTTTATGTTTTGAGCTTTCAAGAAATTCACTAATTTTTATAAACAGTGAGTAATTTTTCTGATTATAAAAAATTTAAACATCTTAATTTTTATTTTATTTATTTTTTAATTAAATATATCAAGGTGACATTGGTTAATAGAATCAAAAAGGTTCAGGTATGGTTTTCTATGTTATAAGATCTGTATATTGCATTGTGTGCTCACCACCCAACGTCAAATCATCTTCCATCAACGATATATTAGTTCCCCTTCACGGCTCTTCCCCCACCCTCTTCCCTCTAGCAACCACCACTGCTGTTTGCATCCATGAGTTTCAATTTTATATCCCACATATGAGTGAAATCATATGGTTCTTTGTTTTTCTGCCTGACTTATTTCATTAGCATAATATTTTCAAGGCCCATCCATGTTGTCACAAATGGCAGTATTTCGTCTTTTCTTGTGGCTGAGTAGTATTCCATTGTGTATATGAATCCATGTTTTCTTTATCCAATCCTTGGCTGTCTCCATGTCTTGGCCACCATGAATAATACTGCAATGAACATAGGGTGCATGTATCTTTGCGAATACACTAAACATGTTTATTTTTAAAACTTTAAATACGGAAGATAGAAAGTAAAATTTGTCTCAATTCTCATCTTCCCCCATGCTCAACAACCATTATTAACATTTCAGTGTTTATTTCTCTAGTTTTTATTTTGTAAATGCATACATACATACATTTTGGACAAAAATGGATGTGTTTTATATATAATGGATATATGTTTATAGGGTATATAAGTGTATACAATGTAAACCATTTGAAAGATTATAGCTATTATCTGTATATATTTGTGATAAATTGTTTAAACATTACATTATATTGTGGACATCTTTCCACATTAACCTACCTTATTATTTTAGCAGTAGCTTAACATTGCATTGTATGGCTGTACAATTAAGTAGTTTTCAGCATTTTATTCTTAATGACAATGCTACAGTTAACTGCTTTAAACATCTGTTCTTCCATATTTCTGCAAATATAATCCCAGGATAAATTCTTGGAAGTGAGGATATTTATTCAAAGAGTATGAACACATTATGCCAGATTACTTTCTCCCCGAGATATGAGTTTCTCTAAGACCATGAAACACAGTATGTTATAGAATTTTTTTTAAAAAATCTGCCAATATAATTATGGGAAAATGAATCCTGATTGTTGTTTTAATTTGAAAATTAAGATTGCTAGTGATTTTGATCATCTATCCCCATGTTTATTGCCCACTTGCTTTTTTCCATTTTTTAAAATTGAGATGTAATTCACGTACAATAATATTAACCATTTTAAAGTATACAATTCAGTGGATTTTAGTATATTTACAAGATTGTACAATCACCACTTTATCTAGTTCCAAGACATTTCATCACCCCAAGAGAAAACCTCATATCCATCAGCAGTTACTCCCATCCCCCTCCTTCCTCCAACCCCTACTCCCTTAATACGACCCCCACCCCTGCAGTCCCTGGCAACCAGTAACCTACTTTCTGGCCCTATGACATTGCCTATTCTGGACATTTCCTAGAAATAAAATCAAGTAATATATGGCCTTATGTGACTGACTTCTTTCACTCAGCAAAATATGTTCAAGGGCCATCCATGTTGTAGCATGTGTCAGTACTTCATTTCTTCTTATGGCTGAATAATATCCCATTATCCATACACCTTTTAGCTATCCATTCATCAAGTTATGGACATTTGGGTTGTTTCCACTTTTTGCTTATCATGAATAATGTTGCTATAAACAGTGTATAAGTTTTTGTATAGACATATACTTTTAATTCTTTTGATGGTGTACCTTGGAAAAGAATTGCTGGGTCATTGGTAATGCTGTTCAACTTTCTGAGCAACTACCAAACTATTTCCACTGTGGCTATACAATTTGCATTGTCATCAGTAATGTCTGAGGGTTTCAATTCCACACATATTTACCAATACAGGTTATTTTCCTGTTTTTAAAAAATTATAACAATCCCAGTATATGTGAAGTAATATCTTATCATAGTTTTAACTTGAATTTCCCTAATGACTACTGAGGTTGAGCAGCTTTTCATGTACATATTGACCATTTTTGTATCTTCTTTGAAGAAATATCTATTCAAATGCATATTCACCAGTGATACATCTGATAAGGGGTTAATATCCAAAATTTATAAAAAACATATACAACTCAACAGCAAAAAAAGAAACAACTCAAGTAAAAAGTGGGCAAATGACCTGAATAGACACTTCTCCAAAGAGAACATACAGATGGCCAAGAGACATATGAAAAAATGCTCAAGGTCACTAATCATCAAAGAGACGCAAATTGAAACTACAATGAGGTATCACCTCACACCTGCCCAAATGGCTACTATCCATAAATCAACAAACAAGTGTGGAAAAAAGGAACCCTTGTGCACTGTTGGTAGGAATGCAGATTGGTGCACCCACTGTGGAAAACAGTATGGAGTTCCGCAAAAAATTAAACATGAAACTTCCTTACCACCCAGGGATTCCACTTCTGAGAATATATACTAAGAATCCAGAAACGCCAATCAGAAAGAATATATGCACCTCTATGTTCATTGCAGCATTCTTTACAATAGCCCAGATTTAGTTGGCCGGTTAGCTCAGTTGGTTAGAGCGTGGTGCTAATACAATAGCCCAGATTTGAAAGCAGCCCAAGTGTCCATCAGTAGATGAATGGATAAAAAAGCGGTGGTACTTTTACACAAAGGACTACTACTCAGCCATAAAGAAGAAGGAAATGTTACCCTTTAAGACAGAATGGATGGACCTAGATATTATTATGCTAAATGAAATAAGCCAGTCAATGAAAGACAAATACCATATGATTTCACTTATATATGGAATTTAATGAATAAAATAAACAAACAAACAAAATAGAAACAGACTCATAGATACAGAGAACAGACTGATAGCTGTCAGAGGGGAAAGGGTTTGGGGGACCAGGTGAAAAGGTGAAGGGATTGAGAAAAAAACCAAAAACCTTAGACATAGAAAACAAAGAACAAAAAAACAAATGCTTTGCCCATTTTAAAACTGTTTTAACTTTTAATTGTTGAGTTGTAAGTGTTCTTTCTTTATTCTGGATACTAGTTCCTTATCAAATGTATGATTTGCGAATGTTTTCTCCCTTTCTGTGACTTGTCTTTTCCCTTTCTTAGTAGTGTCCTTTGATGAACAAAAGTTTTTAATTGTAAAAAGGTTTTATTTATTTTTTCATTGGTTGTTGTGCTTTTGGCATTATATCTAAAACTGCCTAATCCAAGGTCACAAAGATTTATACTTATATTTTCTTCTAAGAGTTGTATAGTTTTAGCTCTTACACTGAGACCTTTGTTCTATTTTGAGTTAACATTTGTATGTATTGTGAGGTAGGGGGTCCAAATTCATTCTTTTGCATGTCAATATCCTGTTGTCCCAGCACATACTTGCCCTTTTTTACCCCTATAAATTTTCTGTTCATATCTATTCCCCATTTTTTCTCATTGGGTTGTTTTGGGGTGTTCTATGGATATGTAAGAGTCATCTGTCTATTAGTCCTTTGCCATATGAATTATAAATAGTCTTTCTCAATTATGTATGATTAGTCTGTTAACTTTGCTTATGGTAGGTTGGTTTGTTGGTTGACTTCACATCTTTGTTTGATTTGTAGCCATGCCAGAGTTTGACATTTTTGCTCATCAAACTGAACAGTGTCTATCTTTAAGACTTTGGTTTCTATGTCAAGCTTTCCTTTATTTAAGGCATCTCTTCTGAAGTGGTCACAAAGCAGTGAAGTAACTGCAAGTGACAATGACAGCATGAGAATAAGTTCCCTAGAAGGAAGGGTGAAGAGACAGTAGGGAGGAGGGCAAGGTACTGTGCCTTTGGGAATATACAAAGAGGAGGTTAAGGGAGAAAGCGAGAAAGCAAAGAAAATCCAGGAGAAATAGATGAGCAAGGAGGAAGGGCAAGGAGAGTTGTTGAGAGTGCCAGCTACATCAGAAGTTTTAGAGAGCGGTTCTTGGGCTGTGGGCAATCAGACTGCCAGGTACACGCACAGGTGTGCTGGGAGAAAAAGGAGACAGCTAGTTTAGAAAGTGTGGCAGTGAAAAGAAAGAAAATCAGAGGGTGGCAAAAGAGTTTCAAAAAGGTTTATTTTCTTTCCAAAAAGAGAAAAAAGGGGACATTTTACAATGATTTTAGGTTAAGACCCAGGACAGTTTTGCTGATAAGAGTAATGAATAGGCCCTGGCCAGTTTGCTCAGTGGTTAGAGTGTCATCCCTGGCTGTAAACAATGTGTCAGATGGTGATGAGTGCCAAGGATGTGGAGAGGGGGAGGAGGGCAGAGGGGGTTGCAATTTTAAATAAAGGCAGAGAGGTGAGTGAGCAATGTGGGGGTAGATATAGAGATGGGTGCAGAATAGTAGTTGGGATCCCAGTGGAGGGGGTGGGGAAAGGAACATCAGGTAGAGTCACTGTGAGAATTTAGCTTTAATATGAGTGAAATGAGAAAGAATTGCAGGGTTTGATCAGGGCAGTGACATGACCTAACTAACGTCTTTCAAGGTTCATGGATGCTCCTTTAAGAATAGACTGAAGGAGTTGCCAAGAGCAAACCAAAGGAAGGGCGATGGGGAGTTGCCCTGGGGCTGCCCCTTGCAGAGGGGAGTCCCACAAATGCTGCTGTGGGTGGGGTGGTGGTTGGGAGGCTGTGTAGTCAATGTTTGACTTTCTTTTCAAGTGGGGGCAACAGGGAGAGGACCTAGAGTGAGGCAAGTTCTCCTCCCCAGCCCTTGTCTGTCTTTCTGTGGTGGTTTCTGTTTCCAGGGAGGTGTGGCCGAATCATAAGGCATCCCCACCCCTTCCAGGCCTCCTGCTATCAATGGAGGACCGGTCTGGTTTCTGGTTTCTGGTCCCATGAGGATGTGGGACCCTTCAGTAAAGGACAGCAAACAGAAAAAATAAATAAAAGAAAGAATAGACTGAGGCAGTGCAGATGTAGAAGCAGAGATCAAGGGCCTGGGTGGTGGCAGTGGAGATGGTGAGAGATGGTCACATCTGGATAAATGAGAAGCACATAAACCCAACAAGATTTTCTAATGGATTAAATGTGGAATGTGGGGGGAAAAAGAGGCATTAAGGATAAAGCTAAGTGTATTAGTTCTCTATTGCTCTGTAACAAATTACCCCAAATTTACAGAACTGCGAGGTAACTAACAAATGTTGACTTAAGCTGCTAAATTTGTGGTGATTTCTTATGTCAGTCACAGAAAATGAATAAACCTTCCGACGAAGCTTATTCTATCCTTGAATAGCACTCATTGTAGGGAAATGTAATCTTACTGATTGCACTAAAGGTCCTGTCACTGTTCCTTCCAACAATAGACCTCATTTTATTTCTTGAAACCATGCTGACAGCCCATCCCATATATGAAGACAGCCCAGGTGAGCCTTCCCTTCTTTGGACCAGAGATGCTCTGTGCATTCTCCATCCTGGCTCAGCCTGGATGAGGGAATTTCTGTGAAAATGAGACATGACAGAGAGCTTCCAGGTAGATCACATGCTTATGATCAACATTTAAATATGATATTGGGATACGTGGATGAAACTGTGACTGCTGTAAAAATTGAAAAGGAAACATATGAAGAGCTACATAAGTCAACAAAATGGAATATTCCAATGCTCTTTGTCCAGGGAGATGGTGTTGTTTTAGTTGCCGCTGCACTGAGAGTTGTCTGAAACAAAGAATGTATCCTGTATGGAAATAAGGAGACTTACTAGTACACGATTGGGTCTTTAAATGTAGAAGATATTCAAAAGAGAAACCTGCCTAAATTTTGATACTAAGAGATGACCAATAATTCTTCCCTCCTGAAATGAGCTGATTTGCACATAACTCACAAATTATTAAGCTAAATGGCATTTTTATTTTTCTCCAACCCTTGCAAAAAATGTGATCTCCAAGAAAAAAAGAAAGAAAGAAAAGCCTTTGCTGATTTGGAGTACCTTACTCTTCTGTTACAAAGGAGGAATTTTCCACCTTTATCACCAAAGGTAAACATTATTTTCTGGACCATCAACCATGCGATTGTGCATAATAGAGAAGCATCATTTTGAATGACCTGGAATAAAAAAATGAAGTAGAAGGTTATCAGGAAGGTCTCAAAAGTATGATTCTGCCTGAACATTATAGATTGTGATAATTAGGAGTAAGATTTGATGCTTAGCTAGTTAACAGAAATTTCCCCAAGTGAAGTAAGCACAATAAAAAACAGCAGCAGCTGGGAATTAAGATGTTGTATTTCCTCTGTCCAGTTGGGATAAATCTATTCTGGGTGTAACAAAATTTCTTTCTTGGTCCTTAGGACATGGGGCAGGACTAAGAGCTGTGCCAAGACACCAGGGAAAGCAGGTGGTTCTGAATATTGCCATGATCCTCGACCAAGAACTCCTGAAATCTCCCCACAGCGTGGTTCATGGCAAATCAGAACAAAAATGCATAAAATGAGAAAAAAAGAGAAACCTTAAGGTAGGAAAGATGGAGGAAACCTAGCAGGGGAACAGCATCTGAATGATCATTAACATGATTAACTAGTCCATTAAAAGCTGACTTTAAAGATATGCTGATATGAGAAAAGTATGGCTATTGGGAATACTTTGGGAAGTGACAAAGAAAAACTGGATTTGATAACTAGAGAGAGTGGGTGATTACCTTGTATTGCAATTGAACAGTTTCCAGTTTCATGCACATATGAGCATTTTTCCTCAGTTGAAATTTTAGCTCTTCGGAAGAATGGCTATGTCTTATGACTTCTTTGAGTAAGATAAGTAGCAAATACTTGGAAAACACTCAATTAATAGAACCAAATGAAATTGCCTGTTGACTGGCTGAATAACGAATGAAGACAATGCTGTTCTAATTAGAATACAGGTCCCTTGGGAGAAAGCTAGATTAAGTCAGAAGAAACCACATGTTCCTGACTCCTCCATCCTTCCTCCTCAAATGACCCACTGCTCTGGGGTGTTTTCCCAAGTGCGGTCCAAGGACGTGTATGTTAGGCTTGTCCGGGGAAGCTTGTTAAAGGGAAGAATCCTACATCCCACTGCCCTACACCCTCTGAATGAGAATCTGGGAGGTAGAAGTACTCATTAGAATTTACATGCAATCAAATGCATGTATTTTAAGTATACCATTCAAAGGAATTTGGTAAATGTATACACCCCATGTAACCACCATCCCAAACAAGACTTCTAGCCCTAGACGGTTTGGCTCAGTGGATAGCCTGTAGACTGAAGGGTCCCAGGTTTGATTCTGGTCAAGGGCATGTACCTTGGTTGCAGGCTCAATACCTGGCCCTGGTCGGGGCGCAGGTAGGAGCCAACCAATCAATGTGTCTCTCTTACATAGATGTTTCTCTCTCTCTGTCTCTTCCTCTCCCTTCCACTCTCTTAAAAAAAAAAAAAAAGACTTCTATCATTCCAGTTTCCTTGTTGCCCTTTCCAATCACCCCATCTCCCTAGAAGCAACGACTATTCTCATTTACACCAGGCTCCTTCATTCAGCAGGTTTTTGAGATTTATCCACATTGTCACATGTAATCCTTAGTTCCTTTTTATTAGGTGATACTCCATTTTAGGAATGTGTTTGTACAGTTCGTTTATACATCCACATCTGTCGATAGACATTTGAGTTGTGCATTTGTTTTCTATGCTATGCAGCATAACAAACTACCACAAGTGTAGCAGTTTAAAATAATGCATATTTATTGTCTTGCAATTTCCATCGGTCAGGAATCTGGACGTGGTCGAGCTGGCGCCTGTGTTCAGTCTCACAGGCTGCAGCCGTAGTGTCGGTCACACTGCATTGCTGGGTGGAGCACAGGGTCTTCTCCCGAGCTCACATGATTGCTGGCAGAATTCAGGCCCTTGGAGCTGCAGGTCTAAAGATCTTGGCTTCTTACCGGCTGGAGCCGGGGCTTCTGCCACGTGGCCCTCTCCAGAGACAGTGCATGATGTGGCTGTTCGCTCCTGCAAGGCCAACAGGCGTCTCCCTCTTCAGTCTGCTGAAATGGGATCTTATGTCAAATATCACCATGGGAGTGACATGTTGAATAGAAGCAAGTCACAGATTTCACCCAGACTCACGGACAGGGCATTAGACAGGCTGTGGATTACTGGGGGCCACCTGAGCGTGTGTCCACCAGAAGTTGTTTGTAGTTTTTACTAATTATGAATATCAGTACACCGTCTTTATGGGAACAAACGCTTTATTTCTCTTGGGTCAGTGGTCGGCAAACTGCGGCTCGCGAGCCACATGTGGCTCTTTGGCCCCTTGAGTGTGGCTCTTCCACAAAATACCGACTTCTGCGCATGGGCCACGAAGTTTCAATCACACAATCTACCCGCATGTGGTATTTTGTAGTATTTTGTGGAAGACTTGAGTAAATACCGAGGAGTAGAGTTGCTTATGTTTAACCTTAGGAGAAAATGTCAAACCGTTTTTCAAAAAGGCTGTACAGTTTTTCCTTTTCATCTACAATGTTCCCCGCTTTTTACCAATATTGCTGTTGTCTGTCTCTGTCATTTTTGCCACTTTCTACTGGATGTGAAGTCTGCATTTGAAAGAGTCCGTGGGTGATTCTTACACATACTCGGCCGCTGCTTCAGAGGCGTGAGTCGTCAAGAGCCTTCCAATTGACCTTCCCCCAGCCTCGTCACCTGGGGGGGCGGGGGGGAGGAGACATATGTACTACTATTTGTAATACTTTAAACAATAAAAAAAATAATAAAAAAATAAAAGCTTGTTCACTCATTTAAAAAAAAGAGCCTTCCAACACTACTCAGCGACGGCCCCTCAGAAGTCCATCCCCAAACCTAACCCACCCGCTGAACCCCAGGGCGGATTTGTGAAGACAGAATCTGGGCCTGACTTCACACCTTCTGAACCAACATCTCCAGGAATGTAGTTGGGGAATCGGTACTTCCTGAAGAACTTCTAGGGGATCCTTTGACCTGCTGGGGTTGGGAACCCAAAAGCGTCTTTGGTGTGCTACTCACGCTGAGAAAATCTCTATGATGCGGATGTAGGACCCCAGACCCTCCCTGCTTCGTTAATAAAATCTGTTAGCACATGAATGTCCTTATTTGCTTCCTGTGTATGTATCTACATCAATGACAGCTTCCTGGGAGAAAAGAAGTTGGGGAATTATAGCTCCGATATTTGACTATAATTATTCTCATTCAAAGAACTTTTGTCTCCAGCTGTAACTCACCAATCTCAAGTAACAATCTCCTTGTATTCTCAGGAAGACGCTGTTTCTTTAAGAAGCACTTCTTTGAAAAATACTGTGGAGCTCTTGCTATAGAGCAGGCACCACAGTGCTGGCGAGTAGGGACGTGAGCTGGGGAGGAGGGCAGACCACCACACAGGCGATGGCCATCTTGGTGCTAAGTACTGGGGAGGGAAAGTGCAGCCCCCGCCGCCCCCCCTCCCCCAGGAGAGAGGGACAGAGCCTCCTCCAGGTTCCTTATTCTCTAACCATCATTTTTAAAAACCATGTGAAGGGGCCTAATGGATGGTGACAGATTTGACGTTGGGTGGTGGGCACACGGTACACTATACAGATCCTGTAACACAGAAACTCACACCTGAAACCTGTATGAGCATGTTGACCAATGTCACCCCAATAAATTTAATTGGGGGGAAGAAAACCACGTTTATATGACTAAATGCAACTGAACGCTTCTCTAACCAGCAATCTTTTCTCCTTTAGGCAAAACTACTTCAGGGTGGTCACCCGTCAGGGACATAGGAGGACTGCTAGACACCTCCGTGCCATGAGTTGAGAGGCAGAGAGGGGGGGGAAGGACAGAAGGACGGGGCAGCGGCCAGCTGCACACTCCAACACTGGTGGTGAAGAGGTGATGGGATGAAGACCAGGGGTTACGGGGATCCTGGCTGTGCTGCTAGCTGGTGGCTTAGGGATTCACGTACCTCTGCTTCTTCCTCAGGAAAAAAAACAAACAGAATAAAATGGTGTCTCAGCAACCTGCGTACAGAGAGCGTCTGAAAAGCCTGTAAACGAGCATAGGATAAACCTCGTTTCAAACAAGGTGCTACTGCATTTTCAATATTATTTTTCTTCAACCTTCAGACACCGTTTCAGGTAAAATTCTTCTAAATTTCAGTACACTACAGAACATTCAAAGAAGTCTGGAAACACAGAGGAAATAAGCACTTTCTAAACTTCTTCAAATGAAAAATTGGACCCATTGCTTTACTAAGTTCACCCACAAAGGTGTCTGAAGATTGATTTAAAAAAACACATATGGAGCACAGTATTGGAAAGTATAACTGCTGTGCTGTTTAATAGTAACTTCGTGCTATATCAAATGAGGACCTGAGGTCTCCCAGCAGCTCTGGGGCAGAGCCAGGATTTAAAGCTTAGCTGCCCGGGGCCCAAGACCACCTGCTTTGTCCTTCAGAGCCTCCCTTCCAAGCTCTGAGCCCCACACAGGGTTGTTGAGAGACCACGGTGCTTTCCTGACATCTTGGTCACATCCTGATTCAGTTAAGTCACGTGCCCATCTCTTCATATCGTAGGCTTCAGGAGACTTTTTGAGACACCAAGAAAGGTGATGAGCCCTCTCCACTGACAACTGAAATTGCATTCAGTGTCAGGACATGTGCAAGACCCCCGAAGGCCATCTCCGGACTCCCTTGGTGATCCTGGACCCAGGTAAAAACCACATTTTTCTCTGTAAAGTTCGTAAAGACAAAGCAAGAAGCCTCCACTTTTCTACCTCCATCTAACGGCAGGGCTGGTACATGTTTGCTCTGGAAATGTTTGCACTTACGTGAAAGTGCTTTAGAAACTGTTGGAGGGAGTGCAAGGGGGTCGGTGAAGCAGAGGAGAGAAAACCTTTCCAGGAACAATGATGTTATGACTATAAGGTTCAAGGGATGATAATTCCCTTCGCTTTCAGCAGAGAGCACATAATCACAAAGGCACACTCGCGAGGCAGTAGTATTGGCTGTTGGCTTGCTGTCTGCATAGCTGTGCCCATGACCATGTGCCCCTGCACGTGTGCCCTAACTGTTCCTTGGGGTAGAGGTGCAGATAGGGACATGGGCATTACAGGTGTCTTCCATAGGGATTTATTTCCTACCTGGGTCAAGTTGTGGCACCTCCCTGACTTCATGTGCTGCGAGAGTTATATGGGACAATATACAAGGTGTTTGAAAGTTGAGCGACATGGCACAAACCTATTATTAAACAGCACAGCTGTTATATTTTGCAATACTGTGTTCAACCCTTAGCCACCAACCCTTCTTTAAGGTGCTCTTGTATTTTTATTGCTGAGAATCAGAAGAATTTGTTTTCTCTATCTTCCCAGAAAAAGGGTACAACATCAAAGCCCTTTGAATATAATATGTTCACTCCCTCCAAGTTCAGAAAATATGTGGAGAATGCATCAGTAATGTTCCAATTTTCCTTCTGAGTGCTCCTTGTCCCTGTCTCCCTCCAACCCTCACCATTGTCCCAGTATTCCCTGCCGGGCCACACAACCCAGCCTGATGGCTTCATTGTCCTCTGGTGAGCTTTTCTCACAAACAAAAACATGCAATGCACTCAGCTCACACAAACATCTTCCATCCTTGCGTGAGGTGCTCATTCACTAATGAATGCCTCCCTTTGGCTTCATGGACAGTAAGGCAAAATGCAAGACTGGGGACCAAGAAGTGAATTGCTGATCTCTTAGGCACAAAGCATCTTAATGAAGTGAGAATGAGTCCACTAGCCCAACACTTGGAAAGTCACTTCTAACATGCATCGTTTACATCTTTAATAAATATATTCTGCCTGGCCTCGTACCAGTTGACAGCTGCCCACGTGAAGAGATTTCATGACATTCAAGTAGTACATTCATTCATGCATGCAATAAACATTTTTGAATACTTGCTGTATGCTAGGTAGTGTGCAACGTGTGGTGGATGCCATGAGTCCGTGATCTAATGGAGACATGCATGTGCATCTCTACTAGAGGGAAGCCCAGGGGCTTGCATGCAGGTAGAAGAGTACTGCCCCCAGGCAAGGAGCCTACAGCTGAGTCACAGATTCAAGCTCTGTGGAAAATAGCCTGGAAGAGTGTGGGGAGATGCGGAAGAACTTGGGTGAAGGTGGTTCTGCGGAAGAACTTGGGTGAAGGTGGTTCTGCGAGGAAAGAACAGAATGTGTGAAGACCCAGAGGCAGTGGTGTTGGTGCCTTTTAGTACCTGTTAGAAGAGCTGACTGTGTGCCTCTCCCTCCAACCCTACATTCATCGATGTCACCCTGATAGCCTGAAATCAGTCACTGGAGGAGTATTTACAGCACAGAAATTGGCAAACACTACTCATCAGGGCTTTTGCCCCTAAAGAACCAATCGATAAACATTTACCGACACACCACAGCCCAGAGGTGATGAAGAGCGTGGTCATGTAGAGGAAACTGTTAGAAGGTCAGCACGTCTGCTTTTGCTTATGAGATTGGTTAGGTGTTACACATGTGGGTGAGTGAGTCATTGGGAATCAGGTCATGAAATGCCTCAGTGCTATATGCAAAGGAGTTTGGGAGTGATGCTATTTTGCCAAGATATTTGTAGTAGACACCTGCTGTTGGCGCTTCCCCAGCATCCATTTCTCTTTCTTCTGGTAAAAGCAGTCCATGATATCACTGGGGGCAAAAGGCTAGTTGATGGGATATAGGTCATGATAGTCACTGCTGACAAAGGGATCAAGCTCTGGTCTTCCAAGTGCTGGCCCCTGTAACTTCCCAGTGCTGGCCCCTGTTCTGGTATTGACTGGGTGAGAAGTTTCAAAGCGCAGGTCTTACAGGTTTGATTACAGCAGTGTTTATCAAAACGTGGTCCGGGCACCACTCACATTAGAGTCACTCAGTGTAGTTGTGTACAGTGATGAATTGTGGGTCCTACCCCAGAAATGCTCAGTCAGGATACCTGCAAAGATTCTGCATTTTAAACAAGAACCAGGTGATTCGCATGTGCACTAAAGCTGGAGATCTAAAGACTAAGTAGTGTTTTTCCCATTATGTGTTCATCATGGACTCTATTTATTAATTCATTTTATTTAACAAATATTTGTTGTTAGTTACTGTCTCAGGTGCTGGAGAATAAAGTGATAAACAAGATCAGCCAAGTCCTACCCTCAAGAACTTATATTGGTTAGTGATGGGGAGAGGCAATAAATTATATTTTTAATGTAATTTCAGATAATAACAACTATAGAGGAAATAAAGAAAGGGGAGCTGGCAGGCAAGCAGCTCAGTGGTTTCTTTAGATTGGATGCTCAAGAAAGGCTCTGTGAGGAGGCAACATTTAATTGAGATGCATGTTTATGATTTTTTTTCCCTTCAGAATTCTCATTCAGGATAAAACACAAACATATGCCCACATGTGAACTGTAGTCCTATTAGACAAATCAAAAAAAAAAATTGTTGTTTTAGAGAGAGGAGGGAAGAAGGAAAGGGAAAGGGAGAGGGAGAGGGAGAGGGAGAGGGAGAGGGAGAGGGAGAGGGAGAGCGGGAGGGGGAGGGGGAGGGGGAGGGAGAGGGAGAGGGGGAGGGAGAGGGAGAGGGAGAGGGAGAGGGAGAGGGAGAGGGAGAGGGAGAGGGGGAGGGAGAGGGAGAGGGAGAGGGAGAGGGAGAGGGGGAGGGAGAGGGGGAGGGAGAGGGAGAGGGAGAGGGAGAGGGAGAGGGGGAGGGAGAGGGGGAGGGAGAGGGAGAGGGAGAGGGAGACAGACATTGATGTGAGAGAGAAACATCGGTCAGTTGCCTCCTGTATACTCCAGGACTGGGGATGGAACCCACAAGCTGGGTATGTGCCCTGACTGGGAATAGAACCAGTGACCCTTCAGTTCACCCAATGAAAGGTCACACTGGCCAAGGCGACAAATCAAATTTTAAAAACCTTTAATATAAGTTTAAATTAAGAGGATTTTAAAAAATGTATCTTTATTGTTGAAAGTATTACAGATGCCCCCCCCCATTGGTCCCCACACCCTGCTCCACCCCCTCCCCAGGCTTTTCCTAAAATATTGTCTGTCCATGAGCTATGCATATATGCATATAAGTTCACTGGATAATCTCTTCCCCTCCCCCCTTCCCTCAGAAATACATTGGTCTGTTGCATGCTTCAATGTCTCTAGATCTATTTCGTTTATCAGTTTATTTTGTTCATTAGATTCCACATATAAGTGAGATCATATGATACTTGTATTTTTCTGACTGACTTATTTCATTTAGCATAATTCTCTCTAGGTCCCTCTATGCTATCCCAAAGAGTAAGAGATCCTTCTTTTTCAGAGCTCATAGTACTCCAATGTGTAAATGTACCACCATATTTTAATCCATTCATCTACTCAGGCACTTGGGCTGTTTCCAGATCTTAGGTATCATACATAATACTGTTATGAACATAGGGGCACATGTATTCTTTCTGATTGGTGTTTCTGGTTTCACATACCAATGGCAAAGAAACATAAAAATGCTCACTGTCACTAATTATCAGAGAGATGCAAATTAAAACCACAATGAGATAGCACCTCAGACTTGTCAGAATGGTTACCATCAATAAATCAGCAACCAACAAGTGCTGGTGAGAATGCGGAGAAAAGGGAATCCTCGTGCACTGCTGGTGGGAATGCAGGCTGGTGCAGCCACTCTGGAAAACAGTGTGGCGTTTCCTCAAAAAACTAAAAATGGAACTGCCAAGAGGATGTTGTAACTGCATGCTCACACATATTAGATAGAGTGTCAGTCATGGTACCCACCATGTTTAATAGGAACTGACCCAACTATTGCCCCTAAGCAGGAGACTGGCAGGACTCCATGTTTTGAACCACAGGGTCCTATGCCAAGGGCAATCAGTCCTCAGGACAGGCAGCAGCACAGGAAAAGATAAGCTGGACCATCAAGTCTCTCCCAGAACCTACAGTGAGCAGACCCTTGGTGAATGAGGTGGGAGAAGCGAGCTCAGGGGCTGAAAGGGTTCACTGGGTCTACACAAGACCAGAGAAGTTAGGGGGAAACAGAAACCATGAGTAAGAGGAGGAAGCAAAAGCGCCGAGAAAGCAGAAATGATGAGACTGAGGCAACTGACCAACAGAGGAGCTGAAGAAGCACAAACAACTCCCATGTCAAGTTGAACGAATTCCTCCTCCCCCTTCCACCTAACTCAGCTCCCATTGCTGATCTCCCTGTGGCAGGGGATTTGGATTTCCTGGGTCTCCAATTTTAAAACCACCAGCAGTAGCCACAGAAGCAGAAGCACTGCTTGCAACACACATTTTGTGTGTGTGTGTGTGTGTGTGTGTGTGTGTGTGTGGTAACTTTAGTGTGTCTGTCACTGGAATTATGTACAGTCTTACATAATTTAATTGTAAGTCTATACATAATCGTATAGTCATTGTAGCTTGATTTTAGCTTAAGCACACACACACACACACACACACACACAGCTTCTGGGTGCAAGGGAAGTGACTAATGTAGGCATCACTTCCCACTCCCCAAAAGAAGGCTGGGACACTCGAGTGCCCTTGGCACAGTCCTGCTCGCGTTTGCATGGGAGGCCAGGCTGCGACAGCTTGAAGGGATTTGGACTTCATTGATCCCAAATCGTGAGGACACTTTGCAGTGACTCCCCTGCTTCCTGGAGTTGATTTTGTTCTGATGAGCTCTTATCAGTGAGCAGTTGTTCTCTAAAAATAGTTTCTGAAAAGGCGCAAGCATTGGCCAGCTCCCTAAAGAGGGAGAAACAGAACGTATACTTAGAAAATGCATCGATGTCAGACCCCATCACCGGTCTCTTTGATGAATATGAAAAAGAAACGTTTGGGCGCAGCTGAGATATTTAGCTCTGAAAATTATCCAGTAAGCAGCTACTTGGATAATGTTGAATATTTTTTTTCTACAAACCCCCCTTTGAAATAAACCAGACAGAGGTCCCTTTCACTTCCATGGGAGTTTTCAGCAAAAGGAGAAAGGAGGACTTTATAAGCTCTAAACAGCCTTGGAGGCCATTCACAGGCTCCGCTAGCATCCCCTGCTATTTCCCAGTCTGAGGCCCTGGATGCGGCTCCTCACTGTCATCATTGTCCCTCTTGGGCACCAGCCGGGCAGCTGAGCTCTCTGAGGCGCGGAGGCTTTAGACTATGGGAAGAAGCCATCAGATGGGATCACAGACTGTGCAGAAAAGAGATGAGCCGGAACTGTGGCGCTGGGGGGATGAAGTACATTAAGGCTATTTTCATACCCCCTGAATGGCACTTCCTGTCCCAATGCTCCGGTAGCCAGTCTGAAACCTCCTGCTGGGGCGGGGGCGGGGCCGCGGGGAAGCTTTCTAGACTGGCAGAGCTTTTCCCCCAGTCTGCCTCCAGGCTGCCTCCAGGCTGCCCCCAGGCTGCCTCCAGGAACAAGGCCTAGATTGCCTGCTTCTTCGAAATGCCCCCCTTCCTGCCCTTGCTGCTGGCTTTCCGCTGACTTGGCTGCAAGTCTTTTCTTTGGGTGAACGGGAGGCGTAAGCAGATTCTGATACACAGAAAGAGTGGAGGCAGTATACCGTGTGCTAGCTCACTGTTTCCTCTGCTAGACTAGCCTCATCTTATTCAGGTTCTTATTTGTTCACACGTATGATGACACAGTCCTTTCAAATTTCATTTGAAAAGGGTAGCAGGTACAGCTTCTGGACAGCCCCGCCACCACCTCCACCACTCCCTTAAAACCTCTTTCGTTATCTGCCAGCTGTGGTAAGCATTCACCATAACTCAGGATAATTAAATCACCCTGAGATGATCCTAATGATACTGTGCCCAGAGGAACACCTCAGGAGCAGGACCTCAGCACGCAGGGTCCCTCTCAGGACTTCTCAGTGATGCCCATCCATACTTGATTCATTATAATAGCCCAACAGACCCACACAGCTCTGAGGACGTCCACAAGCCCGTTAATATCTCCTTCCCCATCCCATACCTGTCTTCTCGCCGTAGTATGGTCCCCTCTGGCTCTAAGGCCTGTGATCTTTGAGATTAGAGCCAGAATGGACTTTTAAGTAAATATCAGCTACAAAATAGGTATAATCTAGGGAACTTTGAAAAGATACCTTCCTTTGAAATCTATTGCCTTCCCTGTAGTAGATAGGAATGCTTCTGGCTGCAAGTAATAGAAAAATATAATTGTGGTTTAAACCATTTTCATTGGCCAGAGGCTGGTTCAGGGTTCAATCAGCGTCTCAGGGATGCTACACAGCAATAGACACTCTCCACTCTTCCCCTCAGACATCCTCAGGAAGTTGCCTTTTTTCCTGCCTGCCTGTTGCCTTATGGTCACAAGGCCAGACCAACGTGAATGGAGAGGAAAGGACTCGAGGTCTTTCTTCTAATAAAGGTCTGCTTTTTTTTTCAATCTGAGAAGGAAGCTGGAGCTTAGTTATATGCCCTCTGCTAGACCAATCACCGGTGAAGGAGAATTGCATTGCCAGGAACAGCTGGAGCAATTGTGACCCATCAATCAGGATTGGGGCCTGCCTACTCTGAAACTGAGGAGTGGAGTTCTGTGATGAGGGAAGAGAGGCAAGGGCGGGAGATTGGTTGTTGGGGAGGCAGCCAACAGTGTCTGCCATAACCACTGAGCTTGCTGATGCCTGGAATCCCATGATTGTTCCACTGGTGCTTTAATTCAACAGAGGCTCTGTCCCAGTGAAAGAAAATTTGTATTTAAAAAGGGGTTAAGGGCTCTGGCTGGTTTGGCTCAGTGAATAGAGTGTCCGCCTGTGGATTGAAGGGTCCCAGGTTTTATTCCAATACCTGGGATGCAGTCTCAATTTCTAGCCCCAGTCAGGGCACATGCAGAAGGCAACCAATTGATGTGTCTTTCTCACATTGATGTTTCTCTCTCTCTCTCTCTCTCTCTCTCTCTCTCTCTCTCTCTCTGACTCTCCCCCTCCCTTCCATTCTCTCTAAAAATCAATGGAAAATCAGGTGAGGATTAACAAAAATAAAATAAAATAAAATAAATAAAAATGGGCAGAGGACCTAAATAGATATTTCTCCAAAGAGAACATACAGATGGCCAAGAGACATATGAAAAAAAAATGCTCAACATCACTAATCATCAGAGAGATGCAAATTAAAACTACAATGAGGTATTACTTCACACCTGTCAGAATGGCTATCCTAAACAAATCAACAAACAACAAGTGCTGGCTAGGATGTGGAGAGAAGGGAACCCTCCTTCACTGCTGGTGGGAATGCAGACTGGTGCAGCCACTGTGACAAACAGTATGCAGTTTCCTCAAAAAATTAAAAATGGAACTGCCTTTTGAGCCAGCGATCCCACCTCTTGGAATAGATCCTAAGAATCCAGAAACACCAATCAGAAAGAACATATGCACCCCTATGTTCATTGCAGCATTATTTACAATAGCCAAGATCTGGAAACTGCCCAAGTGCCCATTAGTAGATGAGTGGGTAACGAAGCTGTGGTACATTTATACAATGGAATACTACATGACTATAAAAAGGAAGGAACTCTTACTTTTTGAGACAGCATGGAAGGACCTGAAGATTACCATGCTAAGTGAAATAAGCCAGGCAGAGAAAGACAAATACACATGATCTCACTAATATGTGGAATTTAATGAATAAAATAAACTGGCAAACAAAACAGAACCATGGATACATGGAACAGGCTGACAAAAGTCAGAGGGAAGGTGGGTGGGGCAGATGGAATGGAAGAGAACAGCCAAAGAAGATATGTACATAACCCACAGACACAGACAAAAATGTGGTGAGGGCCAGAGAGAGGGAAGGGCAGGATCTGTGTGGAGGGGGACACAGCGGGGGGCCAGGGGGTGGGGGGGCGGGGGGGCTGGCATCTGTAATAATGTCAACAATAAAAGTAAAATATAATTGAAAAAAATTAATTACATTTTCAAGATATTTATGCCCAACAAATATTTATTTCATACTATTTTTTAGAACAATATCAAATAGGACATTGAAAACCAAGATGTTAAAGAAAATATTTATTTGGAGCAGTAATGGTGTGCTTGTAAATCTTTCTCCACCAGCGGGGGAGAAACCCTGGTTCATAGTTTGCTGATTTCCATGATATGAATGCTCTTATCATGGTTAGTTTCAAGCTAGCAAAGTTCCTGAAAATATAATATCCAGCTTTTGTAAGCCCATACAATTCAACTGCAGCACACCACTGAGTAAGTTCATACTAATGTGTTGTACAATTATGCTGTACACATTTATCTGTGTGATTGCCCCTTTAATCTAGCACTCATAATACCTTGTGAAGTAGATATTGTCATCACCATTTCACAGATGGGAAGCCTGGGCTCCAAGAAGCTGAGTCTTTTGCCCAATTCTTCTGACGCTGGGTACTAACAAGAGGCCCATGGGAGCTTAAAGCTAAGAGAGCTCCAATACTGGCCATTTTACGTGGGTACCAGCAAATTCTCATGCCTGGAATTATGTGCGCTGTCAACTCTTATTGCCCTTGGAGTAATAAAGACTAGGGCAGACTGAAAGTCACAGGATGCCTTTCTTCTTGTTTTGAAGAGAAGAAAAAAAAAATAAAAGAAAAATGGAACAATTTCATCAGAAACATCCAAAACAGAATACCTTCTGTTCTCATCGTGAATGTTTTATGTTTGAGGGAAAGGTTAGGTCCTTCTTGTTTTTTGTGACATCAAAAGAAATTTTTCTAAAAGCACTCCTATTGGCATGCATTCCTACCTTTAACTTCACACCGAAGAACAGCCTTGTGGCTCGACTGTGTGGGCAGCTTTACAACTTGTACATTTCCTTATTATAGAAACATTCCCCAGCATTTCCCTTTGCCTACATCATTTGCTTGTAGTGCGGTGCAACGGTGGTAATGGGAAAAGGGAAAAGGCTCCCTAACGAGGAAGTGCTTTGGAAAATGTATGGCTCCATTGTTTTCGTTGCCATGAGCAGCCTGGGCCCAGGTTGAGCTTTCTCCTTTCCTCATGACAAGCAAAACTTTCTGGCGCCCTCTCCCCTTCCCCTGGATGGCGCCTACTTCACAGTCTCTTCCCTCCTGCCTATGGATGCAGCAGGCTGGGCAGGACCCTTGTCACCACAGAAGGGGCAGGGAGGTAAAGTAGCTGCTGACCCGTTTCTGGGATCTCCCTGTCAGTGCTCTACCTCCACCGCCTCAAGGTCAGGCCTTCCAGTCAGCAGGCACTTCCAGCATCTCTGGCTCAGGGGCCTGGCGCTAGTGTGAGGTTTTGGTGAGAGCCTGGTCCCCCGGGGTGGACTAGGTCCTGTCCAGGAGACACCTGTCTGCATCTTCCAGAATCAGAGAAGATGCCCAAAGGACAGAAAGCTTTGTTTTCCCTGACAGCAGTCGCATTGCTCTGATGTGACACAGGTGGCATGTGCTCCTCTTCTCTCTTCCACTTCATCCCGGCTCTACTTGGATTGCCCTTCCTCAAGGCCCCCTCCCCTAGAGCCAGGCACACAAACACAGTGTCCCAGGCCTCAGCATGGCACACAGGGACTGAAGGATGGGCTCCCCTACTCACTGCTCTTTGGCTGTGAACAAACCCATTTGCTCCGCTGAGAAAACAGCTCTAGGGCTGCCACATCATTTAAATGCACAATTATGCTCTTCATTTAACAGTGGTTCTCAACCTGTGGGTCGCGAACAATGAAAATACATCCTGCATGTCAGATTTTTACATTACGATTCATAACAGTAGCAAAATTACAGTGATGAAGTAGCAACGAAAATAATTTTATGGTTGGGGGTCACCACAACATGAGGAACTGTATTAAAGGGTCGTGGCTTTAGGAAGGTTGGGAACCACTGAAACATAAAGCCCCCACAGGCATGTCTTGCTCACAAAGTTGTCCTCTCCCAGATGTCACAGGCATTAGTTAATTAGCCACTACCCATAACCATAAGCACTCCGAGAGACGGGAGGCACGATGGCATTGGCTAGAAGTGACAACTCAAGTCAGACTGGTGGGAAGCGACCAGCTTTGGGCTAAAAGGCAAATTCTGGTTATGAAGTAAGACATTGCCTCCCTAAATTCCTGTTGTCTTCCCCCTCAAAGCAAGCTCATGGCTCTCGTACTCTGAGAAATAGGATTAGAAGGAGTCAGCAAGATGCGTGACCACTGAGACTGCTCTGTTCTTTTCTTCTTTCTTTTTTGCAGCTTATTTTATTTAATTAATTTATTTAATTTATTGATTTTTACAGAGGGCTAGGGAGAGGGATAGAGAGTTAGGAATATCGATCAGCTGCCTCCTGCACATCCCCAGTGGGGGACCGAGCCCACAACAAAGGTACATGCCCTTGGCTGGAATTAAACCTGGGACCCTTCAGTCTGCAGGCCAACACTCTATTCACGGAGCCAAACCGGTCAGGGTGAGACCATTCTTGAAGTCTACTGTAGGCAAAGGAAAGCAGATTTTAGAGTCAGTGCCATTGTGGTGTATTTGTTATCTAAACACATTGTAACAAGAATTGCTTTTCTGAGAGAAACCAAGATGGCGGCATAGGTTAACACTGGAGATTGCTGCCTCGAACAACCAATCAAAAATACAGCTAAAAGACAGAACGGACATCATCCAGAACCACAGGAAGGCTGGCTGAGTGGAAATTCTACAACTAGGAGGAAAGAGAATATCATACCCAGACTCAGAGGAGGCGCAGTGCTGAAGTGAAATACTAAGGTGCGGAGTGCACGCGGAGTGCACGCGGAGCGGGCTGGCGGCGGAGGGCGCGGTTGTTGTTTTCAATCGGGAGGGAGTTTCAGACTCTGAGCTCCAGATCCAGGCGAGTCTCTAGGGATCCAGACTCAAACGGGAAAAGCGGGACTGTCTGGCTTCGGTTGGAACTCGAAGGCAGCTTTCTCTCTGAGGTTTGCAGTGGTTGCTGGGACTCTGTGAGGCAGAGCCCCTAGGGACAGAACTGAGAGCAGCCATAACTGCTCGCTCCGGCCGCCCTGTAGATCCCCAGGGACCCGCCCCGCCCAAGCCCTGCGCAGAGCCATTCGCCGGATAGCCTCAGGCAAACGCTAGATTAGCACCGCCCTAGAGATCCAGCACAGAAGCTCTCCCACTGCAGACACAGCTGACTCTCATAGCCAGTTAGCCTGGAGGTCAAATCACCCCCAGTATTGCCAACAACAATCAAGGCTTAACTACAACAAGACTGCGCACAAAGACCACTAGGGGGTGCACCAAGAAAAGATAAAAAAATGCGGAGACAAAGAAACAGGACACAAATGTCAGAAATGGAAGATATAGAGCTCAAAACCACACTTTTAAGGTCTCTCAGGAACTGTCTAGAAGCTGCCGATAAACTTAGTAAGGCCCTCGAAAAGACTGGTGAGACCGCCGATAAATGTAATGAGATCTTCAAGAAATCTAATGAGACCCTCGATGTTGTGATAAAGAACCAACTAGAAATTAAGCATACACTGACTGAAATAAAGAATATTATACAGACACCCAACAGCAGACCAGAGGAGCGCAAGAATCAAGTCAAAGATTCGAAATGCAAAGAAGCAAAAAACACCCAACTGGAAAAGCAAAATGAAAAAAGAATCCGAAAATACGAAGATAGTGTAAGGAGCCTCTGGGACAGCTTCAAGCGTACCAACATCAGAATTATAGGGGTGCCAGAAGATGAGAGAGAGCAAGATATTGAAAACCTATTTGAAGAAATAATGACAGAAAACTTCCCCCACCTGGTGAAAGAAATAGACTTACAGGTCCAAGAAGCGCAGAGAACCCCAAACAAAAGGAATCCAAAGAGGACCACACCAAGACACATCATCATTAAAATGCCAAGAGCAAAAGACAAAGAGAGAATCTTAAAAGCAGCAAGAGAAAAACAATCAGTTACCTACAAGGAAAAGCTAAAGGAGTTCATCACCACCAAACCAGTATTATATGAAATGCTGAAAGGTATCCTTTAAGAAGAGGAAGAAGAAGAAAAAGGTAAAGATACAAATTATGAACAACAAACATGCATCTATCAACAAGTGAATCTAAGAAGCAAGTGAACAAATAATCTGGTGATCATAATAGAATCAGGGACATAGAAAGGGAATGGACTGGCTATTCTTGGGGGGGAATGGGGTGGGAGATGCGGGAAGAGACTGGACAGAAATCGTGCACCTATGGATGAGGACAGTGGGTGGGGAGTGAGGGCGGAGGGTTGGGCGGGAACTGGGAGGAGGGGAGTTATGGGAGGAAAAAAGAGGAACAAATGTAATAATCTGAACAATAAAGATTTAATTTAAAAAACAAACAAACAAACAAAAAAGAATTGCTTTTCTTGTCTATGACACTCTTTCCTCTCCCACATTCTTTTTCCTCTGGGATTTGGAGCCATTTTCCAGTTTTGGGCTTGCACTGTTTTTGAATATACTAGGAGCCCAGTGCACAATTCGAAATTGCGTGGCACCGCCCACCCTCAAGTCGCTGGTCCAGCCTTGCCTCGCTCCCCAGGACCCGCAGCAGCTGCGGCCACTGCCAGTCCAGCCCTGCCTCCCTCTCTGGCCCTTGAAGCAGCTGCGGCCTCTGCTGATCAGGCCCTCCCCCTGCCACCCCGCCCCCGCGCTGCACGCTCAACCTCCTCCTGTCCCATCGACCCGTTATGGCGTCCCGGTTAATTAGCAGATTCCTCTATTTTATATATATAGAGAGAGATTGTCTCATCACATTATACAGAAAGATAATGACACAACTTTGCTCTTGGAAAATTTGATAGCAGGAAGACTAACACAGCAGTTCGAAAAGTGGTCTGCAGACTCCTGGGAGCCTGCTTTGGAGGGATTGAACGGTCGAAACTATTTTTGTTATAATGCTATGTTATTTGCCTTTCCTGCTGTGCTGACATTTGCACTGGTGGTGGGAAAGCAATGGCTGTCAAACCTGCTGGTGGTGCCCATGCACAAATCAAGGTAGCAGCACTAGGCAGCAGTCATTGTATCTTTTATTAACACAGAAAGAAAGAAAGAAAGAAAGAAAGAAAGAAAGAAAGAAAGAAAGAAAGAAAGAAAGAAAGAAAGAAAGAGGGAGGGAGGGAGGGAGGGAGGGAGGGAGGAAGGAAAGAAGGAAGGAAGGAAAGAAGGAAGGAAGGAAGGAAGGAAGGAAGGAAGGAAGGAAGGAAGGAAGGAAGGAAGGAGAGAGGGAGGGAGAGGAGCGGGGGGGGAGGGAGGGAGGGAAGAAAAAGAGAGAAAGAATGAGAAAATCCTATTGCAATTAAGAATTTCCTTGGTGGGCACCGGCCAGGTGGCTCAGTTGGTTGGAGCATCATCTCTTACGCCAAAAGGTTGCAGACTTTGATTCCAGTCAGGGCACATACCTGAGTTTTGGGTTCAATTCCAGTCAGGGCCTATAAGAGAGGCAACTGATGGATGTTTTTCTCTCACATCAATGTTTCTCTCTCTTTCTCTCTCTCTTTCACTCTCCTTCCTTCTCTCTCTAAAATCAATAAAAGCATATCCTCCAGTGAGGATTGAAAAAAAGAATGTCCTTGGTGGGCAGTAAAAATTACTAATTTCATTTAATCTTGACACTATGTGTCTTTTTCTTTCTTTTCTTTTTTTTTGTTAATCCTCACCAAGGATATTTTTTTCCATTGCTTTTTAGAGAGTGGAAGTGGGCAGAGAGAGAGAGAAACATCAATGTGAGAGAGACACATCAATTGGTTGCTTCCCACATGTGCCTTACCCGCGGCGGGGGATTGAACCTGCAACCCAGGTATCTGCTCTTGATCAGGAATCAAACCTGAGACCCTTCGGTGCATGGGCCAACATTGTAACCATTGAGCAACGCTGACCAGGGCTCTTTTTTTTTTAAACCTCACCTGAAGGTATATTTTTATTATATATATATATTTTTTTTATTAATTTTTTGGGAGAGAGAAAAGGAGGCGAGAGAGAGAAACATCAATGTGAGAGTGAAAGATCAATTGGCTGTCTCCTGCATGGCCTGAGATTGAGCCTGCAACGT
The DNA here is from genome assembly GCF_963259705.1 of Myotis daubentonii. Classification (NCBI taxonomy): domain Eukaryota; kingdom Metazoa; phylum Chordata; class Mammalia; order Chiroptera; family Vespertilionidae; genus Myotis; species Myotis daubentonii. Next base: position 65,312,754 of record NC_081846.1, on the reverse strand, counting down.
GGGAATGTTCCCTGACTTGAACTAGCACTTTGATGCACGGGACAAAGCCCAACCAACTGAGCCACACAGGCCAGGACAGTCCTACTACTTTATAAGCACAAGGCATTTTTGAACCAAAGTTAGGTTACTTAGTTGTGACAAACTTGCTCATTGCAAATTTGACCTCAAACAAGTCTTATCTATCTCTGAAAATAAAATCTGCCTTCAAAGGATGAATGTTAGCTTTCTCAGCAGTGAGCAAAGAGCAGAAAACATTTGCTCAACAATTTAGGTAACGGACAGAATTTTTGGAAGATTCTGGGGTTGAGAAGAATGCCAGAAGGAAGTCTACTCATTTACTCCTTTATTCAAAAGATACTGACCAGTGTGGGTCGGTGGCTGAGCTGAATGTTGGGGATATGGTGCTGAGCCAAACAGACCCAGTCCCAGCCCTTACAGAGCAAGAGAACCCATTAAACAAGTAAACACACAAAGGAGGATTTATGGGGACAAATGAAACAGAAGAAGAACGTACATGAGAGAATGTAAGCGGGAGAGACCGTCTTTAACTGGTGAGCAGGGAACCTCTCTGAGGAGGAAATCGGTAAGTTGAGAGTGAGAAGGCACTCACCCTGGGCAGCATGAGGGATGGGGCTCCTGACCAGAAGGCACAGCTGGCGTAGACCGTGGGGCATCCCCTCGGGAGGTTAGGGGCATTCTGGACACGTGGAGCACAGTGGTTGAGGGCAGAGGCTCAGAAGTCTGACGGGCTGGGTTCCAATGCCCGTTGTACCATCCACTACCTGGCCTTAGGGGAGCGACTCATCCTCTCTGTGTTTGACATTGTCATGTATAAGATGGAAACAGTAGTCTTCTCCTACATACAGGTGTTTCCTGTGGATTCCATGAGATAATCCATGCAAAGGGCTAGGCTTACAGGAAAAAAATAAATAAATAAATAAATAAATATTAGCTATATAATATTGGTTTGCAAAGACTGAGGTAATTGGCCTGGGCCAGGCTGGAGTATCCTGAGGATATTGTCATGAACTCGGTTTGGTATCAGACCCCAATTTGTCCTCATTATGATGTAGAAATAGTATATATTTCAAGCCAAGACAGTCAAGAAACCCAAACAAGATAGGAAGAAATATATTTTTGAGAAAACCACTTAATCAAAGCTCGTAGCTCACATGCATGCTAGGGCTAGAGTTTGCAGAGGGGGCTCACCAAAGGCACAGACAGGCGGAGGCTAAAGTTCTGAACAGGAAGGAATGCCAAGCAGTGAGCAGGACAGATGGAAGCGTGGGCAACAAGCCCAGATCAGGACTCAAGAGATGGGACAGGCGGAAGCCAGGGCTGGGTCTCAGACAGCAACTAGGATCGCTCCTAGTAGGCGCCATTATCCTGAAAGGGGGTCTGTCCAGTTAAGTGTGGCTGCCAGCCTATTTCTTAAATGTTTGCGCCTGTTAGTCTGTTGAGCTAGGCTGCACTTTCCCCATCCATGCGCCCTTCACACTGCCCCCGATGAGCATGCTCTCCCTTCCTGGAAAACACGGTGAGAGCAGGGGAGCGTTCACCTGGGCATCATGTTGAGACTGGCATCTCTGAGTTCCCACGTTCCTCGTATTTTCCTTCTGGCTCCAGGGCCCCTGTCCAGATGGCCATCTGTTCTTTGCTTCTGCGGCCTACAGACAGCTGAGATGACTTGGGGGTCTCTACTGAACAGCTTCACTTTCAAATAAAAAATTGGGAAGCAATTTAAATTTTTACTTAGGTCACTCAGAGAATTCTAAGGAGGGAGAGGTAATGTCACATGACACGCAGGCAAACTTCCTGACATTCCTTTTTAGCCACCTATTGTATTGCCAAGGGGCCTCTCATCCCAACAGCTTTCAAGCTCGCGCACGCGCGCGCGCTCTCTCTCTCTCTCTCCCCCCCCCTCCTTCCCTCCCTCCCACTTCCTCAAAGAGCTAGTGATGGCTCTTCTTGCTTCTGCTGCTTCTACGTCCTTGTAGGGAAAGTTAAGAAGGCTCTGTTGTGTGATCCTATCACACCTGTAAAGGGGAGAGGCAGGTGTAGGTTAAGTTTTATCCAGCCTCTTTCATGCAGCCATGCTCAAGAGTGCAACAGGCAGCGTGGAGGCTGGTGCCTGCCTCGTTATGATTCTGAACCACTACAATGGCTCTGAAAGCGATCAAGTCTCAGAGACAGTGGTGCAGGCTTTCTCTATGTCAGCGGTTCTCAAGCTGTGGGTCGCGACCCCTTTGGGGGTCGAACGACCCTTTCACAGGGGTCGCCTAAGATCATCGGAAAACACATATATAATTACATATTGTTTTTGTGATTAATCACTATGCTTTAATTATGTTCAATTTGTAACAGTGAAAATACCTCCTGCATATCAGATATTTACATGATGATTCATAACAGTAGCAAAATTACAGTTATGAAGTAGCAAAGAAAATAACTTTATGGTTGGGGGTCACCACAACATGAGGAACTGTATTAAAGGGTCGCGGCATTAGGGAGGTTGAGAACCGCTGCTCTATGTTGTGGCTGCTTTCAAAGTATATACACGCTTGAAAGTATATTCCATCTCCAGTTAAAACTTTGCAGCGCAACCAATGCTATTTTACAAACTGTTGATGTTAAGTCTGAAGTAATGTGATGGTCCGCCTCTGGAAATGGAAATTCTACATGGTGCTGGGTGTTTTCTGCTGCCCTCCATGTCCTCTTGGCTCCCTTTTCTTCCCTATCCTGGGCCCCAAGAAGCTCACCTTTGTTAACTGCATCAGCAGGTGACCTTGCCTGCTTGATTGCTACCAAGGATGAGCAACAGCAGATTGGAGAGGGAGGACGAGCGCAAAGGTGGGTATGGATTCATTTTCTGTGCTGCCTGGTCACCGCAGCTGGTCCATCTTCCTCCAAAGCCACAGCTCATGGCAGGTGGCCCTCTCTACCTATATAGTTCTCCCACGGGTCTGTCCCTCTCTTTCCTCCCCCTCCCTCTTTCTTCCTGTAACCTCTCTTTTACTTCTTTAGGTGTAGAGGTGACAAGGGCGCCTCCCTGTTAGACCCCAGATATAGCACTATCCTTGTGGTTTCCCAACACATCCTGTACACAATACCTTTATCAAGTCCATCTTTTTCCTGTCAAGACCCTGCCTCTAACACCCTCCTAAAACATAAACAGCAAACAAATCAAAGCAAAGAGTTTAGAGCAAGAAAAGATGAGAACAATCTAAGTCCCCTTATTTGGAGAAGGTGTTACCAGCAGGTCAACACGAGAAAAAAAAGTTTAGTTCCTATTTTGCTTACATCTTCATTCATATAACAGAGAAAACTGATTACTTTGTTTTGAATTTAGCCATGGGTACAGCAGGTATCAGAACTTGGCAGACAATGATTCCACTCATGCACACCTAGCTGCTCTCTGTCCGGGTTCCCATAGGGCCACAGCTGCTGCTCCTGCTTTCCGTGCAGGTGGAGTCCTGCCTGCACGTGGTATGTGGTATTGTGAAGTCCTCCCTGTAGCCATCATGTGAGCCTCAGCTCCATGGGCATTAGCGTCCCTGGCCCAGTTCCTAGAGATGTCTGTGTGTGCCCATTCCTTCATCCCCCCATGGTGTCTCACCAGAGACTCTGTTCCACACTAATTGTACAGATGTTCCCACTGTTTCTCGGTTCTACAGAAGGAATGTTATTTATAAGCTCCCACCCCTCTGGAATACATTGCTTCTTACATACTTCAGGCCAATGGTTCCCATGTATGTTTTATCTGTTTTTTTTTTTAATTTTGTTACGGAGGGCAGAGATTACATCTTTGATCTCTCTACCTCCGCGTTCTCTCTTTTATACATTTTTTTTAGGGGGCACCTACTATGAGCCAGGTGCTGTGCTAAGGCATACTACCTGAGAAAAACAGCCCCAGCCTGAACTTTCATGGACCTTATAGACTAGCAGAAAAATCATAAGCAGACAAGCATGAACATATGAACATATCATTGCAAACCTTGATACATACTCTAAGTCCGTGGTCAGCAAACTGCGGCTCGCGAGCCACATGCGGCGTTTTGGCCCCTTGAGTGTGGCTCTTCCATAAAATACCACGTGCAGGCGTGTGTACAGTGCGATTGAAACTTTGTGGCCCATGCACAGAAGTCGGTTTTTGGCCTGGGCAAGTCTATTTTGAAGAAGTACTGTTGATATTCGGCTCTGTTGGCTAATGAGTTTGCCCACAACTGCTCTAAAGGAATGGTGTACAAAATGTATAAGAACATGTCATGGGACATGCAATCCACTCTGAGGGGTCAAGAAAGGCTTCTAAGAGGTGGTGACACATTAGCTAAAATATAAAAATGAGCAGAAGTCAGGTACATCAGTGATTTTGAAGCAGGCTGACGTCGCCCCCACAGGACGTTGGCAATGTCTGGAGACATTTTGCAGACATTTCTGGTGGTCACAGTTGGGGTGGGGTTGCTGCTGGCATCTACTGGATAGAGGCAAGGGATGCTGCTAAACATCTCAAGGTCCACGGGGAAGCCCCACAACAGAAAAGTGTCTGGCCCAAAATGTCAGTTGTGCCAGTGGTGAGAAACCCAATCTAGGTTTCTGACTCCAACCAGAGAGAACGTGTGCAAGCACCTCACTCACAGGGAGCCGGGCACAGAGAAGGCGTCCAAGTCTAAACGGAGCATCTAGTTTACATTGGTTTGGGCATCACCTCTATTTGTCCTTTTTGTCATTACTTCTGTTATGAATATGACAAAACCTTTTTTCTGTCCGCCCAAAGTGTATGTGTACCTGGAGGCTCGGTCCAGGCAAGACAGTAAAATAGCAGTTGATGGGTGGGAGGAGTTTTCTTTCCCTCTAAACTGCTTGAAAATAGAAAATGACCTCTTCACTGTGACTGGTGATGAGACTCCCTAAAAGTGGGCATTTGTAAGCGGGGTCCCCATATGGTGACCTAGGTTGAGCTGAAATGGAAAATGATGTGTTTTAGGAGCTAAGTAGAACAAGAGATAGGAAAAAGGGCGAAAGGGAACTAGGATTTCTGGAGTGCTTTCTAAAGTCGAGGTCTGTGGGCTCATTAGTCATTCATTTAACAACTATGCGTTGGGTACATATGCGGTCTTGGAACAATAAAAGGCTCAGGATCTAGTGAGGCGACAGATGAGCAAACAAACAGTGGTGATGGATATAAATAATGCCCCACTGGAGTTCATTTTGCATGAGGTGCTGAGAGAAGGCCTGTATTGATGATGCTGAAGGTGGTGGTGGGGGGGGATGGGAGGGCACCCCCATCAGAGCGTCTTCACAGAGAAGGGACTGATAGAGATGAAACCTCAAGTAGAATATGAGGATACTGAGCAGAAACTCCAGGGAATAACATGAAAAGGCAAGCTGTAAAAGAGCATGGCCGGCTTGGAGTGCAGGGGGTGGCGTGCAGGGGGTGTGGTATGACTAAAGGACGGAGACATTGGGGCTTGGAGTGATGGGGGAAGTGGCAGAGGGTGAGGCCATGGAGGGGTACAAGCCATGCTAAGGAAGCAATGGAAAGGCACAAACAGGCTTGCACACTCAGAATGACCACTCTGATACCAGAGACTGGAGAGGAAGAGGCAAGACTGGGCAGGCATGTCTAGTTAGGAGACCACTGGCGTGAGGAGACCAGAAAGCGTCTGATCATGGAGAAATAGTGCCACAGTTAAAAGCAGTTAGTGGGTGGGCCACAGAAATGAAAAGGCCACCACAGCTACAAGGAATTCATTTCATCTTTATTTTAATTTTGCAAATAATCTATTATTAATGACAACCAAAAAGTTAAGCATAACATAAAAGCCAATAGATATTTAGAACCAATGAGTGTCAAACTGCTATTGCAGATCCTCTGAGACAATGCCAGTTATTCATATATTCACCCTTAATTAATTTAAATTTTTTGCACCTACATGAAGTAGGAATTCCTTTCAATCTGAGGTGGGTAGCGGATGCTGGGCCCCAGACCAGGATTGAGTTTAATTCTTCAGGAATCAGTGGAGCTGGGAAGACTGTCCCTAATGTGGGCCTGAGAGGGGGGAGTCGTGAGAACAAGAAATTGGAAAGGTGGCCCCAATGTTCAGGCCAGAAGATAAACCTGTCACTCTACAGGGGAGGGAAAATTGGACGCCTATGCTTAAAATGTGAACCTGTAGCAAGTTAATTTAATAATGTGAGTTATAAGTGTGTAGCCTATACCAGTTACCATATGTGTATATAACCAGTGTACCTGATTATATTACACTGTGTAAATGAGGTAGCTGACTTTACCCAGGAAGTGATGGGGACTCTTGGTGAAAGACCTTCAGCCTCTGATGCAGTTGGCACATGCAAACCCCTTAGCCAGTGGTCGGCAAACTGCGGCTCAGCAAACCGCGGCTCGCGAGCCACATGCGGCTCTTTGGCCCCTTGACTGTGGCTCTTCCACAAAATACCGACTTCTGCACATGGGCCACGAAGCTTCCATAGCACTGTACGTGCGTGCCCGCACGTGGTATTTTGTGGAAGAGCCACAGACAGTCAAGGGGCCAAAGAGCCGCATGTGGCTCGCGAGCTGCGGTTTGCCGACCACGGCTAGCCTAATGCTCAAGGCCCTCCATCATTGGGCCCCAATCTACTACTAAAAATGCCTTATCCTTGTATAGCTTTTTATGGTTATTGATCCCACGTTTCATGCTCCATGCCTGGTTGACTTTGTGTGAGAAATTAGGTGACCCTTCCATAAAAATTAAAAAGAAGATACATTTGGCTAGAAATCACTGAACGTCTCTACAGTATGTGTCTGCCCTTAGCTCTGGAATAAACAGGGTAAACCGGGGAGAGAGGAAAGTGCTAGAAATGGTTTCTTTTTCAAAGACCACGCTCTTGGGACTTTTACCTTTATCACTTCATTCATTCATTCACTTATTCATTCATTCAAATACTCAGTAATGCCTACTGTGCTTTCTATTTGCTACTAAGTAAGACTTATCACTAAATGCTATGAGGATTCAAAGATGAGAAAATATCTGCCCTTAGTGCCTACGATCTGGAAGAGACAAGACATGTACACAGCTAACTATGGCACAACATAGAAAGTGACAGGTATCTTAAGCAAAATCTACAAAAACAAAAACAAAAAAGCCACGGGAAAAGAAACTGTGAAGAGATAACTTCTGACTGATGGGCTTGGAATATGTCAGAGAAAGCTTTAGGGCAAAATATAGCCTTGAAAAGTATGTGAACAGGTAGAAAGGGGGCAATAGGTTCATGAGCAAAGACATGAAGGGGGAAAGGACAGGATGCATGCCCGGATCAGGAACCTGAAAGATAAAACACAGTGAGTGGGAAGATCTAGGACGCAGTCGACAAAGCTTTCAGTCCTGGTCCTGCCTATTAACGACTATTTGGTCAAAATACTCAGCTTCTCTCATTCTCGGTTTTCTGTTGGAGCAAATGGCAAAATATTTACCTGCAAACCCACAAGGTTATTGTCAATGTAAAATATAGTAAATTGTTGAGTTGTGTGCAAGAGACAACCAATCAATGTGTCTCTTTCACATCAATGTTTCTCTCTCTTTCTCTCTCTCTCTTTCCTTTTCCACTCTGTCTAACAACAACAACAAGAAAATTTGAGAAGCTAGTAGTTTAACTTAAAACATTAACCTATGTTACATGCTATGTTTTTTATATGTTTATATTTTACCATTCAGGCTAACTTTGATTATGATCGAACAGACAAGTTTGGCAGCCATTTAATTCTGACTCTAGATATTACGGCTATCTTAGAAAAAAATAGTTTAATTTTTTAAGGCCAAAAAATTCACTTATTCTAGATGCTAAAAACTTACTTATCTTGAAGCATTAGAGAAGATTAATATCTTTTAATTTGTATAATTTTAGAAATAAAATGAGCATTACAGATAGCCCCCTCACTTTACAATGAGGACAATGAGACTGAAGAGGTTGCATGGCCTGTCCAAGATCACGGGTTAGCTACAGCCAGGTCCAGAGGTGGACATGAGCCTCCTGACTCTTAGGGTGCTTCAAGCTACATTGCTTCACTCATGGTCAATAAAACAGTCCACAACAGAAATAAACAAAGCCAAACTACCAGTAAATAGATGGAAAACTGGGCCAGAGGCCAGAGGAAAGGGAACACTGGAGCCTCATTATTTCCAAAGGCCACTGGTGAGAAATTAAGACAAAAGCTGCTCCAATCCCAGGTTTGCCGAAGGGATTTTAAATGTAGGACCTTTTAGTTGATGGGACCAAACTTGGACAATTGCAGGCTCGGTATAAGATCTCTGCCTCTCTTCCCTTGGCTCCGGAAGACCTCCCTCAATTAATCGTGATTGTAGGAAATCAGGTGGCATGAACTATGTATTACAATCAAAGGGGCACAGGCAATACAGTGAGACTTCATACTATTTGTGAGCATGGCTTGAGGCTGATAAAATGGGCAGGATTTTCTTTCTTCTATTTCCCCCATAACCCTCCAACTCTTCTACCTATCCCTGCCCATACCTAGAGGGAAATAAAAGGGGGCATAAGATAGGACAAAGGAAAGAGACAAGAGAATGAAGGGGATACACAAGGAGAGGAAGAGGAAGGTAAAAATCAGAGAAAAGATGAGGGTGAAAAGAGAACCCGTGGGGTAAAACTGTATACAAGAGCCTGATGCAGAACCGCCTGGGATATTTGCTAAAAGTATATTTCTGGGCCACCTTCCAGATCAGCCATGTTGGAATCTATGGGAGTAGCATCCTTTAAACCTGAATGAAAAAGCTTTCTGATAAAATAATTACTCTCCTTTTTAAAATCTGATTTCAGATTTTACTTTGATTCCAAATTTGCAAATCCATTTGCTTCTTTAAAGCTGGCAAAAAAAAAAAGAGTATCCATTTATTTGCCTGAAAAGCTTGCCCTTTTTATTCTACACAACTGTTGATAACCTTACAGGAAGTACTTTCACACCTTCCATCCAAAGGCTGTGCTCTAAAGAGAAAGCAGGATAATGTCAAATGTGTTCTCTTCTGCCTGAAGCACTGGCCATGGGCGTGCAGGAAGTCTTTTCCTCCAGGTCCTTCTGTGATGACGTGTTCTGTATCGCAGATCTTGTGTCCAGTAGGCTTTGTTGATTGACACTTGGCTAAAGTCAGAATAGGTCTCATTGGGAGCCCTATCAGATACTGTCTTCAGGGCCAAACCTGTTTCCACTGCGTCTCTGGTCAAATGTCTGTTTGGCAGAACACGCTGTGCTAAACGGCCTTGTGCAGGGTGTCTGTACCTGAGTGCACACGTGGAGCCGGGTATTCGATGACATATCCCCGTCCAGCAGTTCCTGCATGGACGGACGGTGGCTGCAGTGTGAAGCCTGCACGTTGCCTGGTGTATTAGTCATGGCCATATTAAGAATCCATATTGAAAATGGCCTGCTGTGTCGTGATCATGTTGTCTAACCACACTGAACAGTGCCTACTGGGTAAGTGATCACGTTGTGTATCCATGTCTAGCTGGGCCTGCTGTGATGGTGATCACATTGTATGTAATTGTGCTGCCACCCTGGGAATTTATTGCTATAGATCAGGCAACGGGGCAGTGGAAAAGTCTGTAATTGTGCCCACTCTGGGGAGTTCGCTGTACTGCTGAGAATACGCAGTATTCTAGGGTGGGAAACACATATTGGTTCGGGGCTGGAGATGAAGTTGACATTCTTAATTCTAAGTATTTTGGAGCTATTCCCTTTTTTATTACTATTTCATATAATGCCAAATTACTTCTAATTATGGTAAGGTGATTCTGAAAGTGATAAAAATCTGTATAAAGAATATATTAAAAATACCAAATAAAATCAAGCTTGCATACTCTCTCATTCAAACAGAATGTCTTCAGAGCTGTTCATAAATTTGTAAAACTAATATAGAATAAATATGCTGTCAGAGAACAGTGTTGAACAGCGTATTTATTGCTCTTTTTGAGCTAAACTCTCTTGCTTAAAGAAAAGTCTCATCTCTCAGGAGTCAGAAAAGGTTGGTAAACCAAGTCTTATGTTCCAATGTTCTCCTCTTAATTAAATTATATCAATAGATAATAAAGAAAAGGTCAGTTAGTGACGGGCCTGGCTTAGTAAACATGCTAATATATACACATCCAAATCAGTGTGACCCTTCAAAGTGGAGATTTGGGCAAGCTTACTGTATTCTTGGGACCCTTCTTTTGGAAAGGCCTTCAGAGATAATTTACAAATCATGTGAGCAAACCAGAGTCATATTACCTCCTTCCTCTGCGACCAGAAAAAAAAAAAATCAACTCAAATGGCTCACTCACTTCAGTTACCAGGTTTGACTCTGAGAGATGTCTGGCTCTTTCAGGTGGCTATGTTCTCACAGATTTGTTGAAAACAATCAGACATACATTATTTTTAAACATCATTTGTAAATTCCTTTGGAAAGCCTCCCAATATGTTATATTAAAACTCCTGCTAATAATTTTTACAATCTCATTGGTGAATGTGGTAGCAGTATTTTCCAGGTAAACAAACTCAGAAACTAGCTTATGGCTATTTCATGGGTAAGTAGACCATCTCTGGCTGATTTTGAATAGGAGCTAACCATGTTGCTGTTCAGACAGAAATTTGAATTTTTAAAAATTAGCTTTAGAATTTTCTAAAATAAGAAGAGAATGAAAGGAAGGAAGGGAGGAAATAAGGGTAAGAGAAAAGAAGAAGGAAAGGCAAATGTGAGTATTAAGGTCATGGGATTCATCTTATCATAGTCATTAAAGAGAACTTTTGGAAAATGAAAAATGAATCAGAATTTTCAGAGTCTAATTAAATATTTAGATATAACTATGCTCATTCTTAATAAAGATAAGATCTTCGCACCTCATGTTATCTCTTTGGCAGGGCCCAATGGCCATGAGGATCTGAAGAAAGTTCCACTCCAAGCCTGAGAACCAAACAGGGCCAGAAAATTAGGTTATTGGGGGTGAGGGGAGGGAGGAATGTTCCATTTAGTTCTAAATTAAAGTGTTTAAAATAAACCATAAACCAGAGTAGAAACTCAAGGTTTCATCTTCTGTGTGCTATGGTTCTAATTTTATCTAATTTTAATCACCTCGAGCTATGTAAATAAAAAGACAGAGGGAAGGGAACAGAAAGAGTAGTCTTAATGTTGATTGGGCCTCTGTTTGCCAGGTACTGCTGTTAGCCAAGTTGTATCGGTTTAACTGTTAGTTCTCATAAGGAGGCTATGAAATAGTCACAGAGGTTAAACAATGTTTCAGGGGTCATAGAATACATGGAGACAAGCTTTGTCTTCCTTCAAAGCCCAGCTGTGCTCCATTATCTGACTTCAGTTTTTTAAAATGGGTTTTTTAAACCATCTCTCTAGAATTATTGTTATTATTTAACCTTTACAGAGGGGTTTGTGGAGTGAGAAGTTAAGGATTTCTCTTCACCACATCCCTTTCCCTGCAATCTCATTTCCCTCACTAGAGGGAATATTTTGATACAATGTTCCAGACTTGTCTCTGTGTCTAAAATAGGTTTCAAATGTTTTCTTTGGTTAGCCACTCAGGCACGTTTTTAAGCAGCTGGAGCTATTGCAAACATACATATTTGAAACATACTATTTAGGCCATTTCATCTCCATGAAATAGAGAAATAGTAGAAGAAAGGACTAAGAAACTCAGTAGGGCTTTCAAGCAGCAAGCTCCAGACCAAGCTGTAATTGCCTCCAAACTTTATAGAGGCCATCAATGTGATGGAGAAAATTGGCCTCCAAACCAACATCCATTCCAGAATCCCTTTGTCCACGTTACATTGTCCTAAAATGGCAGGTCTGGGTCATCTGTGGGCCTGGGCCTGGACCTGTGCACCAGTCTTGCAGGAGAATGTCATGCTGGGAAGGCCTGCTGGAGTGGGTAAGTGTGGAAGATGGGAGGCTTGGTACAAAGACATCCCTGCATGGCTTTGAGTAGGAGGAGCCGGTATCTTCCTGTAAAAGAAGATACTCTGAAGCTCAGTTGTGGGTTTTTTTCAAAACCACCTTTGATACAGCCTGCTGAACATAAAGCTGTTTATAGCAAGGAGCGGTTATAGATGGAGCTGCTCTCTAAGTAAAGGCACAATGTAGGCACTGGAAGTGGAGTTGGAACCGGAACCCATTGCTACCAACCATAGGACAACCTCACGTGGATGCAGTGCAAAAACACCCTCCCCACCCCCACCCCCACAACTGTCATCTATCCTGAGAGAGCAATGTACACCTGGTTTATGCAAAGGCCAGTGTACCTCTTGGCCCTGCCAGTAGAGAAACCCTTAGCTCGCTGCAAGAGCAGGAGGGACAGCTTTCTATTCAGGCACTGGTTTTTGTAAAGCTCCTTTCTTTCCAGAAAAGGAAGTTAACTCTGTCCTCCACAAGATAGTCATTTAAGGCATATGGGTCTGCCCTAAATTGGGCACTTAGAAGAGCCACACTTCAGGCAATTGTAATAGAGCACAATTTTGAGCTCTCAGCCACACAGTTTAGCAGGTGACAGTTGAGAGAAAAACATTATTCAGGGAGGATTTCTTGGAGGCCATTCCCACTCCCCAATCTGCATGGAGTGGGGCTCCCAGCCTCAGACATCCAGGTCATCGTAACCCTTGCAGAATTGTTTGTGCGGGATTGCAGAGGATGCCATCCGCTTGCAAAGAGGGTCACTGTAAGAAACAGCTCTGGGTTGCCCCTTGCGAGTCTATTGTATCTCAGGATACTGTTGAGAGTTCTGTCATACCACCTAGGTGCTCTATTTAAGAACTCATGGATATTCCCATTAGAACCAGGAACAGTTGTAAATCTCCTGAGCAATCGTTTTACTTAATGGACATTGTGAAGCTGACAAGTCACGTTTTCATGATGAGGATATTTCACCTTCCTGGGAAAGTTAGAGCCCAAATGCTATCCTAGCACAATTGAGCTGCTCTCAGAAGTCACCTCAAAGTCTTTCTGAAACAAGGTGAGGGGTGCGCGAAGCCGTAAATATCCAGGTAATTGGTGTATTTTATCTCAATGGCTTCTGTCTCTTCCTCTGCCACAGTTACCTTTAATGGCTGACAAAAGACAAGCAGACCTGTCTTCTGATTTGGAGACGTTCAGGCGCTTTCCTTTCTGCCTCCTGACAAGTCATTCTGGAGTTTAGGTGCTCTCACTATGCTAATACCATACCTCTTAGGAAACAGGCCAGCTTGTTCTTGGGGCAACAAAGATAAGATCAATAAGGCTTACTAAGTCAGTTCATGGATTTTCTTTAATTTAGGCTTCCAATTACCTATTCCAGCCGTGGGCAAACTACGGCCCGCGGGCCGGATCCGGCCTGTTTGAAATGAAAAAAACTAAAAAAAAAAAAGACCGTACCCTTTTATGTAATGATGTTTACTTTGAATTTATATTAGTTCACACAAACACTCCATCCATGCTTTTGTTCTGGCCCTCCGGTCCAGTTTAAGAACCCATTGTGGCCCTTGAGTCAAAAAGTTTGCCCACCCCTGGATTCCATTCCCAAACCTGTGTTTATAAACATTAGTCCTTTGGTGGTGGGAGAGATTTTTTAAAATTGGTGAGGGGAGAGACATTTAGAATAGCAACTCGAGGTTCTTAAAGATGAACTCCTCTAAGCTGACACTTAAGACCTCCGCACACTCCCCCCACCTCCGCCCCGAGCTCGGGGCTTGGAGCCTGCTACAGTTGTCTGAGATGTGCCAGCACACCAGTGAGTCTTCACAGGGAGAGAGAAACCACCTTCCACGTTACCTTTCAGAGATGACTGAGAAGAAAAGGATGCCTGGTGGAGGAGGCCAGGGCAGGCACCTGAGAATAGATGTTTCAGGAGACCTCAGCCAGCAGAAGTGCAGCGGTAGCGCAAAAGCCCCCGGGTCTCCACTCCACCTCACTGCTGAAGAGAATCTGACAGGTCCAGCCAATTCCCTGAGTGTAACAGTGGCTTCAGATGGATGGCAGCTGTGCTGAACTTAGAGCAGGGTGGGATTTCTCAAGGGCAAGGTAGCTGGATGGGGAAGGATCCTATTTTACCTCCCGTGGCCTTGCTTCAATAATTGTGTTTCTCTGTTTCAAACTCGGCACTTTATTAAAATAAGTAGGATCATATTTATCAACTCGATGGAAGCTGGTGCCTCTCAGAAGTTCAAAGTCCTGAAATTAAACCTACGTAACTCGCTTGCTGTTTGGACACAGATAATTGTCCTAGCCAGATTTGTTAGCTCTGTCACAGAGCTTTACCTGTTTCCCGTATCCCCAACCCAAAAGCTTGAGTGAGCGGCATCCATCTATTCCATGTTTGAGCCATTGGGTGTGTTTTCTGGTCAGGGTGGGGCAACAAATGAGACAGGCTATTGGTGTGATTTGAAATTGAGTGTTGTGGACCATCTGGAGCTGTGTGTTTTCAAATCTGTTTCCTTCGATTACATCTGTCTCGTTTTTCCTTGGTTAATAAAACACAGAGCTTTGGGGCTGATTATTTCTGAGTCTCTCTGGGTCCTTTGTGGAACTGGGAAGCAAATCGTCAGTTTATACACAAGGTGGCACCCTGTGATTCCAACCAGGGCTGAGAGAAGCGGTGCTGCTAGGCGGCTGAGCCACAGCCAGTTCTTGTTCAGCATTTGGTTTTCTCACTGTTGCAAATATAAAGGTGGAAGTAGACGTGTGGCATGTCACCTTTGAGGGCGGTCTCCATCCCTGTGTCTCAAAGATCCAGAGCTGCCTCAGTCGAGGGCACTGGAACCAGGAGGCTGATTCTGGTCGATTGTATTGAATGCAGACCCCACATTCAGATTACAGATGAAAACAACGAAGCTTTTTTGGTACCGGGCTCATTCCTGGGAACACTGGGGGAGAGGTGGGGATGCAGTTCACATACCAACCCAATTAACTTTCAGTTGGGTTTGCTGAAATAGAGAGCCAATTAGAAAGTACGTGACATTTACAAAATTCTGAAATGGTTGAATAGCAACTGTGTGTACTAGCTCTAAGCTTCTTTCAAAAAGTAATTTGTTCATTATTTGGAAGCTGCCTGTCCTGATGGTAGTAAGGGGAAGTGGAAACTGGAATATAAACTCAATTCTTATTGTTATTTGACTTTTATTCTAATTTAAACTACATTTAGACAGTGATTTTATTTATTTTTATTTTTTAAAATATATTTTTATTGATTTCAGAGAGGAAGGAAGAGGGAGAGAGAGATAGTAACATCAATGATGAGAGAGAATCATTGATTGGTTGCCTTCTGCATGCCCCCCACTGGGGATTGAGCCTGCAACCCAGGTATGTGCCCTTGGCCAGAATCAAACCTGAGACCCTTCAGTCCACAGGCTGACGCTCTATCCACAGAGCCAAACCGGCTAGGGCGTGATTTTATTTTTGATATGGCTGTAAAACTATTTCTAATTCTTAGATATGTATTTATGACACTTGCTTGGCTAAATGCATGTCTTTTTTTTTTTAAAAATGGGTCCAGAACATATTTGCAGTGGACTGATTTTAGAATAAGTGTACTTAGCGCATTGTACATGGAAATTAAAATAGGCTGCTAGGCTACACAATCATTTGAAACAGGTTTTGGTAAAGACATTTTATAACAGGATCTACTTCAAAGGTTGAAAGGCTATTTTCTGCTTTTAGCCCTAACAAGTATAGTATATGGGTGTTCAGCAAATAGACTCAAAGTAAACTTTATGAAAAAGAATATGTGCATACAAATAAAAGCTAGTTTCCAAATGTGGAAAGAGGCATTCTCGTTTGGGTACTGAATTGGAAGCCAAGAAAACACAGGCTGTGTCTCACTTGAAAAGCATGCCGTGTTACCTGCCTCAAACCGTTTTATTCCCAGCTCTATAATCATTGCCTACAGGGCAGGAGGAACATAGAGATTCGGAGAAGAAATCTGTTACATGCTCAAAGAAAAGAACAGCAAAACAACAACTACCATAGCAAAAGACCTGTTTATGTAATAAAATTTCAGATTTTAAGAAGTTTCTTTGAATTGCTTTCATTGGTTCTAAAATTCCTATGCTCAAGGTAGGAAGGTGGAGAGCAGGGTGGACTATAAGAGCAAATGCTGGCAGCAATGGTTAGGTCAGGTGGCGGGCCAATAAGGTCTGATGAACTCTAAGCTGGAGTGAAGTGGGGTATCAGAGTGTCCTGAGGGGATTTATCAGTCAACCAATATAGATGAGGTGTCTGCTCTGTGTGAGGCACAGAACTGGGGATACAGGGTTAATAGAGCAGGTGTTGTTCCTGCCCTCATTGAGCGCCTTGCATCTTTAGGCTCTGGGTCATGCACTCCACTAGCCATTGGACAGCAAGGTGGCACTGCAGAGGAAACAGGAGTTTGCGGGGGGGTTAGAGGGGGGGCAGGCTAGACCTGGTTTTGAACCCAGTTCTGCGAGTTAGTCGTGTTGAAACGTGGCAAATTGTCTGAGCTTCATGTTCCTTATTAGCAAAGTTATAATATTTCCTCATAGGGTTGTAATGAGAATTCAGTGGAATTTAATTAATATGGATATGTATATGTTACCACTATAGTGGCTGGTATATTACAAATACCCAATATCTCCTTTCTAGAGAGAAAGGAGCAATAAATATAGGGCATGGAGAAAAGCTACCCTTTCTGAGCCGGAGAGGTGCCGGGCACCCAGATGGGAAGCTCTGGATGACTCATTTCTTCAGCCGCCTTCGGGCCTGAGCAGGGCTGACCTCCTAGCAGCAACATCTTGTCCCTCCACGCAGAGAACGGGAACTGCTCCAGAGGGGGGCACTCAGAGCCGGACGTGCCCATCAGCCTGAGGAAGGTGTTGCTTACAAGAAGTGAGTCACAGCATCTCCATTGTTTCCAAAAACAAAGCGGATGGAAAACACTCAAGCCCAGCTGAACAACGCCCCAAGTCTGATGCACCAAGCGGGTTAGACTAGGCAGACACTGTCAGGGGTCCATATGCACCATTCTGCCTTCAAGGAGAGAGATGGAGAGAAAAGGCAGGAGGGGAAAAAAAGGAGAGGAGGAGAAGTGGGTGAGAAGGAGGAGTTAACGGAGGAAGTTTTTTTGTTCGTTTTTTATAGAAATGACTGTAGGAATCAACTGTTCACACGTCTGGACTTCGGCACACCATCTCCTTCTCTCTGAACGAGGCAGGGTATTTATCATGGTAAAATGTGTTACACTCCTCCTAGGGATTTGGTAAGAAAGCTGGAATGCTTCAAGACTAACCAAGAAACTTGGCAAAACGAGGCTGATTCCACAATAGCTGGTATAGTTGAGGCAACCCGATCTCCCTTCCTCTTCAGGACTTTCTCTAATCAGTTCAGGCTAACGCAATGCCTCCTTTCTCCGAACTCGCACGGCAATCATTGCCAGTACAACTCACTCGGTAATTAATCATGTCCTCCTGCCTTGCGTTATCTCCTGGATCGTTTTCTCCACGTATTCACAGTTGTTGTTGTCTTGTGGTTTGTTGTTTTGCTGCCATTTATCTTTCCAGTTGCCCGGTTCTCCCACCGTTGGCGGCTCTTAACTGTTTTTGTTTGTTTGTTTGTTTTAAAATACATTTTATTGATTTTTTACAGAGAGGAAGGGAGAGGGATAGAGAGTTAGAAACATCGATGAGAGAGAAACACCAATCAGCTGCCTCCTGCACATCTCCTACTGGGGATGTGCCCGCAACCAAGGTACATGCCCTTGACCAGAATCGAACCTGGGACCCTGGAGTCCGCAGGCCGACGCTCCATCCGCTGAGCCAAACCGGTCAGGGCGGCTCTTACTGTTAATCCATCTTTCCAACGACCTGTCAGCCCACCGACAGCTTCCACGCGGGCAGGAACTTTATCTCAAACTTCTTTTCGTCTTTCCCCGTAGCTGATACTGTCCACCCTTCTGCCACTTCGGAAATCTCGCTGCCTTAGTTACACTTGATCTTCAATTCTCAAGGACTCTTAATAGTTTTGAAATCAGAGGAATGTCTACCGTCCGCTAAATAACTCTGCATAGTTTGGGTGACAGGCTCAAGTGCACTTGTTGCGTCCGGCAGCCGCCAGCATTAACCCTCGAAGCTGCCATGACATCCTCCCCGCCCAGGCGAGGACGAGCAGCGCCGCCTTACCTCGGAGAGGGCTTTCGGTCGGCTCTAAAGAGGGGCTGCGGGATGGAGGCCGGGGCTGCGGGGGTGGAGGCGGGGGCTGCGGGGATGGAGACCGGGGCTGCGGGATGGAGGCCGGGGCTGCGGGGATGGGGCCGGGGCTGCGGGCGCGTTGGAGCGGCGGCGGGCTCGGCAGGTCTGCGCCCCGCGGGCAGCCGGGAGGACCTTTCGCTTCTGCCGGGGACCAGCGAACGGGAGGTTGCAAATCAGCCGGCGCTCGGGGCGCCTGGAGACAGCGCTGCACGAATAAGTACATAAGCGCGTCTGTGGGGATGCAGCCCCCGGGAGGAGCGCGCCACACTGCACCGCGTTCTAACAGTCGGCACATAAGTGCAGAAGCAAGTGTGTGAGTGCGGGCTGGTGGCGCGGCGACAGCCCGGCTGTCACCTCCCTTCCCGCTCGCAGACTTCAGCGCGCTCGCCCATTTCCGCGCGCTCGGCGGTGCTCTGCCCGGCGCCTTCCTCCGGGCGCCCGGCGAGCGGGAGCCGCGGCCGCGGTGGCAGAGGCGCACGCTCGGGGCGCGGGGCCCCGGCGCACCTGGCACCTGCCGCCGGCGAGAGTGCGGGCCGCCCGCCCGGCGGAGGTCCGCCCCGCGGAGGGCCGCCGCCCCTCTCCCCCGGAGCCCGAGGCGGAGCACGCTCCCGCGGGCCGGCCGCGCCGCGGAGCGAGTGGGTGGGCAGGCGAGGGAGGGGAAGGGAGAGGAAGGAGGGAGGGAGGGCGGACGGGGCGCGTCCCCGCGGCGGGGGCGCGCTCTCGCGCGGGCTGCCGGGATCGCTCGCCGCCGCTGTGGTAATGTCCGCCATGTTGGCCATGGCGCAGGGAGCGGATCGGGCGGGCGAGCGGCGGATCTAGTGTTGGGAAGCGGCCGCGGGCGGCGGGGGGCTGTTTTCGGGCGGGTGGGCGCCCATGCTGTGGCCGGGGGCCGTGCGGCGGAGGAGGAGGAACGGGCCGGCCGCGCTGCACTGAGGAAGGAGGTGGAGGAGGCGGCGGGAGTCCTCCCCCCCTCCCCACCCGCCCCGCCGCCGCCGCCCGGGCTGTTCCTGTGAGGCGGGGAGACAATGAGTAAACTCTCCTTCCGAGCGCGGGCGCTGGACGCCGCCAAACCGCTGCCTATCTACCGCGGCAAGGACATGCCTGATCTCAACGACTGCGTCTCCATCAACCGGGCCGTGCCCCAGATGCCCACCGGGATGGAGAAGGAGGAGGAATCGGTAGGGACTCAAGTGTTTATTACCCCCCCCTTCCCTCCTCCCCCCTCCCCTTTGTCAGTCGGGCCTCGCCATTCACAGCGCGCTTTACGCTCGCTGGAGGGCGCCGCTGCCGCTCCAACGCCGGAGCCCCTACGCCGGCGGAGTAGCGTAAACCCTCCCGGCCGGCGCAGCGCCCGCCGCGGCGGCCATGTTGTTGCGTCCCCGTGTTGTGATTAGCTCGCTGCGCCTCTTACGCTGCCGTAAGGGGGCCTTGCCGTAAGCGGCGGCTGGGAATGGCGCAGGGACATGTCCTGGCCGCACTTGGCGTAGGGCCTCTGTTTACCTTTTTTTTCCCCCCCTCCCCTCCCACCCGCGACCCTGGGTTAACTAAGGGGAGAGGGATCCTGTGGCTGGGAAAGCTTTGTTTTTCAAACTTGTAAATTTAGTTTGGCATGGGGTTATCTTTGAAATGACTTAGGAAGGGAAAGCGCTTTCAAAACAAACCTTCCTCCCAGCAAGGTAATCGTCGTCCCCCGGGCCGTGGGGGTGCCGCGGGGCGAGGCGGGGCGGCACGGCGCCGGGGGAGGGCGGAGGCCGCGGCTGCCCGGCGGGCTGTAGCGTTAGAGGGTCCGGGACCTGCTCGCTCGCTCTGCCTGCCCAGCGCGCACGGCGCCCGCGGGGTGCGCAGCCTTCGGAGGGAACCGGGGACGCGCAGCAGCGAGCCGCCGGCTGCGTGCTGTCCCCGGGCCGCCTCCCCGAGAACTGTCATCGGAGGGGTGGGGAGTCTTTTAGGAGTTGACCTGGTGCGTCTGAATTGACAGTTGCTTTTTTTTTTTTTTTTTTTTTTTTTGGCAATGGCTGCTTTTCCTCCCCGATGGGTTAAATTTTTGCATACGGTTGAATTTCATCTGGGTTGACAGTGTTTATGACACCGGAGTGGTGTTACTTGCATGCGAAGTTTATAGTAACTGCACCCTCCAGAATTTCTTCAATGAACCTGCAGTCCCGCCTTATTGTCAACCCCGGGTGTTCGTGGATTGGTTCCCTCGCTTCTGTGCCTGTCAAAAGAAGGCGCGAGGTTTCTGTGATTGGTTTTCTCTTTTGACTATTAATATTGCAGGAAATGCTTTTATGCCTTTGATTGGCTGCTCGAGTTCTGGCCTCATGATATTACCCTGCCATTGCTTTCTGCTGTGATTTAATCGCATTTCTCTGTGGTGTTAGATTACTTGAAGATTTTGCACTTTCAGTAGAAAATGAATGTGGCCGCACTATCAGGAAGAACATTCCAACGTCTTTTAAGTAAATAATAAGATGAAAGCCCAACATTTATGCTGAAAGTTTAGAATTAAGTCAGATGTGAAAAGTCTTTCGGTTGTTTGAATAAAACTTATTTCTAACTTAGCTCAGTGTTCCATGGAAAAGATAATTAAAATAAAGTTATAGTATGTACAAGAATTAATTGAATTGAACTTTAAATAACACAACTTTGGATTCCACAAATTTAAGTTTCCGTTAATGTTATTTTATGGGTTTTGACCCCCAAAGAAATGTGGCTTCTGAGCCTTAAAGTACAGTTGTGAGAACGTGAGACTGTTTATTCTTGTATTATTTACTAGTTATTGTATTATTTTCCATACGAACAACTGCAAACCTTTGTCCCACCCTGTACTGTATGTAACTACTTGGATCCTATTATTTTGGTTTGGGAAAAACTTTAATCAAAAAATTTGTTCTAGAATGAATAATTAGCCGGTGGAAGATATGTTACTGTTTGTAAACAGTGATCAGCATTATATTTAGTTACTGCTTTAGGTCCTTAGTTTGCCACATGTGTCTTGGTATTTTATTTGAATTTAGGGGGAAAAACTTGCAGTTAGTTATTTTTTATATATGAAAAATAAATGCTTAATTAACCCCAGCACAATTTTGTTTATTAGTGTTAACGTTGGGTTATTTTCAGAAGCCTGCTTCATCTACCCAATTTTAGGCAAGAAGAAATCCAAATTCTAATAGAACTAGAGTTGTCTCAGGACTTCTTGTCTCTGTCCTGTTCTTTCTGCCTCTTTAATGTTACAAGTGGAGGTTCTTAAAATCAAAGCAAAACTAAACAAACCCTGACAGTTAAGATTTATATATGCAGTCTGAAGTCTTTTGCTTCCCCAGAATGTTTAAATGGGATATTAGTTTTTTCTTCTTCTTTTAAAAATTAACATAAGTCGGAAGACTTGTTTTTTCATGAGTGACAGCCAGTTGTCATCTTTCTATAACTTGGTCTCTGTAGTGCTCCTTATTGCTTGGTCTAGGTCAAATAGTGTAGAATCTACACAACCAGAAAGATCAGGTAATCAGTGGTTCTACCACCTCCCCATGAGTTTGTATAGTGGTAGTTGATGTTTTTAACATATCTATCATTTTTGGAATACTTCTTATGCACCAGGTACTGTACCAAGAACTTTGCCTTATTATTTTACTTAATCCTTTTTAAAACCAATGTTCTTAGGTATAATTTAAATACAATAAAATGTACCCATTTAAAGCATCAAGTTTAATGAATTATGACAAATGTGTATTCTGATGGAAATACCACAATCAGATATAAAAACATTTTAAACACCCAAAAAGTCCCCTTGTGCTCCTTTGCAAGTTAGTCCATCTCCACCAGTAATTCTGAGCAACCACTGATTTGCTTTCTCTCATTATAGAATAGTTTTGTCTTTTCTAGAACTTCATATAAATGGTATCATACATATTTTATTGTGTCTGGCTTCTTTTGCTCAACATAATGCATTAAGGATTCCTCCTTGTTGCATATAGCAGTCCATTCCTTTTACTGAATTTACATACTGTAATATGGGTGTGGGCAAAAGTAGGTTTACTGTTGTAATACAAATAGATAGTTAAACAATAATATAAGGATAAACTGTTTTGCATAATCACAACTGTAAACCTACTTTTTGCCCACCCCTGTTTTCCTTCCTTCCTTCCTTCCTTCCTTCCTTCCTTCCTTCCTTCCTTCCTTCCTTCCATCTGTTGTTGGATTTTCAGTTGTTTCTAGTTTTTAGTTTTTATTTAATCCTGTAACAGCCCTTTGAAGTTTTGTTTCTATTTTATAGATGAAGAAATTGAAGGGTCTAACTCTAACTTTTAGTAACTGGCAGGGGTAGAATTCAGATCCTTGCCTTTAATGTCACAAAAGCCCGCTCTCATAACCACTATGCTGCATATTGACTTCTTACAGAACTCCGAATTATCTTACGATTATTACGTTAATTATAGTTTTTGTAAATAAAGTACTTTTTATAATTTTGGGAACCGTAAATGATATTGATTTGATTAAAATATTTAATTAAGTGTAATTTTTTATCACTTTGACTTTTGCTCTTGGCTTTTCAAATTTTCTCTTTTTTTTTTCTTATAAGTCTGTTAACTTTGCTTTTCCCTATGTTGGCACCATTATGTTTATCTGAGTGTTTGTTATCCTAACCATATAATAAACTTGTAGGAAACTATCCTATTTTATTATATTTTCTCCTAGTAGAATGTAATCTCTATAAGGGCAGGGATCTTTGCAGGTTTTGTTCCTTAATATATTTCAGTTCCTGGAACTGTGCCTGTCACATAACTTATGCTTGATATATGTTTGCTGAGTATTGAATGAGCTTCTATTTCGTTTTCTATACCAAGAGCTAGGTTTTTATGAAACACTGTGTGTGTGTGTGTGTGTGTGTGTGTGTGTGTAAAATTCGTTAGCACAATGTGGTACGTTATTGTCCCAGGGATTCTTGTTGGTTTCTTATTTTGATGTACTGTGTACACTCAAATACTCATTTGTTTTCCCTCTTGAGTCAGGCCTCTTTAAATACAGAATTTTTTATAGATGGGTATGGTTGCAGTATTAGTCTTTATTTGTGTTAGTTACCCCTCTCATAGGTATATATAGATTTGTGTAAGATCTCTTTATACTGGAATGAACCAAAATCTACATGAAGCATGTGATTCCATTTATTTTTAAAGAAAAAGATCATGACTGAGTTAAATTGCCATTTCTCCCCTCATATGTTAGTTGCCTAATTTTTGTTATCTTGATATTTTGTGATATTTTGAATGGTAGAGTAGAAATATATTCAATCTTTCTACCATTTCAAAGTTATTTTTGGTACTAATATATTTCATGTTTCATAATAGGGGGTTCTAAAGAGGGTATAAAATGCAGTTTTGTAAACTGATATTGTAAAAACATTAAGCGTTTTTGGTTTGGTTTGGGTTTGTATTTTTTTTTTTTTTCCAACAAAAGCAAATACCAGCCAGGTATCATCTAAGTTCCAGGTGTTACCTAAATAAGAGATTGGGAAACTATTGAAAGGGTTCTGTATATCAATGTGTGTAAGTCTGTGCTGAAGTGCTGTTAGGATTAAAAGAAGAATATGATACTGATCTTGACTTCAGGGAACTTAAATGAATCATTGAGGTCAAAAATGTATTTGGAAAGTTAGCAAAAACTACCAGGTTAAGTCAGCCTGAAAGACATTAAAAGAGCATTAGAAAAAGTTAACTGTTGGTGCAGTTAAGAGGAGTAAGAGAAAACTGTTTCTGGAATGTATAGAGAAGGCTCCTTGGAGAGGGATTTAACAATTTGGACTTTCAGGTTTGGTTGTGTGGGTATGTTGTAGCAAATATTTAGTGCAGAAATACTCAAAACTAGTTCTGTGGATGTTACACAGACTAATGCATGTTATATATATTTTTTTATCCTCACCCAACCAAGCCACCTGGCTATGGCTCTTCTTGCATGTTATGTTTTTGAATCTATCCTTGTCTATCCTTCCCCTACTTATAGAAACTTGAGGGGGGCTGCAGTCTATCATTTCTGAGCATGTCATTCTCTTTGATCTCCTTTTTTTGGACATGCAGATGACTTTTATTCCCCCCCCCCCCCGCCCTTTGTTTCCTGCTGTATCTTCAGCACTAGATACTGTTTATAATCTAGAAGTCACTCAGTAAATATCTGGTGATTGAATGAATAAAATTGTTGCAGTGGAGACTAGGTTGAAAAAAGGGTAGGATTATGCCAGATTATACAGAGTTTTGAATGTTAGGCCCAGCAGTTTGTAGGATGGTGTAGAAGAAAGAATTGAGGTACAAGTGTGAAATCTGTTTTCTAAGTTTTAGTTCTGTTGTTAAGTGGCCATGTGATCTGGGAAAGTTGCCTACCTTCTCTGAACCTCTGGTTGTTCATCACTACCATTTATTGTGTGTTATTGAGTGTGTTGAGCATGTTCCAGGCACTTCCTTAAACTCAGTAGATGGTTTAGAGCTCATTATAACACTAGGATGGGTGGTTGCTATTATTTCTTTTCCAGGAAAAGAACCCGAGCCTTTAGAAATTAAGTATCTTGCACAAGGGTGCTCCTATCTAAACTAGAACATGATGGAGGTGGTACCTGAACTCGGGCTCTATAGGTTCAGGACCCTGGGCTCTTCTCTTCACCATTGTACTGCTCATCTGTAAAATAAGTGTGTAGAGAAGCAGATGATATCTAAGTGTCATTACATTTCTACTGTTCTATCACTTAATATCTCATAGGCATGGAGGAGGTACTATTGCCTCAGGGTATATTATGAAAGAAACTTTGTGGTGAATTCTTTTTGTAAACACATTCCTTTTTTAAAAATTCAAAGGCATGATCTATCTGTGGTGTAAGTTTAGATTTCATCAGTATCAGTTCTCTAAAAATGAGGCCTAAAAATGTTTGACTGGTGGGATCAGTAGGTTGGTTTCAAGTAACAGAAACCAAGTCTGGGTTCTTTAACTTTCCTGGAGATTGTTTCACAGACTCCCAAGAAAGAAGTGAACAGTCAATATTTGGGGAGGCCAAGAACCAGGGCAGGTATGGTGGCATTAATGTCATTCTAATAATTCCCAGTCTTTTGAGAAGTGATATAGGTTAGTGGTTAAGTACATGTATGTGTTCTGGAGCCAGACTGTATGGGTTTGAGTCACCAGGCAGGTTAATTTCATCTGTGAAATCTAATGGAGTTATTGGGAGGATGAATTGTAGTGTGCTTGGGATAGTTCGTGGCTTACAGTCAGCATATAATAAGTATTAGCTATTATTATCATCAATGATATATTTCTTTAAGTTCAAAACTCCAGATTCCTGAGATGGAGTGTTATTGGTTTGGCCTGCATCAGGTATCTGTCTCCCTCTATGTCTACCAGTCAAGGACGGGGGAGTTAGTATACATGTGCTATTAAGGGCTACCTTCCTGGGAATGGGGTTTTAGCCAGGAGCTGCCCTGAGAGATTTTCCAGTGGGTATGTAGCATCATAATCAAAAGTTGTGGAGTTAAATTGTTTAAATTCATGGTTTGACCCAAGGTGAATTTGTATACTTGTTGTGTTTTTACAGACCTTAAATTTGTAAGGTGTTTTATTTTTTTATTGGGATATTTTTTTCCATTGCTTTTCAGAGAATGTGGAAGGAAGGGAGGGGGAGAGAGGAAGAGAAATACTGATGCACACATTGACTCCTTGTCTCTGGCATGCATCCTGATTCGGTGGGGGAGTGAATTTGGGGGGCATGCGGAGTAACCCGCAACTCAGGCCCTTGATTGGGAATTGAACCCACAACCCTTCGGTGTATGGGCTGATGCTCTAACCGCAGCCACATCTGCCAGGGTTGTAAGGTGTTTTAATGAGATTAGAATAATTTGAATGTATTACATTTCTTGATGAAATTTGAATTAGAGACTATCAAAGAAGTCTCCAGAATCCCTTTAAAGAAGAAAGCAAACCCTTCACGCTTACTAATTTTCAAAATAGCAAGGCATGAATTTTGTGTGACCTCAAAGGAGTTATTTAACCTTTTTGGCTCTTAGTTTTCTCATTTGTGAAATAGAATTGGACTGAGTGACCTAAAAATTACTGCATCTGTGAATTAACATGTCTACCTAGAACTAACAAATGAGAGACTAGATATTAGGAAAATATATATTAATAGGTAAGGTTTAACTCTAACGCTATTGTAAATGCTTTCAATTTTGTTTAGAGTCCTTTTTTTTTTTATTGCTTAAAATATTACAAAGAGTAGTACATTTGTCTCCTTTAGAGTCCTTTTTTTTTTTTTTAATGAGGATCGGTTACACTTACCCGCAATCTGACACTGATTTTTTTCTTAGAGATCAGTAGGGCAGTCCACTCTTTAAGTTTTGGTTATAATCAGTTCCCTTGCTTTCATAAAATTTTCTTTTTCTATCTTTTCTACTCTTGTTGCTGTAAATGTTCTGAATTTTGGCATACTTTTAACCCCTACTACTTGAGTTTATTCTAATTTTCTAGTATCTCGTGTGTGTATGTATGGCTATAGATATATGTATGAGACAATGAGAGCACAAGTGAGAGAAAAGACACCTGTTTTTCCAATTAAACCAAATACTTTAAGGAAGGTATCATGTCTTTGTTTTATTCAGCTCAGATACCTACCGAGGCACTTAAGTGATAGAAAGTTTATAATTTAGGCATGGCCACTGGGATTGAGTTTGATTGTATTACTAAAAATATAGCACTGCATCTTTATTTCATTTTAAGTACAGTTTAGGTGGAAAAACTGTAATAGATGCAAAAGGGACTACCTGAGGTAGAAAGGATACTAGGTAGGAATAAGCCATGAGGGAGACAGTGTAGATTGCAGAAGGTCCATCAATGATTACTTGATCTTACTTTAAGACTGATCCTTGATTCTTTATTGTTTTTGTTTTGCGTTGTTTACACTTAAATGGAATAAGCCTTCAGATTTGCCTACTCATCACGTAGTACTGCTGCTTTTGAGATTTATACTAGAAGATGGCAGTCACTTTCAGATTCTTTTTAGCACCATTTTCATATATCTGCTTTTAGGTTTCTTTTGTCTTGTCAGCTAGTAATACTGTGCAGTTTCAGGAATGCAGAGTGGAAGAGTCAGCCCATTTGCTTGCTCTCTAACTCATATCCTCATATCTTTACCTCCAGCTTTCTTATTGCACCCCCCTTTTTTTGGTGGGCAAAGGATAAAGTTGTTGGTTGGGGAGTCTGCAAGCAACTCTTAGTTGGTACTACTAATCTGATGAAGTTGTTGGAACTTCCAAATTGTGATTTAGTTTCCAATTTTGGCCTCTGTCACTTTCCCTCTGGGCAAGATAAAATACTTCATCTTCTTAAATAACATTTCTTTATACTTTAATGAGAAGTATCTAACAAAGGTAACTTTAAAGGTTTTTTTTTTGTAAAGACCTAAGTTAGTACTTTCTACAGGCAATTGCTATTATTTATTATTGGTAATTTTTAGTTATACAGAATTATAAATAGTAATAAATAATAATATGGAAGAATAAAATATACAGAGTATTTCCATACATTATTGTGGTATAGTTTCACATTTTTTTCTTCTGCCAATTAAATATATTTTTACATCTGATAGACATTAGCAAATTGATACTTTACTTTTCTCTTTTCATCTCTGTTTTCTGGCAGAGCAGCTAACAATCAAATTGATTTAAAAAATTAAAAGCTGAAAATTAATAGCCAAGAGAACTAAATCTTTAACAAATCCTTGGAGCAATAATTGAGTCTTGAATAATTGATATTGTATTTTGTAGGTTTTTGTGGGGTTTTTTTTAGATTAGAGAGATTAGTTTTTGATGGGTGGAAATAGGTTTTAGTGGTAAAAATCTGTTCAGTGGGTGGTATACACTAGAGAGCAGAAGCAAGTGAAGTGATAGATTTTAATATACCAGTGAAGCCTGAGGTGAACACTTAAGTTTGGAAATTTTGAAAAGCATGGTACTGAAGAGGATAGTGTTGACATTTACTTGATTCTTGAGATTGTTCTTGACTGGGACGTTTTTTGATGTTTGTGCGTAGTTGTTTAGGGAAGGCATATCAGGAAGTTTATTAATAAGTCTCCTGCCCACTAATTTCTAGTAGCATAATGATTGGAATAATCCCATAAGGTTTCCTCCTTCTGTTTCCAGATGGGGGCTATTGCACTTGATTTTGAGAACTATTATCCAAGCTTCTTAACCTGTTTTGTGACTTGGACTCCTTTGGTGAAATTCCTCAGAAGATATTTGAATGCATAAAATAAAATAAACCAATTATATTGAAATGTAGTTATCAACATTAAAACAGTTTTTAATTTACATATTTAACACATTAGTAACTGGATCTAGACTTGAGTCTAATTGTCTTAAATTTGAAGTAGTGATGAGTATAAACAATATTTTGACAAGTGCAACCATTGTAATATGACAAAAGATCTGTGGCTTTTGTATTGCGAGTCAAAAGTATTACTAATACCATTGTGTTCTAATTACATCTATAATAATAAAAGGGTAATGTGCTAATTATACTGGACAGCCAAACGACCTTCCAGACGTCCTTCCCAACAAAGCCGCGGCTGTGGGGGCCAAGGCAGAGGCCGTTAGGGGCGATCAGAAAGGCAGGCAGGCACAGAGGAGTTAGGAACAATGAGGCAGGCAGGCAGGCGAGCAGTTAGGAGCCAGCAGTCCTGGATTGTGAGAGGGTGCATGAATTTCATGCACTAGGTCTCTAGTTAATAATAAAAGGAAATGTTAAATACGTAACAAGTTAGTGAAATTAGAGAAGGGATTATTTTCTCACCCAAGTTCATGGGTTCTTCAGGTTTTTCAGTGAATGTTTTGGGGAATCTATAACGTGTGGTTCAGAACTCCTCAGAAGAATTTCCATGGCCCAAATGACAATCCCATTCTGGGTCCTCCTTCTTCCAAATATATAATCAGGCTACAGATTTTATTCCCATATACTTTACAAAGTGGTCCCCCTGAGATTTTAATATTCCTAGCTTTTTAAAATTGAAATACAATAGATCCACATTATTTAAATATAAAAATTTAATAGCACAAAATGATATACATAAAAAGTATCTTCTCCATGTCCCCAGACACTCTACAGAGGTAACTGTGTGTGTGTGTCCTAGAAAAATTTCTAAACACATGCTTTTTACTCAGTGAAATAGACAAATATTTCTCTAGTTGTATTCATTTTATGAGTGATATGTAATCTTTTAATTCCTTAATCTGCAGTCATATGTCAGATAACTTTTATTTTAAATTTTTTCCCTTTAAAATCTCTGAGAAATTCACAAATTGTAGCTTTCTGATAAACCGTTTGGAGTTTGGATAGCAAACCTTAACCTGTTATTCCCATGTGGGAATTTGGTTGTCAGTAAGCCTTGCATTGTGCAGAGACTTTTATTTATTTTTTTATATATAAAATATTAAAGTCAGATTAACTATTGATTAAGTGACTTGCCTCTGATTTTTTTTTTAACAATCTGATATGGCCTTAAATAGCAACTTGGATCAGAAGGAGCTTGCATCACATTCGTAAACTGGATCTTCCTTACAGACTACACTCTCAACCTTTGAGTGTAATGTTTGTGATGTTTATTCATTGAATAAATAGCTTCATGAGCACAGGGACTGTCTGTACTTCCTTTGTGTATCATCTGGTACAGTGAGTGAGATATGGCAGCTGCTCACTAAATATTTGCTGATGTGATAAACAGTATCTGCTGTGTACTTTAGACATGGAAAGAGGTAAAATGTGGTACCTGTCTTCAAGCAGCTTCCAGTCCCATAGAAAAGAGTTGCACACGGATAACTCCGTATGAGGCTTAATGTGTTATGTGGAAGATAAAAATGGTACTGTGGAATTTCATGACACAAGAGACCGATTTGAACAAGAGTATATGTGGATTCATGTAATAATAGCTAATTGAGTATAATATACTTTTTACAAATCAGTTTAAAAATTATGTCCATATGCCAGAATGCTGTAAGTTGTTGGGGTGTGTGTTTTGTTTTGTTTTGTTTAATAGATATTTTTTCATATTGGAAAGTGTATGATGCCCAGGAGAGTTGTTAGAGGATTAGAATTCTTGTGATTTAGTGTAGATTCACCGTTTAGGACAGGCATGCTGGTGTTAAGAATAGTACCTTTTAAAGCAGCGGTTGCCAACATTTCGGACCTCATGGACCACCAGTGGTCTGTGGACCACCGGTTGGCAACCGCTGTTTTAAAGAGTTCTGAGGACAAGAAACTGGGTGTTATGGAGGATGGCCTAAAGCAGTGGTCGGCAAACTCATTAGTCAACAGAGCCAAATATCAACAGTACAACGATTGAAATTTCTTTTGAGAGCCAAATTTTTTAAACTTAAACTATACAGGTAGGTACATTGTTATTAACTTAATTGGGGTACTCCTAAGGCTTAGGAAGAGCCACAATCAAGGGGCCAAAGAGCCGCATGTGGCTTATAAGCCACAGTTTGCCAACCACGGGCCTAAAGAAACCGTGTCGCTTGATACAAATAATTTGCAGCTTTTACTGATTTTGGTTTAAAGCACAGGATCACTATCCATAAAGAAACTACTTGAAAGAAGCTTGTCTATACATTATAGGTGCTTCAATAGTGTAACAGTAGCAGTAACCCTTCTGTTTTATTTGAAACTAGAGGCCCAATGCATGAAATTGGTGCAAGGGGCTTGGCCTTAGCAGTCACGAGGGCTTGCTTTGGTTCTTGCAGCCCCGGCTTCGGCTGGAAAGTCGTTCGGCTCTCTAGTCTATTTAGCATATTACGTTTTTATTATTATAGATAGCCTCAGCCATCTTAGCAGATTTCATCAGAGCTTTCAAAATATCTGTAAAATAAATATAAAAGATTAGGTCAGGATTCTCAAACTTTGGCATGCATCATAATCACCTGGAAGGCTTGGTAAAACACTGATCACTGGTGATTCCCAGAGTGTTGGATTTAGTAGGTCTGGGGTGGGGCCCGGGATTTTGCACTTTTAACAAGTTCCCAGGTGATCTGATGTTGCTTGCCCAGCAACACCACTTTGAGAGCTACCAGGTTAGGAGGGAGAAGAGTGGTTCTCATCTAGGCCACATGTCAAAATATCTCGATGCTTTTCTAAAGTACATGCGTAGGCTTTACCCTAGATCAGCGGTTCTCAACCTGTGGGTCGCGACCCCTTTGGGGGTCAAACGACCCTTTCACAGGGTTCGCCTAAGACCATCGGAAAACACATCTATAATTACATATTGTTTTTGTGATTAATCACTTTGCTTTAATTATGTTCAATTTGTAACAATGAAATTGGGGGTCACCACAACATGAGGAACTGTATTAAAGGGTCGCGACATTAGGAAGGTTGAGAACCACTGCCCTAGATTTACCAACCGAATTACCCTTTATGGCTGATTTTGACTTTTTAAGTAGGAAAAAATGATTAGCATGCATGCCTATGATCCCTTTCTGACTGCCTTGCCATTTTACCATTCCATTCAGAATTCTTGTGCTCTAATTCATTGGCTTTCAACCTCTTTTGGCTGTGACAGAGTGTGTGTGTGTGTGTGTGTGTGTGTGTGTATGTGTATGTGTACACAACCAAAATAAAGTACACATTGACACACACACATACTAGTACATATTCAGTGGATTTTTATATTTCACAGTAGTTATGTTCTGTAGAGTTGTTATGAACAGTGAATGAACCATTGCTCCTAGAGGAAATACAGGGTTAGGTTCTTGTAAGCCTCTGGTCTCAGTGTGTGTGTGTGTGTGTGTGTGTGTGTGTGTGTGTGTGTTTTGATTAATCCTCACCTGAGGATATTTTTCCGTTGATTTTTAGAGAGAGTGGAAAGGAGAGTGAGAGACAGAGAGAAACATTGTTGTGAAAGAGACACATCGACCAGGGCCCGTGATCAAGCCTGCAACCGAGGTACATGCTCTTGACCAGAATTGAACCTGGGATGCTTTAGTCTGCAGACTGATGCTCTATCCACTGAGCCAAACCTGCTAGGGTTGGTCTCAGTGTATTTTCATCAACCAACCAATGCATACATAACCTTGTTTTACATATGTCTGTTTAAAGATGCTTTATATAATATATATTGTTGATTCATTGATATTGAACTTAGGCCACTGGCACTGTAAGTCATGCCTGAATAAAGCTTATCTAACATACGATATTTTCTCTGTAAGGCATATCCCAGCCTTCTTGTGCTTAGGCACACTAAACAGCACTGCAGCACTACAGTTGTGGGTTCAGAGGGGGGGGGGTGTAAACAATGAAATAATTTTTAAAATGCAAAAACCATACCACTAAATAGAACATAAAAAGGACAAAATAGAAAGTTTTCATTTCTTAAAAAAAGGCTCTGGTTTTTTAATGAGTGTTAAGGAATCCCCCACCCTCACCCCCTTTTCTCTGGTCCTTAATTACTTCAATTTTTTTCCTAGAATTTATATGGTTCTAGTGTGCACTGCTCTGTAGATCCAATTTTTTTTATCCAAATGAATATTCATTTGTCCAAACATCATTAAAAAAAATACTTTCTCCCAGGCTTAAGATGCCATTTTCACCATATTTGAATTTTCTTAGGCATTTGAGCTTATTTCTTGACTTTATATTTTGTTTCATTGTGCAAAAAAATTTTACTGTTTTAATCATTAATCATTTCATTATTTTATCTATTTTTATCATTCTAAAATATATCTGGAAGAGTTAGTAACTTCTCTCATTCTTATTGTTCTTCTTTTTCAGAGTTTTTCTTACTATAGTTTCTTGTTTATTTTCCCATATGAACTTTATAAATTTTGTTTAACTCTAGAAAAAAGTTTCGTGTTTTTATTGGGATTCACTATACCTTTATAAAGTATTGACATCCTTATGATGTTGACTTCCTATCCAAGAACATGGTTTATCTCTTCATTTGTTGAAGTGTACTTATATCTTTCAGGAGCAGTTTTCTTACTGGTTTTGTTCATTTTTGGTTAAGCTTATTCTTTGGAATTCTGCCTATTTGGTCGCTGTTGTAAATATCATCTCTTTCATTATACCTTATGACTTGTTATTGCTTGTATTTTAAAAAGCTATCAATTTCTATGTTAATTTTATTTCATGTGACTGTTGCTTTCTGTTATTTCTGTCACTGGGTCACCATTGGTTTTCTTACCTACTCTACAATACTTTTCAGTCATTACTTGGAATTTCTAAGTCACTTTACACCATCACCTCCCCCAAAAGAGGGAGGCTTTTATTCTTAATACTAGAGGCCCGGTGCACAAAAATTTGTGCACTCGGGGGAAGGGAGGATCCCTCAGCCCAGCCTGTGCCCTCTTGCAGTCTGGGACCCCTCGGAAGATAACGACCTGCTGGCTTAGGCCTGCTCCCAGGTGGCAGAGGGCAGGCCCAATCCCTAGGTGCAGCCCCTGGTCAGGCTCAGAGCAGGGCCGATTGGAGAGTTGGGGAGCCGCCCCCTGTCATGCACAGAGCAGGGCGGATTGGGAGGTTGCGATGCCACCCTCAGTCATGCTCAGGGTAGGGCCGATTGGGGGGTTGGGGCACCGCCCCCTGTCACACTCAAGGCAGGGTCCATGGGGAGGTTGCGGCGCCACCCCCTGTCACGCACAGAGCAGGGCCAGTCAGGGGTTTGGGGCGCTGCCCCTTGTCACGCACAGAGCAGGGCCCATCAGGGGGGTTGGGGCTCCATACCCTGTCACGCACAGAGCAGGGCCCATCAGGGGGTTGGGGCTCCATACCCTGTCACGCACAGAGCAGGGCCCATCGGGGTTGAGGCTCCATACCCTGTCACGCACAGAGCAGGGTCAATCGGGGTTGGGGAGCTCCCCCCTGTCACACACAGAGCAGGGTCAATCAGGGGGTTGGGGAGCTCCCCCCTGTCACACACAGAGCAGGGCCAATCAGGGGGTTGGTTTGGGAGCTCCCACCTGTCACACACAGAGCAGGGCCCATCAGGGGGGTTGGGGCTCCATACCCTGTCATGCGCAGAGCAGGGTCAGTCAGGGGGTTGGGGAGTTCCCCCTGTCACGCACAGAGCAGGGCCAATCAGGGGGTTGGTTGGGGAGCTCCCCCCTGTCACGCACAGAGCAGGGCCCATCAGGGGGTTGAGCTCACCCCTGTCACTCACAGAGTAGGGCCGATAGGGGAGTTGGGGCACCGCCCCCTTTCACACTCAGGGCAGGGCAGATGGGGAGGTGATGGCTCTACCCCATCACACAGAGCAGGGCCCATTGGGGGGGGGGTTTTGGGCGCCGCCGCCCTCTATCACCCACAGAGTAGGGCCGATCAGGGGTTGGGGCGCCACCACTCTCACACTCAGGGCAGGGCCGATGGGGAGGTTATGGCTCTACCCAGTCACACAGAGCAGACCCCGTGGGGTGGGGGGGAGTTGGGGCGCCGCACCCTGTCACACACACAGCAGGGCCGATCAGGGGGTTGGGGCGCTGCAGTCTGTCACACACAGAGCCGCAGGGCGATCAGGGGGTTGGGGAGTTCCCCCCTATCAGACACAGAGCAGGGCGGATAGGGAGGTTGTGACCCCGCTCCTTGTCACACACAGAGCCGCAGGGTGATCAGGGGGTTTGGGCACTGCCCTCTGTCATGCTGATCCTGGAGCTGGGAGGCCTCGCGGCTCTGCCGATCCTGGTGCTGGGAGGCATATTACCCTTTTACTATATAGGACAGAGGCCTGGTGCATGGGTGGGGGCTGGCTGGTTTGCGCTGAAGGGTGTCCTGGATCAGGGTGGGGGTCCCCACTGGGGTGCCTGGCCAGCCTGGGTGAGGGGCTGATGGCTATTTGCAGCTGGTCACACACCCTTCAGGGTGGGGGTCCCCACTGGGGTGCCTGGCCAGCCTGGATGAGGGGATGATGGCTGTTTGCAGCTGGTCACACACCCTTCAGGGTGGGGGACCCCACTGGGGTGCCTGGCCAGTCTGGGTGAGGGGCTGAGGGCTGTTTTCAGGCTGGTGGGTGACTGAAGCTTCCATCCTGTCCTTTTTTTCTTTTTCTTTTTTATTCTGGGCCAGCTTTAGCTCTGGCTCCAGCTCTTAGGCCTCCGCTGCTGGAAGCAGGTATCTGGTTTGTTTGCGTTCTATAATTGAAACTCTGTATCAACTCCAGCTCTGTGAATCCTGGTTTCTGGGGTTTTGTTTAGCTTCTATATTTGTTACAATGTTTCAAACTGCAAGCTCAGAGGCCGGCAAGGCAGGCGGGGAACGTTGGAGTCCTCCGTCACTGAAGCAAGCAAGCCTCCTGTTCGCTTCCAGCTGCCTGGCTGCCGGCCGCCATCTTGGCTGGCAGTTAATTTGCATATCACCCTGATTAGCCAATGGAAAGGGTAGCGGTCGTACGCTAATTACCATGTTTCTCTTTTATTAGATAGGACTAGAGGCCCAGTGCACAAAATTTGTGCACGGAGGGTGGGGGGGGGGGTCCCTCAGCCCACCCTACACCCTCTCGCAATCCGGGATCCCTCTCACAATCTGGGACCGCTGGCTCCTAACTGCTTTGCTTCCTTGATTGCCCCTAATTGCTTCTACCTGCCAGCCTGATCACCCACAACTGCCCTCCCCTGCTGTGACCCGCCTCCTCTGCCAGGCCCTGGCTCTGCTGTGCACGCGGCCATCTTGTGACAACATGAGGGTGTGATGCATGAGAGCATGATGACCACCTAGGCTATTGTTAGTATAGATAGGCATACTGTTGTGGATATCTGATTTTGGCATTTATTCTGATACTTCTACCCTCTCCCCCAAAGCAGTTTCTGGCACCAGCAGATTATCTTACAGTTCAACTCAGTTCTGACACTATCTGGAAATAGCATCTGTTGCCAATCAAAAGTCCAGATTGCCACCTGTGTTTTCGACTGACAGTTATAGATTGGAGGTTTCAGTGATCCTTCACCTGGGTTTAATTATGACTGACTGGTTATAGATTGGAGGTTTTAGTGATCAGTATCTGGCTGCTCACAGAACTCAGAGAAACATTTTACTTGCTAGATTACTGGTTTATTATAAAAGAACTAGAGGCCTGGTGCACGAAATATGTGCACTCGGTGTGTGTGGGGGGGTGTCCCTCAGCCTGGCCTGCGCCCTCTCACAGTCCGGGAGCCCTCAGGGGATGCCCATCTGCCGCTCCCCTGTGGGGAGTAGGCCAAAGCCAGTTGGACATCCTTAGCACTGCCATAGAGGCAGGAAAGGCTCCCGCCACCACCGTTGCACTCACTAGCTGTGAGCCTGGCTTCTGCCTAAGTGTGCTTCCCCTGTGGGAGTGCACTGATCCCCAGAGGGCAGCTCCTGCATTGAGCGTCTGTCCCCGGGTGGTCAGTGCACGTCAAAGTGACTGGTCGTTCTGCCGTTTGGTCAATTTGCATATTAGCCTTTTATTATATAGGATATAACTCAGGGTCAGCCAGATAGAAGGAAACGCATTGGGCATTGCGTTCTGGTTTGCTTTTTCTAGAATCCTATATACTAAAAGAGAAACATGTAAATTGACCGTCCCTCCGCTATGCTCACCAGCCAATCAGGAATGAGTATACAAATTAACCCGAGAAAGATGGCAGATTAATTTGCATACACAGGTACCGGGTGGAGAGTGGAGCAGCTTGGGGAAATTGGCTCCCCAAGCCAGCAGACAGAGAGCAGAGAGGGAGAGCTGGTGGCTTGGAGGACTTGGCAGAGTGGGAGGCCATGGGACAGAGACAGAGCAGGAAGGGAAAACCAAGGTCGTGGGGAGCACCAGGAATTCTGGGAATAGTAGTTTTGGTGGCAGCCCCAGGACTGGAAACAGAAGCCCAGAGCGCGGGAGCACCAGGAATGTTGGGAATTGTACTTCTGGTGGCAGATGGGTCTCGTAGATACTAGAGCAAAGTGAGCCTGGAGCAAGTTACTGTTGTGGTAGGGGATGGAGAGAAAGCAAAGGTGAGACATAAGTAAAATCAGAGTGTCTAAGAAAAATTAAAGGGAAGATATCCTAAAACTTCCAGGAAATAGCCACCAATGAAGCAAAGAAAAAAAAAATGCCTCTATTCTGTGAGCAACAAACCAAACTGAGTTGGGGTCTCAGACAATTCGCTCATATGATTGCAAAGATAGACAGGAACTCCCAGATTGGAGAGGGCTCCCCGATTGGAGAGGGTGCAGGTCGGGCTGAGAGACCCTCCACCCCACCAGCCCCCCCCCCCCCCCCCCGCAGTGCACAAATGTCGTGCACTGGGCCTCTAGTTTTATATAAATGAAATCATAGTATATATTCTTTTTTGGTCTGGCTTCTTAGCATAATTGTTTTGAGATTCATAAATATGATAGCATTTAACAATAATAGATTCCTCTTTATTGCTCAGTAGTATTCCATGTTATGGCTATACCATAATTTATCCTTTTATTGGTTGGTTGATTTTTGGCTCTTACAGATAAAGCTGCTATGAATATTTGTGTGTGTACATCTGCTTTCATTTATTTTGGTGAAATATCTGGGGGTGAAATGGCTTGATCATATGGTTTACTAATATATATTTTAAAAGGTTTAACTTAAAACGATCAAACTTTTTTAGAGTAATTATATACCATAAAGATACCTTTTGTGAGATGTTTACATAGCTTAGAACCTTGCTACTCAAAAGTTTGGTGTGAATTTGGCATTACCTAAGACAGTGGTTCTCAACCCCTGGCCCTTTAAATACAGTTCCTCATGTTGTGACCCAACCATAAAATTATTTTCATTGCTACTTCATAACTGTAATGTTGCTACTGTTATGAATCGTAATGTGAATATCTGATACGCAGGATGGTCTTAGGCGACCCCTGTGAAAGGGTCGTTCGACCGCCAAAGGGGTCGCAACCCACAGGTTGAGAATCGCTGACCTAAGAGGAGCTCCTTAAATTTGTTGAATTTTAGGTTCCATCTACACCTAATGAATCAAAATGTGCAATTAGAAAAATTAGAAAGACCCTGGGTGATTCAAATGTACATTAGGATTTGAGAAGCTCTGGTTTAGAGCAGATGATGTTGTTGTTGTTCTTCTTTCTCTTCCCATTCTTCATCCTCCTTCTTCCCCTTTTTCTTCTTCTTCATCTTCCTCCACCTCCTCCTTCACTTTAACATACTTAGGGCATTGACACATTTGTATGACATTCTCAAATGGGGCTGGGAGATGCAGTATCATTTTTAAAATTCCGAGATAATATTGATAAATTCTCAGTGTTCTGCCCTCCTTCAAATGATTGTTTCATAGTGATTTACTTGTGGCAATAACTTTTTGCCTACTGCCCGTTTCAAATATAATAGCGTTGCTAATGATGTAATAATCTAGTTATTATTTAACAGGAAAAGAGTGAAAGGGGAGACCAAAAGATACAGGCATGCCATTTACATAGCTTTGCCAAAAAGCTGCATTTAACATTCTCCAAGTGTGTTCCCCGCTGATTGATAGGGGAAGGGACTAGACCAGTGATGGCGAACCTATGACACGCATGTCAGAGGTGACACACGAACTCATTTTTTTTGGTTGATTTTTCTTTTTTAAATAGCATTTAAATATATAAAATAAATATCAAAAATATAAGTCTTTGCCAAAGCCAGTTTGGCTCAGCGGATAGAGCGTCGGCCTGCGGACTGAAAGGTCCCGGGTTCGGTTCAGGTCAAGGGCATGTACCTGGGTTGCGGGCACTTCCCCAGTGGGGGATGTGCAGGAGGCAGCTGATCGATGTTTCTAGCTCTCTATCTCTCTCCCTTCCTCTCTGTAAAAAATCAATAAAGTATATTAAAAAAATATATATAAGTCTTTGTTTTACTATGGTTGCAACTATCAAAAAATTTCTATATGTGACACGGCACCAGAGTTAAGTTAGGGTTTTTCCAAATGCTGACACACCGAGCTCAAAAGGTTTGCCATCACTGGACTAGACAAAGGCCCAATAAGGTCTGAGTGATGTGGGAGGCTAATTGCCAGGCAGTCACACCTGAAAAACCCCAAGTCAGTAGTCACTGCAAACAGGCAAAATCTATATATTATAAACTTCCAAACAAAGGGAGTTTGCCCCCCTTCTCTCTCTCTCTCAGCTCTCATGCACTGGCCCTCTTGGGGCTTCTACTGCAGGGGACTGTGCTGTGCCCACATGGCACACGGCCATGTTGAACTCCACTATGCATTAATGCAGCGGTTGCCAACTGGTGGTCTGCGGACCACTGGTGTCTGTGAGGTCCGAAAGATTGGCAACTGCTGCACTAATGGACTTTAATCTGGGCTAAATACTGAACCACAACCAACTATTATAGAATAGAAACTCTGGACACTAACCTTGTTTCTGACTCTATTGAACACCCAGCTGCTCCTCTTTCATGTCTGGCTTGGGGGAAATAAAATATTGCAACTTGAAAACTATAACTCCATGCCAATGAAGCCTTCCACATTCCATCTTCCCCTGGAGCCTTTTAAAAATACTTCTTTTCACAGTGCCCCAAGAGCCTCACTCCTACTCATGTCTGGGGAGTCTAGCTCATTAATTATTCTGGCATCAGTTTAAGAAGGAATTACTTCCCAAGCATTTGTTCAATATAGTGCTATCCAGCCTGGCACAATTTTTTGTGTGGGTGGGTAAGCAATGCCCATTTTCTTTTTGTATAATTTTGTGTAATTTATCTGGTGAATAAGTCCATTTGCCTTTTTTGTTGTTATTTCTTTTTTTCTCATAACCAGTGATCTAATTCTTGGTTATTTTTTTATTTAGGTATCCTGAAAATTTCTGTATGGGTTATCTATCTACGCTTAGTATTCAAGGAATGTGAAGTAATTTCAGAAATGATTTTGTTACTAATAGGTTAACTGAATATCAAATAATGCTTTTTAAAGCCAAGTATCAATAATTTATTTTGTCTACTGTTTTAAATTTTCTCTACTGCTCATTTCCATTCTTGCATAAAAATATTTAAGATCAAGCTACATTGATGTTACTGTCACCTTCCTGAAGTAGTGTTAATGTTAAAGGTCTTAATCAGTATTAAGAAATTCTCAAATTAAAACAAGGTTTCAAAAAACCCAATAATTAGATTAAAAAGTAAGCATTAGTTACTTTATCAAGTGAAACAAGTTAGTGTTATGTAACTTATAATTGAGTTCTCCAAAAGTTGATCTGTAAGTCAAATATTCTAGAATTATACAGTAATGCTTGTGGTAAAATATTTCTACCCAATAAGATTGCTTTCACTTTTAGATTTTTGTCTAAAATATCAGTTGTTTAGGCCATTAAAACACCCTCACCCACATTTCTTTCTTACATTCCCACAAGCCGTTAAGAAAGGTGGAGAAGCTATGGGTGATCCAATTCTTATTTATTTAAAATTTAACACATGTTTTTCAGAAGAGAAAAATCTTTATCCTGTTAATAAATTTTTTTAAATATATATATTTTTATTGATTTCAGAGAGGAAGGTAGAGGGAGAGATAGAAACATCAGTGATGAGAGAGAATCACTGAGTGGCTGCCTCCTGCAGGCTCCACACTGGGGATCGAGCCTGCAACCCCAGCATGTGCCCTTGACCAGAATCGAACCCAGGACCATTCAGTCCACAGGCTGACACTCTATCCACAGAGCCCAACCGGTTAGGGTTGTTAATAAATTTTAAAAGGAATTTATTGCAAACTAGGATCCCTCAGCCTGGCCTGCGCGCTCTCGCAGTCCAGGACCCTCGGGATGTTGGATAGCCAGTTTCTGCCGGATCCACACAGGCCCAATCCAGAAAGAAGGGAGCCCCATCCCTGTAGGCCGGTTCCAGACGGGGGGAGCCTGATCCTGTGCATTGAGCGTCTGTCCCCTGGTGATCAGTGCACGTCATAGTGACTGGTCATTCGGTTGCTTAGGCTTTTATATATAGAGAGAGGGGCATTTACCTGATTAACAAATGCCCTTAAATACAGAAAAATAGAAAGCTTAATAAGGTGAGTTTCTGTTTCATTGATTTTCAGCTAAACCTGATGTATCTCTTTGGGAAGCAAAGTTAATTAAATAAATGTAACTTTCCCTTCAAAGATGGTATTTAGAATACTAGAGGGATGGCTAGATACCGTATTCTTTACACTGATGTTTCTAGAATTTTGTGGTGAAAGACCAGTTTAAAAAAATAATTCATTGCTTGCTAATACTTTTCTTAAGTGTAATAAAAAATGAATTACTAAAAAAATTCAAAGAAAGATGTGGAAATGCCACTACTTTTTAATCATTAGTTTTAATAGACAAAATTACTTTGTCACATTGCTTTACAACTTCTAGAGCACCACAATCTAAGTAGCACTGCTTTAGACTGGTAATTCTAAGTGTAGTCCCCAAGTTACAGCTTTATTACCACACTAGAGGCCCGGTGCACAAAATGTGTGCATGGGTACAGTCCCTAGGCCTGGCCTGTGATCAGGGCCATCTTCCCTGGCTGCTGGCTGCTGGCAGCCGACCCCACCCCCACTCCCACACCACCCAGTTCCCCATTCGCCATCAGGTGATCAGAACCTACTGGCTGGGGGGAGGTACCTAGAGGTGGTCAGTGCGCCTCATAGTGGCTGGTCAAGCGGTCGTTCTGGTTGTCCTGCCATTCGGTCGATTTGCATATTACTCCTTTATATATATAGATTGGAACTTGTTATAAATGCATATTGTTTGGTTCCATCCCAGACCTACTGAATCAGAAATTCTAGTGGTT
This sequence comes from Myotis daubentonii, assembly GCF_963259705.1. NCBI lineage: Eukaryota > Metazoa > Chordata > Mammalia > Chiroptera > Vespertilionidae > Myotis > Myotis daubentonii. The sequence continues at coordinate 65,270,794 of NC_081846.1, read as the reverse complement.
TGCCTCAGCAATATGTTTTGAAATGAGTCTTGTAAGTGATTCTGAAGCACACTAAAGTTTGAGAGCCATTGCTTTGGGTTGTCCCCCTAAAATGCTGATTACCTGGGCTTTCTAAGGAGGAACTGGATAGTCTTAAACTCTCTTTGAGTGCAACTATGTAATTGAAAGACTGAAAGGTATGGTTGGTTAAAACATTAAATCTGTCATGGATTCTTAGATAGGAAATAACACATGTAATTAAAGATTGAGATGTTTGAAAATATATGTGCTAACTGAAAATAGATTCTGGTGTTTTAGATACTAGGAATGTGGGTTGCATAATTAAAATTCTTTTGATGGATCTGAGAAGCCTGACTTTGCTCTCACCTAGATGAAGACTTTGCTGGTAAAAACCCGTCATGGTTTAAGACCTCTGGGTTGCATAGCAACTGATTCATATAACTCTAAGTTGGGAGTTTGGTAGGTTGTTTCAGTACGTATTAAAAGGAACCAGCACATTGTTGTATTTGAAATCACTTTAGATTGAAATGGAGTCTATCTTGATTATAATTCAATTTTAGTGTGTCTGTAACTGATGCATAAACATACATTTGATTTGTATGTTGATCTTATGCCCTGCAATATTGCTTTAGTTTTAGAAGGTTTTGTTTTGTTTTTGTAGATTACATCAGATTTCCTATATAGAGAAGATCATGTTGGTCGGTGCATAAAGGCAGTTTTACTTCTTCCTTTCCAAGTTATTCATTCACTCATTCTTTCTGCCTGCTTCCCTCTCTGGTGATTACACTATGACCTTCAGTACAACATTGAATATAAGTGTTGACAGTGGATATCCCTATCTCGTTCCTAATTTTAGGAAAAAATGTTCAGTATTTCACATAAGTGTGACGTTAGTTGTGTTTTTTCATTGATGCTTTTTGGAAATTCCTATTTTTAGTTTTCTGAGAATTTTTTTGGAATGGTAGCTGGGTTTTGTAAATATTTTTGTATATGGAGACGAATTATTCTCTTTTATTTATTAATATGATGAATTACATTGATTTTTTAAATGTAAACCAAGGCTGCATTCCTGGAATAAACTCCATTTGGTCATTTATTATCCTTTTAATATATTGTTGGGTTCTGTTTGCTAAATTTTTGTTTACAATGATTGCATCTGTGTTCACAAGGAATATTAGTAGCTTGTAATATCTTTTTCTGGTTTTGGCATCATAGAATGAGTTGGGAAGTATTCCTTCTACTTCAGTGTCTTGGAAAAATCTGTATAGAGTTGGTATTATTTTCTCTCACATATTTGGTACAATTCATCAATGAAGTATCTGTCCGTGAAGTTTCTTTGTATGTTTTTTAATTACAGTTAACCCTTAGAGTGCCAGGGAGCGCAATCACGCTCCTCCTGTCTTTCGCCAAAAGTGCCGGGAGCACTACAAAGCTTCGAAATGGCGTCCAGTTCTAAGTCTGCTTTTATTAGTGATGATGATATTGCTAAATATGTCAGTGTAGTAAAGGTTTCCTTAAGTTTTTGAATATGTAACTTCATTTACTTGCGATTCATAATTTTTTCCCTAAACTGCTGTAAAATCAGCAGAAATGCCTTGGCAATTTTAGCATAGTTCCTAGGATATTGGTTGGCACTCAAAGGGTTAAATTTCTTTACTAGATATAAGTTACTCAGGGTATCTTTTTCTTCCTTGTTGAGCTTTGTTTCTTTCAAGGAATTTGTCCTTATCCAGTAGATGAGTTTATATTGGTATGAAAGTGTTCATAATATTCTCTTCTTTCTTATTCCTGACATTGGTAATTGGTCTTCTTTTTTCCTCACTGATCTGGCTAGAAGTTTATCAACTTTACTGATTTTGTTTTATATTTCTATAAAATTCTAAGTACTGCTTAAGATGCTTTGTAATTTCCCCTTTAATTTCGTCTTTGTCCCTGGGGTTATTTAGAAAAAAGTTATTTAGTTTCCAAATATTTAGTGATTTCGCAGAAATCTCTTTCAGTTTCTAACTTGATCGCATTGTAGTCTGAGAGCATAATTTGTGTGATTTGAATTCGTGTAAATTTTTTATAATTCATAATATACACTGAGTGGCCAGATTATTATGACCACCTGACGTTTGTAGGCAAATTGGCTATAATTTCGCGCTGAAGTTGCTAGAGGGCCAGACCTCTATAAATAGGGAAGCAGGTTGTTTACCACGACAGTAGAAGTGATTTTTTCTAAAGATATGGGTAAATAACACGATTTAACAGCCTTTGAATGTATATGTAAGTGTGTGTGTGTGTGTACACACACACACACACACACACACACACGAGTGGCCAGATTATTATGACCACCCCATCAGTACTTCGTTGGGCCACCTTTTGCCTTCAATACTGTGGCGATTCTTCTTGGCATTGACTCCACGAGATGTTGCAAGGTGATGCGAAGAATCTGACACCATGTCTGATGAATAGCACTATCCAGTTCTGTGAGATTTGATGGTTGTGGAACCAGCTGCCTGGTGGCTCTTTTAACTTCGTCCCACAAATGCTCCATTGGATTGAGATCTGGTGATTGTGGGGGCCACCTAAGCAAGGTAAAGTCTCCCTCATGTTCTTGAAACCACTCCTGCACAATACGAGCACCGTGGCATGGAGCATTGTCTTGTTGGAAGAAGCCATTTCCATTGGGATACGCCATCAACATGATAGGATGAACTTGATCAGCAAGGATACTTAGGTATGCTGTGCTATTCAGACGTTGTTCCACATGAATTAAAGGGCCCAAATTATGTCAGGAAAACATGGCCCAAACCATAACACTGCCCCACCAGCTTGAAGGGTTGTACTCATGGATGTGGGGTGCATGCTTTCATGCTGTTTCCGCCAAATTCTCACTCTGCCATCTGCATGATGCAACTGGAAACATGATTCATCGGACTACATGACTTTTTTCCAATGCTCGACTGTCCAATCCTTGTGTTCCTGTGCGAATTGGAGACGTTTTATCTTGGTAACTGCAGACAGCAAAGGTGTTCGAACAGGCCTTCGGCTTCCATATCCCATACGATGCAGTGTATGGCTAATTTGCCTACAAATGTCAGGTGGTCATAATAATCTGGCCACTCAGTGTGTGTGTGTGTGTGTGTGTGTGTGTGTGTGTGTGTGTGTCCCACATTCAAAGGCTGTTAAATCTCGCTGTTTACCCATATCTTCAGAAAAAAATCACTTCTACTGTCGCGGTAAACAACCTGCTTCCCAGGTTGTCTGGCCCTCTAGCAACTTCAGCACGGAAATTATAGCTAATTTGCCTACAAAGGTCAGGTGGTCATAATAATCTGGCCACTCAATGTAGTTCAGAATATATTTTTGTCATGCAAAATGTTCCCTTTCAACATGAAAAGAAGGTGTATGCTGCCTTTAATGTGTAGAGAGCATTCTATAAAAGGCAGGTCAAGTTACCGTAGGTGGTATTTTCTTAGAGTCATTATACCTGTGCTGATTTTCTGTGTATTCGTTTATTATTATTGAGAACGTGGTAGTAAAATCTCTATTATTGTAGATATGTCTGTTTATCCTTGAAGTTACACTAGCTTCTATTTTACATATCTTGAAGCTTTGTTGTTAGGTGCATAATTGGATAGGGTTGTTATGTCTCTTTGACTAATTGACCCCTTTAAGCAGTATAAAATAAACTTCTAAATCCCTTGTGATTTTCTTTGATTTGAAATCTATGTTTGATGTGAATGTGGTCACACTAAGTCTCTAACTAGTGTTAGTATCTATAACTCTTCTTATGTTTTTACTTTTAACCTGTTTATGTCTTTATATTTAAAGTCTGTTTATTATTGGTAGTTTATAATTGGGTGTTTTTAAAAACTCAGTCTGGCAATCTCTGTTTCTTAATTGTTGTGTTTAGACCCTTTACATTTAATATGTGTGTTTTTTTAAATTAAGACTTTTTTAAGAGCAGTTTTGAGAGGAAGGGACAGATTTCCCATATACTCCTGTCCACATACAGTTTTCTGAGGATTTTTTTTGGAATGGTAGCTGGGTTTCCTGCTGTCAACATCTATTACCAGAGTGGTACATGTGTTAAAATTAATGAACCTATATTGAAAAACCATGATCACCCAAAGTTCAGTAGTTTACATTATAGTTCACTCTTGGTGGCATACAATATATAGGTTTGAACAAATGTATAATGATGTGCCCCTCATTATGGTATATAGAGTATTTTAATTCCTAAAAATCCTCCCTGTCCTTATTTATCCTTCTGGCCTCCCCATCTCCCACAACCACTGATATTTTTACTGTCTCCATTGTTTTGCATTTTCTATAATGTCATACAGTTGGAATTATACAATATGCAACCTTTTCAGATTGGCTTCTTTAACTTTTTTTTTGCACGTGAGTGTCCAGTTCGAGTAGCATTTGTTGAAAAGATTTGCTCTATTGCATTGCCTTTGCTCCTCCATCAAAGAGGATCTGTTTATGTGGGTCTATTTCTGGGCTCTCTATTCTGTTCCATTGATCTATTTGTTCTTTCCCCAATACTACATTGTCTTGATTAGGGTAGCTTTAGAAGCCTTGAACTCAGGTAGCATCAGCCTTCCAACTTTGTTCCTCTTCTTCAGTATTGTGTTGGTTAATCTAGGTCATTTATCTCTCCTTGTAAACTTTAGAATCTGTTTGTCAATATCCACAAAGTAACTTGTTGGGATTTTGATTGGGATTGCATTGAATCTATATACAGGATGGGGCAAAAGTAGGTTTTTAGTTACTCAAATGGAAATAATACAATTTATAATAATGAAAGCATATGCTAATTAGACTGGACAGCCAAACGAAGCCGCCGAGGCAGAGGCAGTTAGGAGTGATCAGGCAGGCGAGTAGTTAGTGGCGATCAGGCAGGCAGGCGAGTGGTTAGGAGCCAGCAGTCCCGGATTGTGAGAGTGTGCAGGCCAGGCTGAGGGCCCCTCCCCCCGCACGAATTTCGTGCACCGGGCCTCTAGTAATTAATTAATAATAATACAAAACTAAACTTTCACATACAACTGTAAGCTTATTTTTGCCCCACCGTGTAGATCAAGTAGGGAAGAACTGACATCCTGACAATTTTGGTGTTCCTATTCATGAACATAGACTATCTCTTCATTCTTCTATTTGATTTTGTTCTTCAGAATTTTATGATATTCCTTCATAGATACTGTATCTATTTTGTTAGATTTATACAAACATTTCATTTTGGGTGTTGCTAATGTAAATGGTATTGTTTTTAATTTAAAATTCCACTTGTTCATTGTTGGTATACAGGAAAGAAATTTACTTTTGTATATTAACCTTGAATCCTGCAACCTTGGTATAGTAGTTCCAGGAGTCTTTTGTCTGTTTCAGATTTTCTCCATAGATGATCACTTCATTTGCAAACAAAGACAATTTTATGTCTTTTCCCAATCTTTATACCTCTTATTTCCTTTTTTTTTTTTTTTCCATTGCTAGAACTTCTTGTATGATGTTGAAACATAGTAGTGAGAGGGGACAAGTTGAGGAAAGCTCCCCTCTATTCCTATTTTACTGAGATTTGATACGATTTTTTGATATGGTTAGGTAACACTCTGTTATGCTACTGTTTTCTCTTTATTTTTCTGTCCTTTGTTCCTTTTTTCTCTTTTGCCTTCTTTTTTTTTTTTTTAATATTTTATTGATTTTTTACAGAGAGGAAGGGAGAGAGATAGAGAGTTAGAAACATCGATGAGAGAGAATCATCGACCAGCTGCCTCCCGCACATCTCCTACTGGGGATATGCCCGCAACCCAGGTACATGCCCTTGACCGGAATCGAACCCGGGACCTCTCAGTCCGCAGGCCGACGCTCTATCCACTGAGCCAAACCGGTTTCGGCTCTTTTGCCTTCTTTTGAGTTGAGTACTTTTTATGATTCCATTTTACCTTTGTTTTTAGTTCATTAGCAATAACTTTGTTTTGTTACTTTAGTGATTGCTTCAGAAATGTGATTCTCAGCGGGGTCTGATTTATTTCCCAGAGGACACTTGGTAATGTCTGAAAGCATTTTTTTATTTTCACAACTTGGGGGATACTACTGACTTCTTGTGGTTAGAGGTCAGGGATGCTGCTAAATATCTACAGTGCACAGGGCAGCCTCCCACAACAAAGAATTTATTCACAGAATATCAGTAGTGCCAAAGTTGAGAACCTATGATTTGGGGATTATAATATACACCAGAGGCCCGATGGACGAGGGTCCCTCAGCCCGGCCTGCCCCCTCTCACACTCCAGGAGCCCTCAGGGGTGGGAGGCGACCCGGCGGTCAGGGAAGGCGACGCCCCATCACACCTCTGCTGCTGCCGTTGCCGGCAGCGCAAGTCTCAGCCGGCCCTAGGCCGCAAGGCAGCCATCATCTGAGGCTTGCCTGCACCTCGGGCTGGCCCTCGGCAGATGGGGGGCTGAGGGGACTCAGGAACTCGGGAGGCAGGCGTGCGGAGCGGCCGCCCCAGGGGGGCTGAGGGGACTGGGCGCCACCATCTTTGAGGGTGGGGCAGTCAATTAACATATTCCCTCCTTATTGGCTGTGGGCGCCGCCATCTTTACCACAGCGTGAGGGTCAATTAGCATATTCCCTTTTTTATTAGATAGGATTTTTATTTAATCATAGTCTATGTTCAAGTGATATATCACTTATGTATAGTGTAAGAACCTTATAGTAGTGTACTGCCATTTCCTCTTGCCCAGCCCTTTTATTATTGTTGTTATATATAACATATATAATAATCTCTATAATACATTCTTACTATTTTTACTTAAACAACCACTTATTTTTCAAATACTTTAAAATAATATAAAAAGATGTATCTATTTACTCTTGTAGTTATCACTACTCCTGCTTTTCATCAGTTTGTCTTATATCCAGACTTCCATCTGGTATCATTTTCCTTTTTCCCAAAGGACATTTCCTATAATGCTGGTCTGCTGGTGAGGAATACTTTCAGCTTTTGTATGTCTAAAAAAAAAAAATCTTTATTTTGCCTTTTTTGTGTGTAGTAAAGCACATAACATGAATTTATCCTTTTAACAAGTTATAAATACATGTTACAGTACTGTTAACTATATGCATATTGTTGTACAACGTATCTCTGATTTTTGCTTTGCTTTTGAACGATATTCTGGATACAGAATTTCAGGTTGTTAGTTTTTTCTTCTAGTACTCATTGAAAATGTTCCAGTCTTTTCTCGCATTGTTTCTGATGAGAAATCCGATGTCATCTGTATCTTTGTTCCTCTGTATACAGCCTGTCTTTTTTTCTAGTCTGGTTGGTAGGAACAGGTACTCTTCCTGACCCTGAATGACAGGCACTGTTCCCTCTAATCTTTTGGGGAAGTTTGTTCCTCATTGTCACATTTGTGTGCTTAAGAATCTCTGCTGAATATTCCAGGGAACCCTCTGCAGATTTCCTGGGTTCTATCTTTGTGTAGTTCTTTCCTCTTCGGTATTCTGCCATGAACTTGAAAGGTGCCTTAGTCTTCCTGGCCTCTTATTTCTGTCTCTGCAGCTCATGAAGTCTAGGCTCTGCCTCAGTTCATTCTGTTGCTCCTTGGCATGGAAACTCTTTCAAGGTAGTAAGCAGAGGCTGTCATAGTCTTACTTACCTGGTTTTATTTTCCTTCTTTTAAGTCTTTTATTGCCTGATGTCCACTGCCTGGAAAACCATTGTTTCAACTCTTGTCATATTTTGTTGTTGTTGTTGCTTCAGGTAGAAGTGTAAATTCATTCACTGTCACTTCATCTTTTAGGCAGGGAGAGGGAGGGCAAATTTTTGTGTGATAAACTTTCACATAACATATAATTCACCATATGAAATTGTGCAACTCCATGGGTTTTTTTTATATTCACACTGTTCTGCAACATAACTATTTTGTTTCAGAGCACTTTCAGCACCCTAAAGAGAAATCTCATACCCATTAGTCACTCTTCATCCTACTCCCCCTAATACTCTACGACAACCACTAATATCCTTTTTTCTCTATGGTTTTGTCTATTTCTTTACATTTCCTATAAAGGGAATCATATACTATGCGGCGTCCTTTTAAATAGCATAATGTTTATAAAGATCACAATGTAGCATAAATCAGTACTACATTTGTCTTTATGGCTGAATAATATTTCACTGTATGTATTTCATCTTTGTGGTGAAAGTAAGATGCTAAAGCCTTTTAATTGATTTCTGCTGCCTCTTTTATCTCTCATAGAGTCTATATTTGGCCTGCCAGGTAATTTTAATATGCTGCCAGGGCTGAGAATCAGATTTAGGAAGTATTAGAAGAGAAACAGTTTTAAATAGATAGGATAAGGACTCCTCTTGGATCTTTTTTTTTTTTTTTTTTTTTTGGTCTTCCTTTATCTCTTCCTTTCTTTGATTCTAAAAGGCTCATTTTAAGTGATTTTAAAGATTGGCACTGGTTGCTCTCTGGGTAAATTGTAGAATATGTAGAGAAGAAAATAAAGACCATCTATAATTTCACCACCCAATACTTTGGCACATTTCTTTTCAGATTTTTTTTTTCCATTTTTTTACTTTTTAATTCTGTGTTTATATATCCCATCATGTATCATCTATTTACCTTATTCTATTTGAGATTATCTTCAATGTGTGATTTTGGTTCCTGCTTTTTCTATTTAATGCATAAACATTTTCAAATATTAAATTATTTTTTAAGAAATTTTGAGTGGCAGTGTATAAGTCCATTGTATGGATATACTAAATTACAATTAATCCAGTGATGGAGATAATTAGCTTGCTTCCAGTTTTACTTACTATTATCCTATCTAATAAAAGAGAAACATGGTAATTAGCCATACATCCGCTACCCTTCCCATTGGCTAATCAGGGCGATATGCAAATTAACTGCCAGTCAAGATGGCTGCCGGCAGCTAGGCAGCCTGAAGCGAGCATGAGGCTTGCTTGCTTCAGTGACGGAGAACTCCAACGTTCCCCGCCTGCCACTGCCGGCCTCTGAGCTTGCAGTTTGAAACATTGTTACAAATATAGAAGCTAAACAAAACCCGAGAAACCTGCTTTCAGCCAGCTGGGATCTCAGAGCTGGAGTTGAAATAGTGTTTCGATTATAGAACCCCAACAAACCAGATACCTGCTTTCAGCAGCCGAGGCCTAAGAGCTGGAGCCAAGCCTCAGAGCTAAAGCTGGCCCAGAATAAAAAAATAAGAAAAAAAGGAGTGGTTGGGAGCTTCAGTCACCCGCAAGCCTGAAAACAGCCCTCAGCCCCTCACCCAGACTGGCCAGGCACCCCAGTGGGGACCCCCACCCTGAAGGGTGTGTGATCAGCTGCAAACAGCCATCATCCCCTCATCCAGGCTGGCCAGGCACCCCAGTGGGGACCCCCACCCTGATCCAGGACACCCTTCAGGGCCCCCACCCGTGCACCGGGCCTCTATCCTATATAGTAAAAGGGTAATATGCCTCCCAGCACCGGGATCAGCGTGACAGGGGCAGCGTCCAAACCCCCTGATCAGCCCTGCTCTGTGCCTGATAGGGGGGAGCTCCCCAAGCCCTGATCGCCCTGCGGCTCTGTGTGTGACAGGCTACAGTGCCCCAACCCCCTGATCGGCCCTGCTCTGTGTGTGACAGGGTGCGGCGCCCCAACCCCCCCACACGTCCCCTGCTCTGTGTGTGACGGGGTAGAGCCATAACCTCCCCAAGGGCCCTGCCCTGAGTGTGACAGTGGCGGTGCCCCAACCGCCTGATGGGCCCTGCTCTGTGGGTGATAGAGGGCGATGCCCCAACTGCCCCCCACGGGCCCTGCTCTGTGTGTGACGGGGTAGAGCCATAACCTCCCCATCGGCCCTGCCCTGGGTGTGACAGGGTGTGGCGCCCCAACCCCCTGATCTGCCCTGCTCTGTGTGTGACAGGGGGCGGTGCCCCAACTCCCCTATCGGCCCTACTCTGTGAGTGACAGGGGGGAGCTCCCCAACCCCCTGATCGGCCCTGCTCTGTGCGTGACAGGGTGGAGCTCCCCAACCCCCTGATCGACCTTGCTCTGTGCGTGACAGGGTACAGAGCCCCAACCCCCCTGATGGGCCCTGCTCTGTGAGTGACAGGGGGCAGTGCCCCATCGCCCTGATTGGCCCTGCTCTGTGCGTGACAGGGAGTGGCACCGCAACCTCCCCATCGACCCTGCCTTGAGTGTGACGGGGCGGTGCCCCAACCCCCCAATCGGCCCTACCCTGCACGTGACAGGGTGGCATCACAACCTCCCGATCCACCCTGCTCTGTGCATGACAGGGGGCGGCGCCCCAACTCCCCAATCAGCCCTGCTCTGAGCCTGACCAGGGGCTGCACCTAGGGATTGGACCTGCCCTCTGCCACCCGGGAGCGGGCCTAAGCCAGCAGGTCGTTATCTCCCGAGGGGTCCCAGACTGCGAGAGGGTACAGGCCGGGCTGAGGGACCCCCCTCCCAAGTGCACAAATTTTTGTGCACCGGGCCTCTAGTTTATATATATAAAAGCCTAATGACCATTACGACCGGATGACCAGCTGGTAGCTATGACACTCACTGACCACCAAGGGGGCAGATGCTCAATGGAGGAGCTGCCCCCTCGTGGTCAGTGCGCTCCTGTAGCCAACCTCCCTCAGCTGGCCAACCTCCCGCGGTCCCTCCCCCTGGCTAGGACGGCCCTGATCGCCAGCCAGGCCGAGGGACCCCACCCATGCATGAATTCGTGTACTGGGCCTCTAGTTGTTTAAATAATAGGTTAACTGTTAGAAGATTTTTAAGGCTTAGAAATATATTACCAAACTGTTCTCCAGAACATGCCAATTTACACTTTAACACATTTTCTACCATTCATTCTTGAAAGTGTTTGTTTTACTCATCACAATTTTACCAGCATTGCAAATACTGCCTAGCTACCATGTTTTATTCACATTAAATATTTTTTACCACACAAGTTAATTTTTCTAGATTTTAAAAATTGGCTTTGTACTTTGTAGTATAAAGCATTTATTTTGTGTGTGGTTCTATGTTTTCATAAAGAAATACACCAGTGTAACCAGTACCCCAAACAAGGAATAGAATATTTTCACTCCCTATAAAAGTTCCTTTTAATCTTTTAACAGTTTTATCCTCCACCCCCATTTCAGGCAACTACTGATCTGATTTCAATCACTGTTGGTTAATTTTGTCTGTACTCAAACTTCATATAAAGGGAATCACACAGTATGTAGCTGCCTGTGTGCGGTTATTGCTCAGTATACTTTTGAGATCCTGAGTGTGATTAAGTTTGTTCAATTCCTTTTTTTCCTTTAACCAAATATTCTATTGAGTAAGTATACTCACTTTTCTTATCTATTCAACTGTTGATGTACATTTGTTTCCAGTTTTTTGCCATTGTGAGTAAAATTGCAGTTAACATTTATGTGCAAGTTGTTTGTGGACAGGCATTTCACTTCTTGGGTACATACTTTGTTAGCAGTAGGATTGCTGGGTCAAATGATAAAATGAATATTTACTTTATAAGAAACTGCCTGACAGTTTTCTAAAGTGGTGATTTCATTTAACATCCCATCACTTGTTGTGGTCAGTTTCTTAATTCTAGTCATTTTGTGAGTGTGTAGTCAAAACTTTCTGTGGTTTTATTTTACACTAGTGGCCTGGTGCATGGATTCATGCACATTGAAAGGAAATTTATTAGAAAAAATATTTTAATATTGCTATTTGCCCTTTCTCTGTAACAGAAGTGTCAACCAAATTCACGATCGACAATGACAGATCCAAACACGCGTGCAATTGGCACCAGCGAGAGCTTTATATGTGTCGCTCATGCACGAGTCAACTTAGCCTTTTATATATATATACTAGAGGCCTAGTACACAAAAATTTGTGCACTCGGGCTGGGGGAGGGGGGGACCCTCAGCCCGGCCTGTGCCCTCTTGCAGTCTGGGACCCCTCAGAGGATGACCACCTGCTGGCTTGGGCCTGCTCCTCGGGGTATTGGGCCTAAGATGGCAATCAGACATCCCTCTGGCAGCCCGGCAGCCCTCAGGGGATGTCTACTTGCCAGCGGGGAGCAGGCCTAAGCTGCAGTTGGACATCCTTAGCGCTGCTGAGGAGGCAGGAGAGGCTCCCACTGCCACCGCTGTACTGGCAGCCATCAGCCTGGCTTGTGGCTGAGCAGAGCTCCTCCCATGTGAGAGCTCCCTGACCACCAGAGGGCAGCTCCTGCATTGAGCGTCTGCCCCCCGGTGGTCAGTGTGTGTCATAGTGACCAGTCATTCCCAGTCTTTCTGCTGTGAGGGTCAGTTTTCATATTACCCTTTTACTATATAGGATAGAGGCCTGGTGCACAGGTGGGGGCTGGCTGGTTTGCCCTGAAGGGTGTTCCGGATCACGGTGGGGGTCCCGCTTGGATGCCTGGCCAGCCTGGATGATGGGTTGATGGCCGTTTTCAGACTGGTCACACCCCCTTCAGTGTGGGGGTCCCCACTGGGGTGCCTGGCCAGTCTGGGTTAGGGGCTGAGGGCCGTTTTCAGGCTGGCGGATGACTGAAGCTCCCAACCTCTCCTTTTTTTCTTATTTTTATTCTGGGATTTATTTACCTTCTATAGCTGTCACTGGTGCTAAGAGCTGGCTCCACCTCTGAGGCTGTGGCTGGCTGAAAGCAGGTATCTGGGTTTGTTTAGCTTCTATAATTGAAACTCTGTTGCCATCACTGGCGCTCTAAGCTCTGAGCCCGCTGGCGGCTGAAAGCAGGCTCTGGGTTTGTTTAGCTTCTATAATTGCAACATTGTTGCATCCAGAGCTCAGAGCTGGTCTGGGGCAGGTGGGGAACCTTGACTTCCTTTGTCACTGGAGCAAGCAAACCTCATGTTCACTTCAGTTGCGTGGCTGCTGGCTGCCATCTTGGTTGGCAGTTAATTTGCATATCTCGCTGATTAGCCAATGGGAAGGGTAGCGAAGTTATGGTTAATTACCATGTTTCTCTATTGTTAGATAGGATAGACTAAACTTGCTTAATTAGACCTGCTTTCTGATGTAGCTAAACTGTTGCCAGCCCAGTGAAGCACCCCAACTTCTCTTTCAGGTAATTGTCAGCAACACAGCAGTAAATATCAACACGAAGGAGATTATTATTGTAGATCACGCAGGAAGAACAAAGGGTAAAATATTTAACTGCAGCAGTGTTTGACTATATTCTGTGCAGTGAGAAAACCTGAAGTCATTTTCAAGGCCCACCATTACTTTTTTTCAGTCGGGTCAAGTTTCTAAGCTTTCTAAATGTCTGTTTTCCGGCTAATGAAAAGAAAATAGTATTCTACCGAGTCTCCTGTCTACCTGCTCCAGGACTTCTATGAGGATCAAATGAGATGAGGATTGGGAAAATGCTTCACAGACATTGTTTAATGTGTGAAATGTTTGCACCTGGCTATAAAGCAAGTCGTGTTCCTGGGTTGAAGAAACTGCAAGGACGTTCGTCATCGCTAGGGAGAGGAAGCCGGGCGTTGCTATGTGATGTCATTACCTGGCTCCCACAGCGACCATTTCCAGGCTGGGCTGGGCTGTGGGCCGCATTTTACACCATGGTGTCTCAGCACCATCGGTTGCGATTTGATGGGCTGTCACTCTGGGGTGGTGGCAGGGCCTATGTCCCACTTGGGGGAAGTCGAATGTTGCTTTGTGGGTGCCAGGTTCATGGTGCCAGTGCGCCTCACGGCAGCTTCTGCATTGAGCATCTGCCCCCTGGTGGTCAGTGTGCATCATATCAACTGGTTGGACACTTAGCACATAGCCTTTTATGTATACGGTTTTCCCTGATAAAAAGATTTTGAGCATCTTTTAAAGTGTTTATTGGCCATTCCTGTATCTTCATGAAGTGTCTGCTTTCTTTAAAAGTTAAATTGTTTTCTTATTTTCTTATTGAGTTATAAGAGTTCTTTTTATACAGTTGTTTGTATGGAAAATAATACAATAATCATGCAAGCACACATCTTTTGTGTACTCACAACTATACACCTACTTTGCCTCACTGTATATTCTACATACAAGATTTCTCACATATATTGTGAATATTTTTCCCCAGTCTGGCTTATCTTTTTTTTTTCTTAATGTAATTTTAAAAGCACAATTTTTTTATTTTGAGAAAGTTCAGCTTATTAATTCTTCCATTTATAATTTGTGCTTTTTATGTCGTGAGAAATCTTTGCCAAATCCAGGGTCACTAAAATTTTTTCCCATATTTTCTTGTAGATATTTTATAATTTAGGCTTTATGTTTAAATCTGTGATCTATTTTAAGTTAATTTTTGAGTGTAGTATGAGGTAGCAATATTGGGCTCTTTTTTTTTTTTTTTTTTTACCAGCTCATGTCCATTTGATGAAAAGACTCCTTACCCCCATGTAATTGGCACCTTTGTCTAAAATTCATTACTTGTGTGTATGTGGGTCTGTTTCTAGACTCCTTTTATCTCCATTGCTTTATATGTTTATCTTTATGCCAGTAACACACTGTTGTTAACTTAGCTTTATGATTGAGCTTGTAATCAAATTGTGCATGTTCTTCAAATTCTTTTTAAAATTTTTTTTTCAAGATTGTTTTGACTATTCTGTTTCTTTTGCCTTTCCATATGACTTTTAGAATCAGCTTGTCCATTTTTGTGGGTTTTTTTTAAAGCCTATTGGGGTTTTATTAGGATTATGATAAGTCTATATCTGGATTAGTTTAGGGTGAAATTTACTTGAGAAAGTTTTGTTTTATTTTTTGTTATTGAACCTTCCAGTCCATGACCATGTTAATATTTCTCAATTTATGTTGCTGTGCAAGTTTGGCATAAACTTTGTTAAACCCTAAATGTTCAGTTCTGATGCTGTTATAAATGATACTGCTTTTTTTCTCATTTTTCAGTTGCTAATGTATAGAAATGAAATTGAATTTTTATTATTGGCTTGCAGTCTTTTGTTAAATTTACCTTTTAATTTTATCAGCTCTGTTAAGATTCCTTAGGGTTTTCTCTCTACATGATCATATCATGTGCAAATAGTTTTACCTTTTTGTTTCCAATCTGTATGTTTTTATTTTTTTCTTCCCTCACTGCTCTGGCTAAACTTCTGGTAAAATGTGGACTAGAAATGGTAAGAACAGACTTCCTTATTAGTTTGTTATTGATTTTAGGAGGAAAGCATTCACTCTTTGACCATTAAGTATGATGTTAGATATAGGTTTTTCATAGGTGCTTGCTCTTTATTAGCTTGAACACATTTCTTTCAGATAAATTTTTGTTTTGAGTGGGTGTTGAAAAAGGTTTTTAATTGTCAAGATTTCTAAATTTTTTTGCTTTTGTTCTTAAAATTCCACTATTTTGAATATTGTACCTTTGTGATATGTTTTAATAAAAACAAGAAACTTTTATTCCTTATGCCATGGACTATTCTGAACACTTTAACTTACATAACCATCACAATAAACCTTTAAAGTATATCTTAACTAAATTTTACAGATGAATCTCACATGATTATTTTCTAAAGGAACTTATATTCCTTTCTTTTCCATCCTCTTCCTGGTAGGTATATGGGTATTCATTTCTAATAAGTGAGTTTTCTATTTGTTTCTCTTTGCATTCTATTTTGGGTTCTCCCCACATCCTCATTGATTTTAATTATTTTTAGACTAGAGGCCTGGTGCACCAAATTCATGTGGGGGTGGGGGTTCTCAGCCCGGCCTGCGCCTTTTCACAGTCTGGGAGCCCTCAGGGGATGTCCAACTGATAGCTTAGGCCCAGTGGGGAGCGGACCTTAGCCATCAGTTGGACATCCTCAGCGTGTGGAGGTGGGAGAGGCTCCCACCACCGCTGCTGTGCTCACTAACCATGAGCCCGACTTCTGGCTGAGTGGCACTCCCCTGGTGGTCAGTGCACGTCATAGCAACCGGTCGTTCAGCTGTTTGGTCGACTTTCATATTAGCCTCTTACTATATAGGATTACATGAAACATTAACATGGTTCTAAAATTCAAAACAATACAAAGGGTATATGCTCAGAGAATTTTCACTTTGTCCTTATACTTTCTTCACCATCTGTAATATCTTGTCTTTGTAATTCTTAACTACTATCTGATCAGTTTTATGAAAATTCTATTGGTACTTGATAAGAAGGGGCTTTGGGTATAAAGTTTGATATAAACTGTTTAAGTCTGCCTTATTAAGTTGCATAGGTAGGTCCATGATTGTTTTTTGTCCCCTTGATTTGCTTTATGCTGAGTGTTGTGTTAAAGTTACTGATTATTACTGTTTCTTACCTATTACTACTTGCATATCCTGTAGCTTTGCTTTGTAAAATGGTTGCTATGTTATTTGATGTATAGATAATCATAAATTACATAGATATTCAAATATAGGGTGTCCCCCAAATATGTATACACACACTTTGAATAATTATAAAGGCAGTGTTTATTAAATCATTTCATTTTCAAAATTGAGCTATCAGCTATTAAAGTGTGTATACATATTTTGGGATACCGTGTATATACTCACAATACATAGATATAGATATTTACAAGTGATACGTAGATATTCAAAATCTTCCTTGTGAATTGTGGTTTATAGGTCATGCTTATTGTTCTTCGACTTGAATTCTACTAGTCTGATATTAAGGTCTGCTTGCCTTGTTGTCGTCTATTACATAGTAAACTTTCATCTGTGCCTTTAATTTTCTTCTTTCTGAATAACTTGAACCTACTGTGTGTGTGTGTGTGTGTGTGTGTGTGTGTGTGTGTGTGTGTGTGTGTGGTATAAGCATATAGTTGAGTCTTGGGTTACGAGACAAGTTGAAAATCTTGTTTTCATAGATGAGTAAAGACCATTTACATTTATTGCTGTGACTAAATATGTTTGATCTCAATTCTTTCATATTTAATTTTTAAAATTTTTGTTATATTGACTGTTTTTACTTTTTGCTCTTTTCTAAAAAGACTAGAGGCCCGGTTCATGAAATTTGTGCACTTGGGGGGAGCGGGGTCCCTCAGCCCAGATTGCAAGAGAGGCCGAGGGACGCAGGAGGTTGGCCAGCCAGGGAGGGGCCATGGAAGGGCTTCAGGGTATGTCTGGCCCATCTCATTCAGTCCCGATTGGCTGGACCCCAGCAGCAAGCTAACCTACCAGTTGGAGCGTCTGCCCCCCGGTGGTCAGTGCACGTCATAGTGAGCGGTTGAGTGGCCTTAGCATATCATTAGCATATTATACTTTGATTGGTTGAATGGCCAACCAGACACTTAGAATATTAGGCATTTATTATATAGGATTATATTTGGTATTTGAGAAGGTTTTTTCATTCTTCCATTTTTAGCTGCATTATTTCCACTTTGATGTGCAGATTTTGAATATTAGTCTTCCAGCCTTTCCCCATCTTTAAAATATGTGTGTTTGTCTATACAGAATTTTGCTGAAGTTTTCCAGTCTTGGTTGAAGGAAGCCATGTGAAGATGGACCACACTATCCAATATGTTGCCACTAGTCATTTGTGGCTTTTGAGCCTTGAAATATGGCTAATCTGAATTGAGGTGTTCTATACATGTAAAAAAACAAACCACTAAATTTTTATCTGTTATTACAACAGATAATCTAGAACTATTTTCATTTTTAAAAACTGAAACTCTGTTCAGTAAACAACATCTTCCTTTTTCCTCCTCCCTCAAACCCCTGGCAACCAATTTTTGTTTCTATAAATTTGACTACTTTATACCGTTTATAAGTGAAATGATGCAGTGTTCGTCTTTTTGTGGCTGGGTTATTTCATTTAGCATAATGTTCATAAGGTTTATCCAAGTTGTAACATGTGTCAGGATTTCTTTCTTTTTACGGCAGAGTAATATTCCATTACATGTATATACCACATTTTGTTTATCCATTCATCTGTCAATAAACTCTTGGATTGTTTTTACCAGTTGGCTCTTGTGAACATGGGTGTGCAAATATCTCTTGGAAATCTCATTTTCATTTCTTTGTATATGTACCCAGAAGCTGGATTGCTTGATTATATGGTAATTCTTTTTTTAAAATGGTCTTCCAATACATGAAAACAAATTTGTCTTTCCTTTTTACTTATGTCTTATTTAATTTCTTTCAGCAGTGTTTTGTGGTTTTTCATGTATGATTCTTTTACCTCCTTGGTTAAGGTTATTTTCTAAGTATTTTTCTCTTTTCAATGCTGTTGTAAATGGGATTGTTTTGTTAATTTCTTTACAGATTGCTCATTGTTAGTATATAAGAACAACTGATTCTTGTGTGTTGACATATCCTGTAACATTGTTAAATTTATTAGTTCTAATTTGTTTACTAGTTGAAGTAATTTTCTTCTGTTCCTAGTATATTGAGTGTTTTTCTTTCCATGAAAGAACATTGAATTTTGTTAATGCATTAATTGAAATGATCATGGTGGTATTTGTCCTCATTCTTTTATTATGGTGCATTATATTGATAAATTTTTGTACCTTGCATTCCAGGAATAAATCCCACTTGGTCATGATATATAGTCACCATACTCTACATCCCCAGAATTTTATTAATCTTGTAACTGTGAGTTTATACCTTTTGACTACCTTATCCCATTTCCTCCTTCCTTCACCCTCCTCCATGCAGTATTTTTGTCCGATTTTGGTATTGGTAATATTGGCTTCATAAAATGACTTTGGAAATTTTCCCTTTTCTTTAATTTTTTAAAAATGTTTTTTATTCATTTGTTTATTTTAAGAGAGGAAGGGGGAGAGAGAGAGAAACATCAATGTGAGAGCAAAACATTGATTGGCTGCCTCCTGCTTGCCCACTACCACGGATCAAGCGGCTACCTGGGCATGTGCCCTGACTGTTCATTGCATCTGTGACCTCTTGGTGCATGGGATGATGCTCAATCCAATAAGCAACACTGGCTGGGCTTCTTTAATTGTTTTTTTGTGTTTTTTTTAAGAGTTTAAGAAGGATTGTTGTTAATTCTTTTTCCAGTGAAGCCATCTGGCCATGAGCTTTTCTAGTTACAAGTTTGTTCAGACTTTTTATTTTCATGATTTAATCTTGATAGGTTGCATGTTTCTAGAAATCTATCTGTTTCTTCTAGATTACCCAATTCATTGGCGTATAATTGTTCATAGTAGTCTCATAATTCTCTTTATTTATGTGACATCATTTTTAATGTCTCATTTCTGATTTCTAGTATTTGGGTTTACTCCTATTTAGTTCAGTAACTAAGGGTTTGTCAATTTTATTGATTTTTTCAAAACAACTTTCTGTTTCATTGATTTTTCCCCCCTATGTTTTTATGTTCTATTTTATTTCTCCTCTAATATAGTCTTTCTTTTGCTAATTTACGTTTTGTTTGTTCTTTTTCTAGTTTCATGAAGTGTAATGTTAGGTTGTTGATTTGAAATCTTTTTAATGTAGATAGGATTTTAGTGCTATAAACTTCCCTCATAATATTGCTTTTGCTACATCCCTTAAGTTTAATTTTGAATTTTTGTTTTCATTTGTGTTAATATTTTCTAAATTCTCTTGTAATTTCTTTTTATCCTTTGGTTGTCCAAAAGTGTATTGTTCAGTTTTCATGTCCAGGGGTGGGGAAAATTAGGTTTACAGTTGTGAATACACAAAACAGAGTTTACTGTTGTGTTATTTAATAATTATTTTATTATTTTCCATATGAGCAACTGTAAACCTACTCTTGCCTACCCCTGCATTTGTGAATTTTTCAGTTTTCCTGTTGCTGTTGATTTCTAGTTTCATTCTGTTATGATTGTAAAAGATACTTGGTATGATTTCAGTCTTCTTAAATTTGATAAAACTTGTTTTGTGCCCAAGCGTGTTATCTATCCTGGGAAATGTTTTGTGAGTGCATGAGAAGAATGAGTGTTCTACTGTTGTTGAATGGAATGTTCTTTTAAGTTCAGTTGATCTGTAGTGTTGTCTAAGTCCTTTTTCTTTGTTGATATTCTGTCTGATTGATCTATTATTGAAATCTCCTGTTTGGTAAAATTCTCCTGAAAATCCATCAGGTCCAGATCTTTTGTTTGCTGGGAGCTTTTTAATTACTTCATTTTCATCAGTTGTTATTGGCCTATTCAGGTTTTCTGATTCTTCCTGATTCAGTTTTAGAAGATTTATGTTTCTAGGGATTTGTTCATTTTTCCCAGGTTGTCCAGTTTGTTGGCGTATAGTTGTTCATAGTATTTGCTTACAATCCTTTGTATTTCTTTGGTGTCTGTTGTTACTTCACCTCTTTCATTTCTAATTTTATTTATTTGGGTCCTCTCTCTTTGTTTCTCAATGAGTCTGGCTAAGTGTTCATCAATCTTGTTTATCTTTTCTTGTTTATCACCTCTTGGATTAATTTATGTTTTGTACCAGTATTTTAGTCTCTGTGTCATTTATTTCTGCTCTGATCTTTATTATTTCCTTCCATCTGGGCTTTTCTTGCTGCTCTCTTTCCAATTTGTTTTGTTTTAGGGGATTTTAAAAAACGTTTAATCTGAATATGAAGGGGAATTCTTGGGGGGTAAGATAACCTAATTTCCTTCCACGAGGTATAGCTGGTTAGATGGGAATGGTCCACTGTGGGTCAAGGGAGAAAGTATGCATTAAGTGGGAGGTGATTGAAAGTATTAGAATCTGGTATATTTTATAAGAAGTTTTTGTTTAACTTTGTCTGTTGAGCATCATTTTATCTTTCTTTGAATTATCCAGAATTTTGTATTGTTGAAGTTTTTGCAATATAAATGCAGAAGACACTTAAAATCTGCAATAAAAATTATTTTCTTTCCATTTGCATATTTGTTTGTAACTTGGTATTGGTGACAAACACCTCAATCATTTTAGCAAACAATGGATCAATTTTCTTGTAATTAAGATGTTAAATTCTAGCTTGTGAAGAGTATGTATATATTTAATCTTTAAAAATTCTACTTATTAAAATTGTAATAACCTAAGGTAGTGGTTCTCAACCTTCCTAATGCCACGACCCTTTAATACAGTTCCTCATGTTGTGGTGACCCCCAACCATAAAATTATTTTCGTTGCTACTTCATAACTGTAATTTTGCTACTGTTATGAATCATAATGTAAATATCTGATATGCAAGATGTATTTTCATTGTTACAAATTGAACATAAAGCATAATCACAAAACCAATATGTAATTATATATGTGTTTTCCGATGGTCTTAGGCGACCCCTGTGAAAGGGTCGTTCGACCCCCACAGGGGTCACAACCCACAGGTTGAGAACCGCTGATCTAAGGTGACATCTAAGTTTGAACCACAAGTATTAAAGGAGAGCAACAGCAATGTTTTCCTAAATTTGCGGCAAAGAAACTGTTTATAATTGATTCTTAAAGCACCTTGCTATTATTAAACCAAGTAAAACAAATATAATTATGCATTAAAGTAACATTATTAAAACAACTTATGTTGCCTACTTTACATTTTCCAGGAACATCACTTACAGCGAGCTATTTCAGCACAGCAAGTGTTTAGAGAGAAAAAAGAGAGCATGGTCATTCCAGTTCCTGAGGCAGAGAGCAACGTCAACTATTATAATCGCTTGTACAAAGGAGAGTTTAAACAACCCAAACAGTTCATTCATATTCAGCGTAAGTTTTTTAATTCATTATATTCTGTTTGTAATTTAAAATCCTTTCTCTCTTTTGCCCAAAGAGATTTACATTTTTCAGTTTGTATATACTGATTAATAGAAATGTAAAACATTAAGTAATAAAATCTCTCTGTGCTTATATCTGAACTTGGAGATCATTTTGAGTGTTAGTTGCATTTGGAGCATTTGATATTAATGTAGTGTAGGATTTTGTATAGCACTAGTTTTTATAAAATTCTAATTCTGCCTCCTTTATACACTCGTTTCTTTCCATTGTCACTAATTAAATGACATTGTCACTAATTAAATGATCGCCATCTCTTGCCTCTTTTATTTATTTTTTATTTTTTTTAATTATTTTTTTTTCCCCCCGCCCTTGACAATCCCCTGGCCTCCCCTACCCCCCAGTGTCTTATGTCCATTGGTTATGCTTATATCTCTTGCCTCTTTTAATAACCTCCTAATTATTATATTACTACCCCCATCTCCTTACCCTTTTCTAATTTATCTATTCACAAAGTCCATCAGCACCAGAGTGTCTTCCCGAAGTGTCAGTCTAAATCCTACTCTTCTTTATTGTCTACTAGAGGCCCAGTGCATGAAACTTGTGCACTGGTAGGGTCCCTAGCAGCTGCTGGCTGCCAGCCAGGTACTCCCTCCCCCCCTGGCCGCCTGCCACTGCTGCTAGCCAGAGCCTCCCTCCCTTCCACCAGCCGCTTGCCAGCGCCGGGGCCTCCCTCCCTTCCCCCGGCTGGCCCCCTGGTCGAACTCCCAGAAGAACTCCAGTTGAGGGGACAATTTGCATACTGTGCTTTTATTATATAGGATAGTAGGAGTTTTCAACCAACTCCTCACAGACATGCTACTGTCTTGTCTAATAGTGCATGCACACGCACCCACCCTCGGGTAGTTTGTTAGAATAGAGATTCCAGCATTTTGTTTAGGCCTACCTATCTAATAATCTCTGGTATGCAACTGTTATAAAGAATGTTTTAGCAGTTCCTCAAGTAATTCTGAAACATCTTCAGATTCATAGTCACAGGACTATAAGATCTGTTTTTTAAGTAGATTCCATGATGAATATTTTTTCATTTGTCGTCTTTGAAATGAGATTGCATTTTTAAATTGTTATTGACCTGGATTGAAGTTTGGTTTAACTAAAGAGAATTTACATTTGTTTCTGCCAGGCATTTGAGACACTTGCCAATCTGAGAGCATTTTAAATGCTTGGCTTGTTTGTTTTCTTTGTTTTTGTACCACACTGGTAGCTTTAGTCCAGACTATAGACCTGCTTGGAGTTTAGTTCTCAGGGGGAGATTTTCCCCCTCCTTCTACCTAAGGGCAAGTAGAGAAATGCGAAGTTCTTTGCTTTTCCTTTCTGCATGACCAGTTTATTTTCTTACCGTACACTGACGTTGTTGCCCTTTGGTAGAGCATGCAGCTTTACGTAGAAGTATACTATGAAGTCTCCTAATAGACTCCAGCTTAAAGTGTTTTTTTCTTCCTTACTGTATATAAAGTCATTGTGCATTTGTAATTGATGTTTTTTGACAGAATTTAGTAATAGCCAGATTCTCCATTTTGAATACAAGCTACTTTGTGATTTATTCCCTGATAGCTCTGTTAACCTCATTTTCTGTTGTTTTTTCCCTTACTCTCTGCAACATAGGCACTAACTAAAAATCATACACATTTGCCTTGCTTTACATGTCACAATTACTTGCATGTGCTATTCAAGTCTTCTTCCCCTTCTTATAGCTCATTTAAGGCCTAACTCACTTACAAAGTTTACTACTTTTCTCATTCTACCTATCTTCTTTGCTTATCTCAGTATTTTGTACATACCTCTATTAGAGGATTCACCATATGTCATTGCAGTTATATGCAGCCATTCTTTCTCTCCTTTTAAACTGTGGGTTCCTTGAGGACAGAAGACTTTATTTTCTTTTGTTTTTGTATCTTTAGAATAAAGTGCATGGCTTATAGATGCTCAATAAATGGCATGTTTGTTCACTGATTCAGTTGTTTTTAAATGACTTATAAGTCTGTTCGGTGTCATAACCATTTTCCAGAGACTGAAGCACTCAAGAAAAACACACATACATTATTTGTGATATGTTTCCTCTGTGTTCTTTCATTTTGAGTTCCTTTAGCTTATTGAGTTTGCCTTATCTTTGCATCAGGAAGGAGATAGCTGTTCACAATAGGAATTTTAAGAATTTGTCAAGCCAAAGTATCCATTTTTTATTTTATTTTAATAGTATAGCCAGACAATAGGAATATTTGTAAAATCTATTCTAGGAAACCAAGAAGCAAGAAATTGGGTGTAACCATCCAGGTCAGGCCCATAGGATACAGTAAACATTAATTTTGTATTGGTGTTTTTGTTTTTTTTCTTCATTTTATTCTATTGTAAGAAATTTGAATAAAAATAACAAAATTATTTTAACCTTTTAGTCTATCAGCATATATATTCTATATACTATGCAATTTCATACTATACGTACAATTTTTTATTCTGCTTTTCTACTTATATTTTTTTAAGTTTCTCAAGTTTTTATATTACGTAGTCTCTTGTTTTCATTTTCAATGTATACTACTTTCTTATCAAATTGATTTTCCACAATTTGCTTACCTTTGTGATTATTATTGGCTTTAAGGTTATCTGTAGTAAAACTTAATCTTGTGTTATTTAGGTTTTATTTTTTACAGGAAAGCTTAAAAAGTTATTTTTTTTTAAATATATTTTATTGATTTTTTACAGAGAGGAAGGGAGAGAGATAGAGAGTTAGAAACATCGATGAGAGAGAAACATCGATCAGCTGCCTCCTGCACATCTCCTCCTGGGGATGTGCCCGCAACCCAGGTACATGCCCTTGACCGGAATCGAACCTGGGATCTTTCAGTCCGCAGGCCGACGCTCTATCCACTGAGCCAAACCGGTTTCGGCAAAAAGTTATTTTTTTATATAATTCCTTTTAAGCCTGTAAATACAAGAAACTTCAGCTAATACTGCTCTGGATTTTTCTTCTTCTTGTTTTATGATAGATTTGAAAGAATCCCCATTAGCCTGACTAGAAAAAGACATTGCAAAATTGCCACAGTAAGGCGGCCTAGTGCAGGCCTATCATATTGCTTGCCTGGGGTTTGGCAGAAACCTCTTTATTGGTCCTTCTGCTCTAGCTTCATGACTTCCGGTCCGTTGTCCACGCAGCCACTGTTGTAATCATTACCAATTTAGAATTTTTCAAACTCTGTCGTGAATAGGATAAAATTTTAACATTTGTTGTGCCTGTCCAGCCACAGTTCCCTGTGTGTTCTTTCACTATGACACCAGCCTTACTGAAATGACCTTTTGGAGAAAATTTCCTTTTCTTGACTCTAAGC
Source organism: Myotis daubentonii (assembly GCF_963259705.1). Lineage (NCBI taxonomy): Eukaryota > Metazoa > Chordata > Mammalia > Chiroptera > Vespertilionidae > Myotis > Myotis daubentonii. The sequence goes on along the minus strand of NC_081846.1, from coordinate 65,245,767 downwards.
TCCTGAGGAACAGAAGCTTCAACTCATTTACCATATAGTTCTTCTAGTCCCAACACCTCACCCCCTCAGTTCCTGTCTTCGTACTTTCATCTATAATAATGAGCTCCTTGCAACTCTCTAACTTACATCTTATTTCCTGATGCTTCCATGGCTTCACATAGCCCTTTACTTCTCTCTTCCACTTGTTAAAACATAACTTTTCTCCAAATCTCGTCTTTAGGATTACCTTTAAGAGCCTTTTTCTGACCCCTTTAAGTCCTTGGCACTATTTACCTCAAGCTCTCCTGTGCCATGTTTGCACCCTCAGTGTGGCATTGACTGCTTTCAGTTGTGATTGTTGCCTTCTGTTGCTCAATAAACATAATGCTCATTGAGAGCAGGGGGATTTTTTTCTTTTAATTTCACTGCCTAGTATAGTACCTAGCATGTGGTTAGGTATGTAATTATTTGCTGAGTAAATAAATGAGTGAATGGATGGTGTGGCTAAAAGCATACACATCAGGGCATTTTTTTTGACATCCATCTTGTAGAACTCAAAATTGTATGCAGAATCAAATATAAGGATAAAATTATTGGTGTGTACAGTGAAATTGAGAAATCTGTTGTGTGGAAAATTCAGGGGAAATGATATGTAGGGTAGAGCCCTCTTGTTATCTGTTAGAAGGGGAGAGGAACTCTCCCAAAGTAAATTGAATTCTGCTGTTTTGTATCTGTGGCCAAGATCTTAAACCCTGGCAAAGTGCCTGTGTGTATACTCTGTTGTATACCTCAGTACACTTGAAGCTGGCTCCTCCTCAGTCTGATAAAGCTGACCAGTATTCACTGGGAAAAGAAGAAAAATCCTATTTACTTAATGTAAAGTGAACCCATCTAGTGCACTTGATTTTTAGCATAAGTGAGACACATGTTGGTCTAACACCCAGCTTCAATCTCATTATCTTGGAATGTCCTTTGCTATTCTCATGAAACAAAAATGATAGTAATTGACCCTTAGCACTGGCAGGACAAACATGTTTTGATTAGAAAGAGTTGGAAAAGGTCCCAATTGAAGAGCATTGTTTTGTTTATGTAGTAAAACTTTTTGGGGAAAAGGATGCATTGTAGGAAGATCATTTTCCTGTAAAATTGTCACTAGGATATGTATTAAGTCAAATTGAGCACAAATCCCATTAGATGACATCACACTTTTAAGTAAATGCTAGAAAAACAGTCACAAGTATAAAAGCTGATTGTACCAAATTTGTGGAGAACCATATTCCAGGTGAGGCTGGGTTCCAGTTTGGGGTAATTAGAGGGATTATAACAGGGACGATTAGCAAGGTCAGGCATTGAAGGCAGTCCACATTCTGATCAGGTATCTTTAAGTAGTTTTCCTCTTTTCTCAAGATTGAGCTGACTTTGGATAAAGCTGTGAATGTGGATACTAGGGCTGAAATGGTCGACCATTATCTGGGTACCTACTAATCCAGGAAGGAGGAAGAACTCCAGAACTCAGAAAATATTAAGATAATGCAAGGTGTTTTGGGCAAAAGCAAAATAATCATTTGGCAGCCTGGGATAGAGAGACCAAAGAGAAGTTTGGGTACAAGGTCCCTTGGGCCTATATGCATTTATTTATGTCCACTATGAAAAGAAGTTGTTTGGAGTGACTGAATAAAACACAATGCAGTATATTAAAGACTAGGGTTAAAAGAAATCAGGGAGAAAATAGAAGATAGTATAGTAAGAGGTAAATTTGATGCATAGTGTTACATATTTTAGGCATGATATAATTAGTAGACAAAGCAAAAAAGTAATGTTGGTCTTACGGTGCATATTTCAGTGGATGTTTCCTGGTACTGAAGCATTCAGAACTCTCCTGTGGGGCCACACAAAGAAGATACTGTGATATAACCAGCAGCACACCTGGTTGTGCTAATATGAGTTGCCATAAATAGGCCTTCAGCACATTCATTTAGCAACTAGCATCTCCAGAAAGATTCTTCAGTGATAACACACTGAACTGAGAGTTGACATCTTTCAACATCTTCTCTCTCTCCCTGTCTATCATAAAAGACTAAATTTTCTTCCCATCTGACCCCAGTAATATAATTTCATGGACTGCCTATCTATAAAAATATTTTCTCATGCTTATTTCCTGAAAATTTTAATAGATTAAAAGTTTTTTTTTTTCTACAGTTATGGGTAAAAAGCATAATAAAATATTTAAATTTACTGATTTTGCCCACATCCCACAGTGTTTTACATATGTTAACCAGTTAATTGCCACACATCCAAAGTGGAAACTATCCCCACACGCCATGATATTTTGAATTTAATTTAAAAAAATCATCTGATTCTGGAGTTGAATAAAGGATGTCATCTTCTTGGGAGGTGCTTGGTTCAATTATTTCTTCATCTGATGCCATTTATGGGGATTGAATTTTATTTGCACAATATAATGTATTAATAAATTCAATAATAAAATAATAATTTTAATTTTACAGAAATACCAACAAAAGCGAGTGCGAAATAAAAATAAACCATCAACACGAAAAGCCTCAAAAACACTAAATTTTGTTGATGTGCCAAAGACGAAATCTGTAAAAAAAAAAAAAAAGAAGAATGCACACACCATGTTTACCAATTTAGGTGTGAAATTCATGATAACACAAACAAGTCTCAAGTGTCACAGTGTTTATCTCTCATGTGTCTGAGTGGCAGCCCTATATATCGATATTGGAATTTCTTCCACATGTGCTGGAATATTTACGAACTTAGGTTACCATAATTTTCTTTACAAATCCAGAGATGTCACTAACAAGTTTGATTTTAAAATGGGGCGACCAGAGTTGATACGTGAGATTTGTGGTTATAGACGCGCATGGCATGTGGGAAAGGTCTGCCGCTTGTGTCTATAGACGCTTATGGCTACAAAGGGTTAAAATACAAAGGATCTTATGAGGCAGGTAATACAAAAAATTTGTTGATGTTGTTAATCCTTACTCGAAAATATTTTTCCCATTGATTTTTAGAGAGAGTGGAAATGTGGGGGGGAGGACATCAATGTTGCCTCCTGCACATGCACAACCAGGATCGGGATTGGGCCTGCAACCCATGTACATGCCCTTGACTGGGAATCAAACCTGGATCATTCGGTCCATGGGCCCACATCCTATCCACCGAGCAAAACTGGCCAGGGCTTTACCTCCTTTTTAAAGGAAGATGATGTAAAGAGCTCAAGGTAGTGCAACCAGCAAATGAAAGCGTCAGAATTAAAACCCAGGTCATCTGGCTCTTCAAGGTGCATGGTTTACTTTGATATACTGCTTCTCAGTCATGCCTCATTGTTATAAGATGCAAATATTGATGTGCATTGAAAAAATCCATTACTATTCATGTGTGGTTGATAATAGAATCAGCAGTGAGAATAAAGTATTTCTTTTTTGGATGGATACATTGCAGGATAGATGATAGGTTGTCTGCTGATAGAAAAGGGAGATCTGGATGTGAAAGACAGATGTGAACACCTGCTATGACATTTTTCTGGTTTGGTCTGGCAGAGTTGCTTAAATAATGAAGCCTACTGTGCATAGGGATGAGGGAAGGTGCCAGGAAGAGGGAAAAGATTGAAGAAAAGAGAGCCATGAGAGTAATAAAAACACATTTTATAATTTTAAGTTAGTGTGGAGCTCCAGTAAAAAAGAGTGAATTTTATTAGCATTTTAAAAGGCCTCTGATCTAATATTTGTTAAAAAAAAAACAAAACACACGAAACTTTTCAGTTTTATCAATCAAAGATATTAGGAGGAGAAAGCCACTAGGGTGACGATATGGGGTAAGCCTTTAAGAAAAATTCCCATTCCAGTACATGTGCGCATGTGCATAGGTATATACACACACACACGCACGCACGCACGCAATATAAGGAATCAGCCTAGAACTTTGGGCTCTGGGAACAGAGCTAGAGAATTGCTTCTGGTGCCTCTGGGTATCCTGGCTTCCCAAGTTCAACCCATCTTTGAAGATAATCCTGCAATCCTGATAGAGGGAGGCCCAAGTTTAGAAAGGACTGTGTGGCAGGTACTGATTTCTAAAACCTCGAACAAAGTGCTGTGCTTGGCAAGCAATAAAATTTGCTTTGGGTGGAATGAACTGGACTGCATAGCACCTTGGTCAGATTTGCTTTATTTTCTATGTTTAACATTACCTGTCATGGTTGTACAGAGGAGGCTGAAATGGATAATAGAAATGATGTAAAAGATGTAAGAATACAAAAGCATTTATAATTTTATTTATTAAATAATCCAAGATGATTATATTTTAGTGATTAAAATAATTGTTTTCGATATTAGAGAGCAGGGCATCCGACCAACCCCTCCTCCTCTACCAGCAGAGAAGTGCCCAGCTCAGTCCCTCGGTCAGTGGAGCAGCACTCCACCCAGCCCGACCCCTCCACCAGCGGAGCATCATCCGGCCCAACCCCTTCACCAGTGGAGCAGCATCTAGCCTGGCCTGTCATTATCATCAGCTGAGCAGTACTAGGCCTGCCCTGCCACCTTCACACGTGGACCACCTGGACACAGGGAGCTGCTACCCCAACCCAGAATGCACGACTGCACGCCCTTGGACGACTGACCCCACTGCTTTGACATGGTGCACCTGGCCCTGCCACCACGACCAACTGTGCCTGACCCAGCTCCCTACTGCCTGGTATTGACTGGTAGATGTGACCTGACAGTCCCAGAAATACAGACCTGCCACAGCAAACCAGCACAACCACTTAACTCTGGATGTACAGACCAGACCCCATGACCCTATCTACTGAAACAGTGCCCCAGACTAACAGACTGCTAAAATGGGGAGACAAAGAAACAACCCCAAATGAAAGAAAAGGAGGACTTGCCAGAAGGGTAACTAAACGAAATGGAAGCAAGCAATTTGTTAGATAAAGAATTAAACGAATAGTTATAAGGGTGCTCAAACAATTTAGGGAGATCTACAAGCAACTAATGAGTATTATAAGGAATTAATGATAACTACACCAACATGAAACAAGAGATGAAGCAATGAATGAGAATCAATCAAAATGAAGAATGACATAGCTGAAGTAAAGAATACCCTGGAAGGATGCAACAATAGAAGACGCTAAGGACTGAATCAGCGATTTAGAAGAGAAGGTAGAATAAAATACCCATTCAGAGCTGCAGTTGGAAAACAATATTAAAAGTAGGAGAGTTTAAGTAGCTTTGGGACAGCATGAAACATAACAACATTCATATAATAGGGGTACAAGAAGTAGAAGAATCAGAGCAAGGAATAGAGAACCTCTTTGAAGAAATAATGACAGAAAACTTCCCTGATCTGGGGAAGAAAAAAGTCACACAAGTCCAGGAAACACAGAGTCCCGAACAAAATGAACCCAAAAGGACCCACACCAAGACACATAATTAAAATGGCAGACGTTAAAGACGCAATCTTAAAAGCTGCAAGATAGAGACAAAGTTTCCTACAAAGGTGCTCCCATTAGACTGTCAGCTGATTTCTCAATAGAAATACTTCAGGCCAGAAGGGAATGACATGAAGTATACAAAATAATGAAAAGCAAGGGATTGAATCCAAGACTACTCTATCAACCAAGGCTATCATTCATAGTGAAAGAAATTAGGAGTTCTGCAGACAAAAAATGACTAAGAGTTTATTACCACCAAACTAGCAATGCAAGAAATGCTAGAGACTGTTGTAACATGAAAGAGAGAGAGAGGGCAGAACACAGGCGTAAAGAGTAAAAATGGTAATAAATATCTATCAATAATACCCTTAAATAATGGCCTAAATATTCAAATTAAAAGACATAGGGTAGCTGAATGGATAAGAATGTGTGTGTGTGTGTGTGTGTGTGTGTGTGTGTATTTCCTACAAGAGACCCACCTCAGAACAAAAGATTCACACAGATGAAAGTGAAGAGTTGAAGGCATGGAAAAATTTTTTACATGCACATGGAAATGAAAGGAAAGCTGGGAAGGATAGTAAAACTCATACTTGACAAAATAAACTTCAAAATGAAGACCACTTCATAATACTAAAGGGATTGATACAACAAAGAGAATAAACCCTGGTAAACGTGTGTGTACCCAATATAGTAGCACCCAATTATATAAAAAAAACTTCTGGGGGACTTAAACGGAGAGAGTGACAGCAATTCAATCATAGTAGGGAACTTCAACACCCCACTGACATCATGGGATAGTTCTAGACAAAAAAAATCAACAAGGAGACAGTGACCCTGAATGACACACTAGATCAAATGGATTTAATTGACATTTACAGAGTATTTCACCCCAGAGTTGTAGAATATACATTCTTTTATCTAGTGTACATGGGGCATTATCAAAGATAGAGCACATGCTAGAACACAAAGTCTCTACACATTCAAGAGGATTAAAATCATATCAAGCATCTTCTTGGATCACAGTCACATAAAACTAGAGATCAACAAATAAAAACACCCCAAAACAGTCAAGCACATGGAGGCTAAAGAGCATGTTATTAACCCTTTGAGTGCCAACCAATATCCTAGGAACTATGCTAAAATTGCCAAGGCATTTTTGCTGATTTTACAGCAGTTTAAGAAAAAAATTATGAATCGCAAGTAAATGAAGTTACGTATTCAATATCTTCCACAAAATCATCATCTTCACAGCAAGAATTGACATATTTAGCAATATCATCATCACTAATAAAAGCAGACTTAGAACTGGACACTGCAGGAGGAGCGATGGCGCTCCCGGCACTTTTGGCAAAAGACAGGAGGAGCGCAATCGCACTCCCCAGCACTCTAGTGGTTAAACAGTGAATGGCTTGCCAATGAGATCAAGAAAGAAAAAACTGCCCTAACTGGTTTGGCTCAATGGATAGAGCGAAGGGTCCCAGGTTCAATTCCAGTCAAGGGCATGTACCTTGGTTGCAGGCACATCCCCAGTAGGGGATGTGCAGGAGGCAGCTGATCAATGATTCTCGCTCATCAATGTTTCTAACTCTCTATCCCTTCCTCTCTATAAAAAAAAAAATCAATAAAACATATTTTTTGAAAAAGAAAGAAAGAGAGAAAATACTTCTTGGAAACAAACGAAAATGAATGCACAATTGCCCAAAAGCTTGGGACACAGCAAAAGCAGTCGAGAGGGAAGTTCATAGCATTACGGGCCTACTACAAGAAACAAGAAAAATTGCTAATAAACTAATTCTAAAACTTAAAGATTTAGAAAGAGAACAAGAAAAGCCAAGAGTAATCAGAAGGAAGGAAAAATAAACATCAGAGCAGAAATAAATGACAGACTAAAAAAGATAAACAAGATTGATGAACCCTTACCAAGACTCATTGAAAAACAGAGAGGGGACCCAAATAAATAAAATCAAAAATGAAAGAGGTGAAGTAACAAGGAACACCACAGAAATACAAAGCATTGTAAGCAAATACTGTGAACAACTATGTGCCAACAAGCTGAACAACCTGGATAAAATGAACAAATTCCTAGGGAAATACAACCTTCCAAAACTGAATTAGGAAGAATCCGAAAACCTGAATAGGCCAATAACAACTGATGAAATTGAAGCACTAATCAAGAAACTCCTAGAAAACAAAAAGCCCTGGCCCAGACAGCTTCACAGGGGACTTTTACCAAATACTCAAAGAAGAACTAACACCTATCCTCAAACTATTCAAGAGGAAGGAACACTTCCAAGCTCATTTCTTGAGGCCAACATTATCCTAATTCAAAAACCAGATAAAAACACTACAAAGAAAGAATTATAGGCCAATATCTCTGGTGAACATAAATGCTATAATCCTCAACAAAATATTAGCAAATTGGACCCAGCAGTATATTAAAAAGATCATATACCATGACCAAGTGGGATTTATTCTGGGGATGCAAGGCTGTTAAAATATTTTCAAGTCAATAGATGTGATAAACAAATTGAATGGTAAAAATCACATGATCATATCAATAGATGGAGAAAAAAAGTATTCGATAAAATCCAACACCCATTTTTTATTTAAAAAACTCTCAACAAAGTGGGACTAGAGGGATTATACCTCAACATAATAAAGGCCGTGTATGACAAACCTATAGCCAACCTCATACTCACTGGGCAAAAACTAACCATTTCCCCTAAGAACAGGAATAGGACAGGAATATCTGCTTTCACCACTCTTACTCTTCATAGTACTGGAAGTCTTAGCCACAGCAATCAGACAAGAAGAAAAACTAAAAGGCATCCAAATTGGAAAGTAGGATGTAAAACCATCATTAATCACAGATGACATGATATTATGTATAGAAAACCATAAAGACTCCACCAAAAAAAACTACTAGATTTAATAATTGATTTTGGCAATGTAGCAGGATACAGAATTATCACCCAGAAGTCACTGGCATTTTTATATACCAATAATGAAATCTCAGAGAGACTAAGAAAACGGTTCCATTTACCATTGCAACTAAAACGTTAAGATACTTAAAAATAAACTTAACCAATGAGTTAAAAGACCTTTACTCAGAAACCTATGGAACGTTGAAAAAAGATGGGAGATATAAATAAGTGGAAGGTTATACCATGTTTTTGGATTGGTAGAATCAACATCATTAAAATATCCATACTACCTAAAGCAATTTATAGATTCAATGTGATCCCTATTAAAATACCAATAGCATATTCCACAGATCTAGAACAAACACTCCAAAAATTTTTGTGGGACCAAAAAAGAGCAACAGCAATCTTAAGAAAGAAGAACAAAGTTGGAGGGTTCACAATACCAGATATCGAGCTGTATTACAAAGCCCCTGTAATCAAAACAGCCTGGTACTGGCACAAGAACAGAAATAGATCAATGGAACAGAACATAGAACCTGGAAATCAACCCAAGCCATTATGCTCTAATAATATAGAATCTAATATTTCATAAAGGAGGCAAGAGCATACAGTGGAGTAAAAGTCTCTTCAATAAATGGTTTTGGGGTAATTGGACAAGTACATGTAAAACGATGAAACTAGACCACCAACTTACACCATATACAAGAATAAGTTCAAAGTGGATAAGATTGAAATGTAAGTGGTGAAACCATAAAAATTCTTGAAAACGTTGGCAGCAAAAAAGCTGACATCTCAAGTAGCAAAATTTTCACTGATACAACATCTAGGACAAGAGAAAGGAAAAAACAAATGGGACTACATCAAAATAAAAGGTGTCTGCACAGCAAAAGAAACCACCATCAAAATGAAAAGGGAACCCACTGTATGGGAAAACATAATTTACAATGATACATCTGATAAGGGGTTAATTTACAACATATATGTGAATAACCTGATATGTGCCACGCCAGCACGACCAAGGGTGATCCCGAGTGGCGGGGGTGAAAGGATTAAGGAAAGACAGACAAGAGAATAATAGCTGGGTCTCGGTGGGACGCTGCCTCCCTGATGAGGAGACAACGACAGCGCCCACAAGCCGTATCTTTATTTTATAGCAGATGCCACGAGGCAAAGTAGGGGTGTGATCAAGTTGTTTACAGCGTTCTCGTGAGTTTCAACCTCACTTAACTACATGCACCCAAATTCTATCACAAGGCACGTGGGTCTACGTGTTTGGACCATAGGTTCAAGCTTACAACCACAGCCGTTGGCTATAATTGTGCTGGGAGGGCCCTGCCTTCCAGCTGGGACTTGCACGTGGCAATGAGAGGACCCTGTCCTTTCATTAGTCCGAGGCTTAAACCTGGCCAAAACACTGTAACCGCACCCCACACTGATATTAATGGAACATTGCAGCTCTGGTATTTATTTAGTTATTGACTGTTTTAACGTGTATCAAGTTATGTGATTCATGTAGATTTTTAGATCTGTTGGGGGTGGAAATCATACCTGATTTACATGATTACTTAAAAAATAAAATGAAATACTGTTAGAAACATAGATGAGAAACATCAATTGGCTGCTGCATGCCCCCTACTGGGGATGGAGCCTGCTACCCAGGCATGTGCCCTGACCTCTTGGTGCATGGATCAGTGCTCAACCACTGAGCTACAACAGCCGGGCCACACACCTTCCTTTTTAAAAAAAATCACTATTGCATTACTTAGGTCCTATCTAATATAATTAAGCTATATCCTCTCTCTGATAATGAAAATCTCTACCTGAAAGATTCAGAGAATTCACTTACCCATTCTCATAGTATGTGGTTCCCATAGTTGTAATCATTGCTACTAATTTTTGCTAGTAATGCTTGTTATTTATATCAAATGTTGATTCTTCAAAGGGGGAGAGAAATGTTAGTTGGCTGGTCAGCAAAAACACTAATAAGAGTGCTTATAGTATAAACCTGGAGGTTTCTTTAGTCAAGTAAAGCAACTTGAATCACTGTGTGATCTTATGGAAAGTAGCCTTGGACTTCTCTGCACTTTTTATATTTGTACATTGGGGAGGGAGTGTAAGGAAGGTCTCTGGCCAAGTCTTGTAACTGTAGGAAATGAAATCTCAGAGAATCAAAGTCAAGGTTCACACTCTTGACTTTCAACATTAATGATCTCGGTACAATATCCAAGAACTGCTTGGCTTGGAAGCTATCAGAACCTTGGAGAGCTCCAAATAAACGAGGTGATGGTGTTTGGGTTGCTTCTGAACTTTGAGATACACTTGATTGTCAGTAACTATTTTTTAAAGTTATGTGAAGCCTGAGAAAAAGATTTACAAATTTTATTTATTTTTAAAATATTTTTATTGCTTTTTAGAGAGGAAGGGAGAGGGAGAAAGAGAAATATCCATGTGAGAGTAGAACATCGATTGAGCTGCAACCTGGGCATGTGCCCCGACTGGGAATTGAACCAGCGACCTTTTGGTGCACAGGATGACGCCCAACCAGCTGAACGACAGCCAGAGCAACTTACAAATTTTAAAAGTTCAGCCAGTTATCTTATATTAGACATAAGTAAAGTTTATAATATTTTAAGAGCAAGGACTTGGGTTTAGATCAGAGGTTCTCAAAACATTGTCCAACATAACTTGGGAACTTGTTAGAAATGCAAATTCACAAGCCGTTTCCAGATCTACTGAGTCAGAAATGGGTACTCAAGCTCAGTAATCTGTTAACAAGCCAAACATGATTGTGGTGAATGCTAAAGTTCGAAAAACACTAATTTAAAGGCTTTTATGATATTCTCGTGTCAAGGATAGATTTCTGAGCCTTTGTCAAGTCCCATGATTAAGAAATATATGGGATCTTAGGAAGATGGTTTATTCAAACTGCTTCCGAGTTCATGATTCTGCCTAGTCAGAGCCCATTTTTGTGTACACTGGGTTCCATGTACTGAGGTCTAGATGTGCAATATGTAAAACCATTTAACTCTGCTTTTTTATTTTTTTTAATCCTCACCAGAGGATATTTTTTCCATTGATCTTTAGAGAGAGTGAAAGGGAGGGGAGGAGAGAGAGAGAGAAGGAAAAAAAAGAAACATTGATGTGAGAGAGACACAGGAACTGGTTGCCTTCCACACATGCCTGACTGGGGCTGGGCTTGGAACCTGCAACCAAGGTACATGCCGTTGGACACGAATTGAACCCAGAACCCTTCGGTTCATGGGCCAATGCTCTAACCACTGAACAACCAGCCTGGGCTAACTCACTAACTCTGCTTTTTTAAAATAAATGTGTGTGTACACACACACACACACACACACACACACACACACTCACCTCTTATATATGCACATACAACTTCTGTGGACATATAGTTCTGAATTTTTGTTGTTTAAAGGTGGACTTGGATTATACTAGTAGTGTCCTATCACAGATAATTTGTATCTCTTGCACTTAAGCATATGCCTTATGGTATTGATATCTATTCTAATTTAGAAGAGAGTCTGTCATACATATTATACTTGAGGTATCGTCAGTGTGTGTTAGTGGGTTCATAAAATTAATAAACATAATTTGTTGTATAAGAAAGGAAGTGAAGAGTTGGAAGGTGAACTCCTGTTCAACATAGTACTGGAAGTGTTAGCCATTGCAATTCGGCAAGAAGAAGAAATAAAAGGCATCCAAATTGGAAAAGAGGAAGTAAAACTGTGCTTATTTGCAGACGACATGATATTATACATACAAAACCCTAGAGATTCCATCCAAAAGCTACTAGACTTAATACATGAATTTGGCAATGTAGCAGGATACAAAATTAACCCCAAGAAATCTGAGGCATTTCTATACACCAATAGTGAACTTTCAGAAAGAGAGATTATAAAAACAATCCCGTTTACCATTACACCAAAAAAATTAAGCTACCTAGGAATAAACTTAACTAAAGAGGTAAAAGACCTCTACTCAGAAAACTACAGGACGTTGAAAAAAGATATAGAGGAAGACATAAACAGATGGAAGAACATACCGTGTTCATGGATTGGTAGAATCAACATCATTAAAATGTCCATACTACCCAAAGCAATCTATAAATTCAGTGCACTTCCCATTAAAATACCAATGGCATACTTCAGAGATCTAGAACGAACTCTCCAAAAATTCATCTGGAATAAAAAAAGACCCCGAATAGCTGCAGCAATCCTGAAAAAGAACAAAGTAGGTGGGATCTCAATACCAGATATCAAGTTGTATTACAAAGCCACTGTTCTCAAAACTGCCTGGTACTGGCACAAGAATAGGCATATAGATCAATGGAATAGAATAGAGAGCCCAGAAATCGGCCCGAACCAATATGCTCAATTAATATTTGACAAAGGAGGCAAGAACATACAATGGAGCCAAGATAGTCTCTTCAATAAATGGTGCTGGGAAAATTGGACAGATATATGCAAGAAAATGAAACTAGACCACCAACTTACACCATACACAAAAATAAACTCAAAATGGATACAGGACTTAAATGTACGACGGGAAACCATAAAAATTCTAGAAGAATCCAAAGGCAACAAAATCTCAGACATATGCCGAAGCAATTTCTTCACTGATACAGCTCCTAGGGCACTTGAAACTAAAGAAAAAATGAACAAATGGGACTACATCAAAATAAAAAGCTTCTGCACAGCAAAAGAAACCATCAACAAAACAACGAGAAAACCCACTGTGTGGGAAAACATATTTGCCAATGACATATCTGATAAGGGCCTAATCTCCAAAATTTATAGGGAACTCATACAACTTAACAAAAGAAAGATAAACAATCCAATCAAAAAATGGGCAAAGGACCTAAATAGACACCTTTCAAAAGAGGACATCCAGAAAGCCAAGAGACATATGAAAACATGCTCAAAGTCACTAATCATCCGAGAGATGCAAATCAAAACAGCAATGAGGTACCATCTCACACCTGTCAGACTGGCTATCATCAACAAATCAACAAACGACAAGTGCTGGAGAGGATGTGGAGAAAAAGGAACACTTGTGCACTGCTGGTGGGAATGCAGACTGGTGCAGCCACTATGGAAGACAGTATGGAGTTTCCTTAAAAAACTGAAAATGGAACTCCCATTTGACCCTGTGATCCCACTTCTAGGAATATATCCCAAGAAACCAGAAACACCAATCAGAAAGGATATATGCACCCCTATGTTCATAGCAGCACAATTCACCATAGCTAAGATCTGGAAACAGCCTAAGTGCCCATCAGTAGATGAATGGATTAGAAAACTGTGGTACATCTACACGATGGAATACTATGCTGCTGTAAAAAGGAAGGAACTCTTACCATTTGCAACGTCATGGATGGAACTGGAGAGCATTATGCTAAGTGAAATAAGCCAGTCAATAAAGGAAAAATACCACATGATCTCACTCATTCGTGGACAATAGAGACCATTATAAACTTTTGAACAATAATAGATACAGAGGCAGAGCTGCCTCAAACAGATTGTCGAGCTGCAGCGGGAAGGCCGGGGAGGGTTGGGGGGCAGGAGGTAGGGGGGTAAGAGATCAACTAAAGGACTTGTATGCATGCATATAAGCATAACCAATGGACCTAAGACACTGGGTGATAGGGGAGGCTAGGGGACTGTCTAGGGCGGGGGGATAAAATGGATACATATGTAATACCCTTTGTAATACTTTAAGCAATAAAAAAAAAAAAAAAAAGATCAACTAAAGGACTTGTATGCATGCATATAAGCATAACCAATGGACATAAGACACTGGGGGATAGGAGAAGCTAGGGGACTGTCTAGGGCGGGGGGATAAAATGGATACATATGTAATACCCTTTGTAATACTTTAAGCAATAAAAAAAAAATAATAATAAAAAAATAAAAATAAAAAAAATAAAATTAAAAAAAGAATATAGCCAAATGGCTAAAAATATTCCTGGAAAAAACTACTCAGTATCATTAGACATCAGGGAAATGCAAATCAAAAAACAATGGCATGCCCTGGCCAGTGTGGCTCAGTTGGTTGGGCATCGTCTTGTACACTGAAAGGGTGTTGGTTGTTTCCTGGTCAGGACACACACCTGCGTTATAGCTCCTGGGTGGGGGACATGCTGGAGGCAGCAGATTGATATTGAGTTTTCACATTGATGTTTCTCTCTCTCCCTCTCTAAAAATCAATCAATTATTCTTAAAAAATAAATAGACAATGACATACTATTATTTAAAAGAATGGCTAAAATTAAAGATATTGACATTAGCAAGGTTTAAAGAAAGTAACAGCCCAGCTGTGTTTGAGTGTCAACCTATGAACCAGGAAGTCACAGATCAATGCCCAGTCACAGCATATGACCAGGTTTCAGGCTCGATCCCATGGGGGGAATGCAGGAGGTGGCCAATCAATGATTCTCTCTCCTCATTGGTGTTTCTACCTCTCTCTCCCTCTCTCTTCCTCTCTGAAATCAATAAAAATATTTTTAATACAGAAAAAAAAAAGAGTTGGAAGGTGAGATAGACCAGCAAGAACACTAGTTCTTTTAATGATACTGTTGAAAGTCATCACAACTCATGGCATTGACATTTCAGCCATGCAGAAAGACCCCGGTGGTCCTGGTTTCTATGTGCTTCATATTTCATGTTATTTGGCCAGAGCCTTAACACTGGCCCACACACTACTCTGAAATTTCAAGAAAATAACTGACTCAGTTAAATAACAATCCCAAGGTAAATGTCTTAATAGGTGACGACCCACTTAAACTCAAGAGTCTGCTCTTCTGTCCAAAGCCACTGAAACCTGATATCCCCCTCACACATCCCCGAGTTCCCAATATGCCTGCCATCTTACAGGTGGCCATAGGTCCACATGAATGGAACTCCTGCTAAAAACGTCTTCAACCAATCAATACCTGCCAACAACGTCAGTCAGGAGGCATCTGTTTAAGCCCCTGAATTGGTCAGCATACGTTATGCACTCATTTCTAGATTTAAACAATATTTGGTTACTATTCTCACCTTATTCTTAAGAGGCAAGGGAAGAGCATGCAAATAGAATCTCCTACTGCACAAAATTAGGGGTGCCTGAAAACATTTTATTAACCAGAATTTGGCTGCATAACTGGGTCTAGCTCACCCTCACCCTTGATAACTGAATCAGAACTATATGGTCTTACCGGGCCAAGGGATGATTGGAACTGTCACCAAAGCTGCCCTTCTCAGAACAAAGAGCACATTGTGAATTTCTGATGGCAATGCAGTGATGTTTGTGGTTGATCCTTTAGTGCAAAGGACAGAGGGGGGAAATAATTTTTTAAACCAAGACAAGGGGAATCTGAAGTGCTGGAAGAGGCAAAGTCTGTTTATCTGGAAGCCTGTCTGTGCCTATGTAGAAGCAACAGTACCCTGCAGTCCCATGGAAGGTTTGAAGTGGTTTGGCCACTCTTGGGCATTAAATGACTAAATGAGATCCTGAAGAGAATCCTCAAGAGGAGGCAAAGGAAGCAAGAGTTAAATGTAACAAGAACATGCAGGTGGCGGAGAACCTGGACAAGGGGGCATTTGTCAGGTCTCTAGTTGACACCCCAATGGACATACTTACAATTCAGTTGTTGAAACATAAAAGGAAAGAAACTTTTTCAGGAGAAAAAACTACCCTGTAGTCTTTCAAAACAGTGTTCTCTCACACCCTTCCTTGGCTATTTTAAACCCATGCCATATGAATACAGACCTACCCTGCCCAGTGAACTCTTAGAATGCTCTCGTTAATACATTCAAAGAAGAGCCTTTACTTCCCCGCCTATGGGGCTCAGTGGTTAGCATCCACCTATGAATCAGGAGGTCACAGTTCAGTTCTTGGTTGGGGCACATGCCTGGGTTGCGGGCTTGATCACTAGTAGGAGGAGTGCAGGAGGCAGCTGATCAATGATTCTCTCTCATCATTGATGTTTCTATG
Source organism: Myotis daubentonii (assembly GCF_963259705.1). Classification (NCBI taxonomy): domain Eukaryota; kingdom Metazoa; phylum Chordata; class Mammalia; order Chiroptera; family Vespertilionidae; genus Myotis; species Myotis daubentonii. The sequence continues at coordinate 65,229,417 of NC_081846.1, read as the reverse complement.
TTTCTCTGAAATCAATAAAAACATTTTAAAAAAACACACACACACCTTTACAAACAAGGTACACTTGTACCTCTGTCCTAATTTGTTGCCTTCATTAAGAGGTATTGGATATTGGCAAATACTTTCCAGAAGTTAAACACTTAGGAAACATAAAGATGCATGAAAGTAGTGTAGGGGCTTTGTATAAAGATTGATTTTGCTTTTTGCATCAAAAAATTATCATTGCTAATTCTTAGGTAAATGTTGGAAATTTTGACTTGAAATAACTTTAAGAAAATATTGTCTTTGTTCATTTTAATTTTTAACGTTTGTTTTTAACAAATCCTTGAGTATCTGATGCACTAGGTTCACAATAGCTTGTTTTATAAGTATTTTAGTCAACTGATAATTATTTTATCTGTACATTATTTTGTATTACCTTGGATTATTAATGCAATTTATAAGCTTGAACCTTTAAATCCAAAGTCAAAAACAATATTTTGATTTATCTATATTTTTGTTCCTTTTAATATTGAAAGCATTTTTTATTGCTGTTGTTATGATTAGAAGCGTTTAATTTAACATCTGTGTGGCATAATGGGAAAAGTATTGAGCTCTGAGTCAAAGCCCTCAAACCTGTGCTCAACTCACTAAGGTCATTAATCAGTCATAGCTTTCTGATCTGTAAGATAAGGTTTTTCTAGTTCTGCAGTGTGTAACTTTGTATACGTCTAAATTAACTGATATGTTTGATCTTGACTTTAGCTTGCTTTTTTGTTGCTGTTAATCCTCACTTGAATATATTTTTTCCCTTGATTTTTAGAGAGAGTGGAAGGGAATAATGGGAAGGGAGAGAGGGAAATAGAGAAACATTGATGTGAGTGAGAGAGATACATTGATTGGTTGCCTCTGGCACATGATCCGCCCAGGCCTGGGGGTCGAACCTGCAATCCAGGTGAGTGCCCTTGACTGGGAATCAAACAAGATCCTGCCACTGCCCCCCCTCCCCCCACCCCCACCCCCGCTCTATCCATTGAACAACGTGGGCCAGAGCTGTTTTTGTGCATGTGTTTTTAAAAAACAATGACCCTAGTAGTTGTATACCAGAAAGAGCAAAGTTCACAGGAAGGAGTAGGGTAGGGGGAGTTAAAAGAGGGGAAAAATTCAAAATGGATTCCAGTAATAAAATACTTAAAAAGATGAAAACTATCCAAGTTTTATTTTATGACATTGAGATTTTTACTTTTTAAGTATTGCTTCAGTAACCATATTTAGTTATATAATTTTCCCCCACACCTGGTGTTTTTCCACCAACATGAGGAAAGGGAATAATGTGATTAATTGAACATCTGGGTTCTGGTTTGTGACTGACTACCCTTAGGAACTATGAATTTTTAAGATTTTTACCTCTGTTTACTGGAGAAGAGATAGCTACTATGTAATTTGAGTAAAGCTAATTGGAATCTGGATCTCCCAGCGTAATTTTGTTTATTCTCTTTTCCTCATGACAAGTTGCACATAAATTACAATTTTTTTAAGACTCAGGAGCACTTGAACTGGGCATCCCCATGCATCCTTTCTGATGTCAGTGCCTAATATATTATAGACCAGTGGTCCTCAACCTTGCTAATGCCATGACCCTTTAATAAAGTTCCTCATGTTGTGGTGACCACCAACCATAAAGTTATTTTCGTTGCTACTTCGTAACTGTAATTTTGCTACTGTTATGAATCATAATGTAAATATCTGATATGCAGGATGTATTTTCATTGTTACAAATTGAACATAATTAAAGCATTGTGATTAATCACAAAAACAATATGTAATTATATATGTGTTTTCCAATGGTCTTAGGTGACCCCTGTGAAAGGGTCATTCGACCCCCAAAGGGGTCGCGACCCACAGGTTAAGAGCCACTGTTATAGACCCTCAATAATACAGGTTGAACGTAAGAGAAAAATCAGCTTGTAATTAAAAAACTCTGAAAGTATAGGAAATGTTGTCTCCATTCTCACTGCATTTTGTGTCTGTGGCCTCTTTATTTTCTTTAATTCCTATTTAGAAGACAGACAACTTTAGGTAAAAAAAATGTTCCTAATAAAAATGGAGTAGTTTTCATAGTAAAAGACATTTAAAATCAGGACTTGCCATTCTCATATCTTATATCACTTTATCCACTTGTGAAACAGTTTTAAATCTGTTTTGCTTACAGTTTGTTGCTATTTTAAATCAGAGAAAATACATATGTAGATGAATATGAATTTTTATGTTAATTTTTTTTAATTCAAAAGTAAAGGTAATTGTTAGCGAGTGAGAAGTATCTGATAGATATTAACAAAAGTAAAAAAAAAAAAATAAGCAATGCATCTGTCTGCCTCTTCATTGGAAGTATACAAGATGAATTTGAAAGCCTTTTTTTCTTGTTTTAAAACTTGATTATAATTTTAAACAACTAGTTTTTTTTATATGAACTGTCTCTTGTGTTATTTTTTTTGTTTTAATAGACTACTTTATTATCTGAACTAAGATGGGAGGGAGGAGCTTGGCCTCTCTGGGTGTTGGTCTTCCTTAGATGGAATTCCAGCTTATTTTTCAAGACAAAGTTATCAGCTTTGCCACTTGGGCCACACTAGCCAGACCTTAAAGCAGTGCTCTTAAGAAGCTTTCCCTGCTCTGGAGGAGGAGCGCCTTCAGAAATTTTTATTCTTAATCATATTTCTCTTGAAATTTTTTTATTGTTTTTGTTTAAAATTTCCTCAGCAGTCAGCTTTGCCACATGTGATTCAGGGGCATTGTAGTGGCACCTTGTACCATTGCTAGGTATTGTGTGCTATGGATGAGCACAATGCTGTTTCTCATTAGGGTCTTAGTGCAGACCATTTATTACTAGATACGTTGTAGTCTACACAGATGACCCTCGTCTTACCCATTGTTTAGAAAGATGCCCATTACTGTATCCTGAGTAGAAGGAAGAAATGCTAAGCCCCACTGCTGTAAACTGCTGTCCTGTGCCTCTGTTTTCAAATTGCGGATATGTACATGGATGATGAGTATATAGAGCTTCTTTGACAAATCATCATATTAATGATGTTTTCTGAACAGTTGTACTTAAATAGTCTAGAGTGCATTCTTGTTTCTTCAGTCAGACAGCTTTCTGGAGCCTGGTAGCAGTATACGCATTTGGTGTTTCCATCTCCTTCATTGTGAATTTTTTAGATTTCTTGGTATGTGAGGTGCACATTCCAAAGATGATAGTGAATGTTGGTAGTGTACTCTCTGGTCACTCCTTTTCTGGTGGCAGATGGCCTTTCCTTTTCCTCTCTCTTTGTAGGAGCCATACTGTGTGGTACCTGGTAGGACAAAAACATCATGAGGCATTATTATTTCCAAATTTGTTTTAAAATATTTGTCCCTTTGGAAGGGAAATTGATTCTTTCTCATCAATAGCACACACTGTCTAAATGTGGTACAAGTCCATTTCAAAATACTAAAATTCAGATGTATCCAATTAAGCTCTTTATCACAGATAACCAAAAGAAGGGTGACATGTAGCCAAATTGCTCCTCTAGATCAGAGGAAAGAAAAAACCCTAAACTGGATATGGCTACATAATTCAAAGAATGTAGGGCAAGCATGTCAAACTCGCAGCCCGAGGGCCACATGTGGCCCACAACGAATATTTTTGTAGCCCAGCCAATATAACGGTATGTAAGAAACATTTTAATAAACATTTTGTAACTTAATTTTTATAATACTCTGTTATACATAATTATTAATAACGAACTACAATGTTCGCTAATGACTGATTACTATAATCGTGGTGCATTCATTTCCTTTACGCACCTTAACGCGCAGGTGCACCATTCCACTAATACTAGCAGCGAATATTTGAGCAGCTGATTGCCACGTCATTAGTCTTGTACTGACTTGTTTGGTGTGCGCAACAGGAAATATTTTGCTTTCGGAAAACAAGAAAAATAGGTTTATTTGTGTTACTCTTAATTTGTGCAGTTATTCAATGTCTGGTAAGTTAAAGTTCAAGAAAGTATTAATTTTTATTAAAATGTTCTATTATTTTATGTTAATGATTACTTATTTATTGCAGCCCTTTGTATTCAGCATGTCTCTATTGAAATAAACCTACGTTTCTATGAAAATTGAAGCTTTTGTTTAAACCTTGTTTATTTGGCCCATGTTAGCCTTTGAGTTTGACATGCTTGATGCAGGGCAGTACTTTGTTGGAAGATGAACAATGTTCTAAGCCCAATGACCACGTGGTATATGAGTTTCCGAGAAAAATTACAAAGTTCTTTTCCAATCCAAGAGTGTTTCCAAGTAAAAGCCAGTACTGTTATATTTAAAATGAGGGACTACAAAGCCTCCAGGACAGGGCTTCATGGTTTCATCTACTGTACTGAGCTCTCTTCCCGATACATTAAGTAAGCCCTTGATAAATTGAATTAGTGTTAGGCCAGGCATTTTGTGATTCACTCTGTAAACTGTACATGTAGTGAGTTAATTTTTAAAGTTAGTCCAGATTCTATCAAACCATTTGCAAGTTCAAGTCTTATCAATTAAAAGCACATTTTCTAGTCCTGCTGGTGTTGCTCAGTGCTTAGTAGATTGACCTCCTATGCACCAGGAGGTCACCCGTTCAATTCCAGGTCAGGGCACATGCCCCGGATTTGGTTTCAGCCTTGGTCTCCAGTGGGGGCATGCAGGAGGCAGCCAGTCAATCATTGTTTTTATCTCTTCTTCTCCATTCCTTTCTCCTTAAAAAATTAATATCATCCTCATAAAAATAACCATTAAAAAATTCACATTGGCTACAAATCAGTATTAAGAAATAAGCCAGAAAAATAGATGTTGTAGCTCTTGGTAGGTTTTAGCCTTGGAGAAACAAAAAGAAGTACTTTTTTGCAATATACCTTACAGTTTTCAGTTAGTCATTATTGGGACTACTTTAAAGTATTTAAACTAAAAACTTGATTTCTGTATACTCTGATCATTAAGAGCATTAATACTAAAAATACCTTTAAAATTGTATTGTGCTTTACTTTCATTTATGCTACATTACAGAATAGTCTTGATCTACTACTAATGGAGTAGTGTTGAGTTATAGCAGCCTACCTTTATTGAGCACTTTTCCTCTATACTGGGCCCTATGATGCACAAGTTATTTAATTTAACCCTGACAAGAATCTTATGAGATAGGTGCATTTATTCATCTTTTTTTATAGCCACAAATCTGTTCTCCACCCCTATAATTTTAAGAATCTATCTATTTATATAAAAACCCTGGATGTAACATCATGACCCGAGGCTTGACCAACCGGAAGAAAGTCAGTCCTGCAGGGGTTGTCTTGGCAATGGCTATGCCCTCCACAAGCTGTTTCCCGGAGCTATTTCCGGCTAGGGCGAGGTTTGAGGCAGGAAACGGCCCTCAGAGCATGGAGGCATATCTTTATAAAGTGTGCCATGCCAGCATGGCCAAGGGTGAACTTGAGTGGGGGCAGCTGAAAGGCTTAGAAAAGACAGACAAGAGGATGAAAGCTGGGTCTCGGTGGGACGCTGCTTCTCTGAGAGACAGCGACCATGCCCACAGCCGTGTCTTTATTTGATAGCAGATGCCATGAGGCAAAGTAAGGGCGTGGTCAAGATGTTTATAACCTTCTCATGGGTTTCAATCCTACTCAGTTACATGCACCTGAACTCTATCAAGCCTACATCACTCAGGCACGTGGGGCCACATGTTCAGACCATAGGTTCAAGCTTACAACTATAGCTGTTGGCTATAATTGTGCTGGGACTTGCACATGGCAATGAGAGGACTGTGCCCTCTCATCAGTCCAAGGCTTGAACCTGTCCAAAACACTGTAGCAGCTCCCCACAATAAAGTTTTAATACATTGTATTAGAGGTTGTGGTGGTACTATTTTACCCACAGCATCTACAGGAATTGCTGCAAATTTACTTCTCGGTGGAAGCACCTTTCATTCCCAATATAAATTACCCATTCCACTAAATGAAACTTCAACTTCTAGACTCGATATAAACAGTGAAGTTGCTAAAACTATTAAAAAGGCCCAACTTCTCATTATTGATGAATGCACCATGGCATCCAGTCATGCTATAAATGCCATAGACAGATTACTAAGAGAAATTATGAGTCTGAATGTTGTATTTGGTGGAAAGTTCTCCTTCTTGGAGGGGATTTTCGACAATGTCTCAGTATTGTACCGCATGCTATGTGATCGGCCATAGTACAAACGAGTTTAAAGTACTGTAATGTTTGGGGATGTTTCAGAAAGTTGTCTCTTACAACAAATATGAGATCACAGGATTCTGCTTATAGTGGATGGTTAGTAAAACTTAGAGATGGCAAACCTGATAGCAGTTGTCATTTAGGAACGGATATTATTGAAATCCCCTGTGAAATGATTTCTAATGAATCTATTATTGAAGCTACCTTTGGAAATACTATATCTGTAGATAATATTAAAAATATATCTAAACGTGCAATTCTTTGTCCAAAAAATGAGTAGCACGTTCAAAAAGTAAATTAAGAAATTTTGGATATACTCAATGGAGATTTTCACACATATTTGAGTAATGATTTCATTGATTCAACAGAAGATGCTGAAAAGGAAAATTTTGCCATCAAATTTCTTAATAGTATTACTCCTTCGGGAATGCCGTGTCATAAATTAAAATTGAAAGTGGGTGCAATCATCATGCTATTGAGAAATATTAATAGTAAATGGGGTCTTTGTAATGGTACCAGATTTATTACCAAAAAATTACAACCTAACATTTTCAAAGCTGAAGTATTAACAAGATCTGCAGAGGGAGAGGTTGTTTTGATTCCAAGAATTGATTTGTCCCCATCTGACACTGGCCTCCCATTTGAATTATTCAACGACAGTTTCTGGTGATGCCAGCATTTGCGATGACTATTAATAAATCACAAAGACAAACTCTAGACAGAGTAGGAATATTCCTACCTGGACCTGCTTTCGCACATGGTCAGTTATTTGTTGCTTTCTCTCGAGTTCGAAGAACTTGTGATGTTAAAGTTCTAAATACTTCATCGCAAGGGAAATTAGTCAAGCACTCTGAAGGTGTTTTCACTCTTAATGTGTTGTACAGGGAGATATTAGAATAAGTTTAATCACTTTATCAGTCATTGTTTGCATAACTGTTGTTTTTATATCATGTTTTTGTTGTTTTCATATCATGTTTTGTTATATCATGCCTCTGTTATATCCTTTTATTACTGTTTATTTATTAATAAATTTATATATTTCATATATATTTTACTAATTTCCTTTCATCTCTCACACTTCTATTATAGAGAAAGGGCAAATAGCAATATTAAAATATTTCCACTAATTATTTCCCTTTTAATGTGCATGAATTTCGTGCACCGGGCTACTAGTACATATATATAAAATCCCTATTATGCAAATAGACCGAACGGCAGAACAACCGGTCACTATGACGTGCACTGACCACGGCGGGCGTTGGCAGCAGCGGGATAGTGGAGCAGATGAGCGGGGGTGCCAGACCAAGGCGGGGCACGCCAGTTGCTGTCATCAGGGCAAGCCTCTGGTGGTTACTAAAAATTCTTTGCTCCTGTGCGCTGCGGTCCCACCCGGCGCTCGCACCCGCTACCAGCGGCGGCTGCTGGCCCCAATCACCCCTCAGGGCTTCTCCACCTCCGCCTGCTCCTGAGGGAAAATTGGGGCAGCAGCTGCCAATTGCACCCACTGACAGCGCTGGCCCACTAGCACCCGCTCCTGGCACTGGCCCCAATTGCTCCGCACCATCAGGAGGTGGGAGCTGGGCTGTCACAGAGGGGATCAGGGGCCTCAGCCGGAGGAGCCAGGCAGGGGCACCGAGGATGGGCCGAGACCTGCCCCTGTGCCCACCACAGCCTCGGGGCTCACAGTTCCTTTCAAGGTGCACAAATCCGTGCACTGGGCCCCTCGTGTTATATAAATAGGATTTTAAAAAAGGATTAAGACCTTTTGATATTGGGTTTTCTTTACTCAGCATAATTCCCTTGAAATTTATCCAAGTTGTTGCATATATCATTAGTTTGATACTATGTATTGCTTAATACAATTCCACAAAATGAATGTACCAGTTCGTTTAATCCTTCACTCATTGAAGGACATTTGGTTTGGTTCCAATTTTTGGCTATTATGAGTAAAGTTGCTATGAACATTCATGTGCATGTTTTTGTGTCAACACAATTTTTTATTTCATAGAAATAATTTTGTGTAAATATATCAATTTATTCTGTTGATGGACAGTTAGTGTTTATCTAATTTTTAGCTCTTGCAAATAATGCAGCAATGAATGACTTTGTCCACATTTATGAAATATAGAATTCTATGGAATATAGACTTAAAAGTGGAATTGCTGGGTCTTACAGAATGTACATGCTTAACTTGACTACATACTGCAGAATTGCTTTCCAAACTCATTCTATCTATGTATATTTTTACCAGTAGTGTATGGGAGTTCTTATTTTTTCATATTTTTGACTTGTTATTGTCAAACTTTATAATTTTTCCCAATCTGATGGATATGTAATGGTATTTGCTGATTTAAATTTGCTTTTCCTCAATTACAAGGATTATACGTTTTTATGTCAATGACCTCTTCTTATTTCTGGGTTCATTTTTCTCTGTTATTTTCTTACTGATTTTTTTAAAAAGGTTGTTTATATATTTTTAAAAACATTTATTATGGAAAATTTTCCAACATGTTCAAAAGTAGAAATAATTGTATAATAAATTTTCATGTACTCATCACTCAACATTGGCAATATTGTTCCTCTACATCTTTACCCCCACTCCTTGATTTTATAACCATTCCAACATCATTTCATCTGGGAAGTTTTAAACATAATCACAGTACCATTCTCACGCCACCACTTTAAAGAAAACAGCATTTAAAAAATATCACAAAATAGTTAGTGTGCACATTTTTTGATTGTCTTAAGTGATCACCCTTTCTCTTTTATCTTATTTAAAAAATAACAGCTGATCATTTTGAATTGGGATCCAGAAAACTTCCATAATTTACAATTGGTTAATCAGTTTCTAAAGATTCTTTTAATTGGGAATTGAACTTTTATCTTGCCTTTTCTATGAACTATATCTCAGGATTTCTACATTTTGAAGAGGTGGATGTTTCTCTTAATAGCATTATTCCAGCTGAATTAAAACAGAAAGGAATGATAAAGTGTCACTATTTTTCAACCCCTAATGAATTAATGGATCAGGTCAGGGATCATTAATGGTTGCCAATATCACAAAAGGAGAGGCAACCAAAAATTATATGCCTCCTGGTGAAGGATGGTTTCTTAGTACTCTCTAAAGGTGATTTTGAAGATGTTTGTTTTGTTTTAGAATCCTTATGAATCCTGGACTTACACATTTTTATTATGTTTCAATTACTGCATTATTATCCTCATTGATACTCATATATACGACTGTCTTTGGTCAATAGGAAAAAATGTTATTCAGGTTAACTTCTGAGTCTTTTTGACATTACCAGACCAAAAAGCAAGAAAACTTAACAGTTATTGGTTCACCTAGTACAGGGGTGTGTAAAAATAGGTTTATAGTTGTAATAAAAAGAAAACAATAATTAATAATACAAGAATAAACTGTTTCATGTACTCACAACTGTAAACCCACATTTGCCAAACCCTGTATTTCCTGGCTCAGATCTGAAAGTATCTATTTATCCATAGAGCTTTTTTTCCTATCAGTGACAAATCATATTTGGAGACTACATTCAGGGCACTGGGTTGGCCATTGTCTCTAAGACTTTTTAGTGGACCTCACTAGGAAATAGGCACTTAAAATTTTTTAAGATAAAATATATCATGAGTTTATATAATATTTCTTACTCTAACACATGATAACAGTGTTTTAATCTTATTCATTTAGAACTTTCTTCCACATCTGTTAGTTCTCAAGGACATCTACCTAATTCCCTGTTTTATCTCACTTTATACCACAGTAGTCTCAGAATTATAATGCCAACACTTACACCAACAATATAATTACTGGAAGCAATTTGAAGGATTTTTGGTTGTTTGGTTGGTTTTTGCTTTTAATCCTTAGAATATTTCCCACCAGAAATATTACTTTATTGTATTTTGAAGGTGCTTGCAATAGAACTCAAATGACAATTGGGTTTATTTGTTCTATTTAATTTTTATTCTTAGGAATTTTGTCCAAGATTTTACTGTTTCATAATTATGTAAAATATTTATATGGTTCTAAAACTACCTATAAAACAAGGCATGGTAAAAGAAGTCTAGTTGCTGTTCCTTGTATGTTTATGTGTCTCCCCCCCACCCCCCCATTCTGTTTCTTCCCTCCTCTTATAGTTAACCATTTCTTAAAATTTTATGGTTTGGGTTATTGTTTTATTTGAAGATTGATAAGTATGCCAATGAAAGGAAAATAGAGGCTAGAAACACACTCATACACACACATATGTGTAAATTTTATATATGACCAAAGAGGCACTACAAATCGGTGGGGAAATGATTGATATATTTGATAAATAGTTCTGGGACAGTGTGGTTATCCATATGGAAAAACATAAAACTAATCCTTATCTAATAAAAGAGAAACATGGTAATTGGCATACGACCGCTACCCTTCCCATTGGCTAATCAGGGGCGATATGCAAATTAACTGTCAGCCAAGATGGCGGCCGGCAGCCAGGAAGCTTAAACTGAACATGAGGCTTGCTTGCTTCAGTGACGGAGGAAACCAACGTTCCCCGCCTGCCTTGCAGGCCTCTCAGCCTGCAGTTTAAGAAACATAGTAACAAATAGAAGCTAAAAAAAAACACCCAGAAACCAGCTTTCAGGGAGCTGGGATGTCAGAGCTGGAGTTGATACGGAGTTTTGATTGTAGAACCGAAACAAACCAGATACCTGCTTTCAGAAGCAGAAGCCTCAGAGCTGGAGCCAGGCTAAAGCTGGCCCAGAATAAAAAAGAAAAAAAAAGAAAAAAAGGAGCAGTTGGGAGCTTCAGTCCCAGCCTGAAAACAGCCCTCAGCCCCTCACCCAGACTGGCCAGGCACCCCAGTGGGGTCCCCCACCCTGAAGGGTGTGTGACCAGCTGCAAACAGCCATCATCCCCTCATCCAGGCTGGCCAGGCACCCCAGTGGGGACCCCCACCCTGATCCAGGACACCCTTCAGGGCAAACCAGCCAGCCCCCACCCATGCACCAGGCCTCTATTCTATATAGTAAAAGGGTAATATGCCTCCCAGCACCGGGATCAGCGGAGCCGCGAGGCCTCCTGGCACCGGGATCAGCGTGACAGGGGGCAGTGCCCAAACCCCCTGATCGCCCTGTGGCTCTGTGTGTGACAGGGGGCGGGGCCACACCTCCCTATCAGCCCTGCTCTGTTCCTGACAGGGGAAGGCGCCCCAACCCCCAGATCGGCCCTGCTCTGTGCCTGATAGGGGAGATCTCCCCAACCCCCTGATCGCCCTGCAGCTCTGTGTGTGACAGGGTGTGGTGCCCCAACCCCCCACCCCCACCCCACAGGCCCTGCTCTGTGTGTGACGGGGTAGAGCCATAACCTCCCCATCGGCCCTGCCCTGAGTGTGAGAGTGGCGGCGCCCCAACCCCCTGATCGGCCCTGCTCTGTGTGTGACGGGGGCGGTGCCCCAACTCCCCTATCAGCCCTACTCTGTGAGTGACGGGGGAGCTCCTCAACCCCTTGATGGGCCCTGCTCTGTGCATGACAGGGTACGGAGCCCCAACCCCCCTGATGGGCCCTGTTCTGTGCGTGACAGGGGGCAATGCCCCAACTCCCCTATCGGCCCTACTCTGTGAGTGACGGGGGAAGCTCCCCAACACCCTGATGGGCCCTGCTCTGTGGGTGACAGGGTGGAGCTCCCCAACCCCCTGATGGGCCCTGCTCTGTGCATGACAGGGGGGAGCTCCCCAACCCCCTGATCGACCCTGCTCTGTGCATGACGGGGGAGCTCCCCAACCCCCTGATTGGCCCTGCTCTGTGCGTGACAGGGGGCAGTGCCCCAACCCCCGGATTGGCCCTGCTCTGTGCGTGACAGGGGGTGGCGCCACAATCTCCCCATGGACCCTGCCTTGAGTGTGACGGGTCGGTGCCCCGACCCCCCAATCGGCCCTACCCTGAGCGTGACTGAGGGTGGCATCGCAACCTCCCAATCTGCCCTGCTCTGTTCATGATAGGGGGCGGCGCCCCAACTCCCCAATCGGCCCTGCTCTGAGCCCGACCAGGGGCTGCACCTAGGGATTAGGCCTGCCCTCTGCCACCCAGGAGCAGGCCTTAGCCAGCAGGTCGTTATCTCCCAAGGGGTCCCAGACTGCAAGAGGGCACAGGCCGTGCTGAGGGGCCCTCTCCTTCCCCCCCGAGTGCACAAATTTTTGTGCACCGGGCCTCTAGTATATAAATATTAAAAGACAGTGTTAACATGTTTAGGGGGGAAAATGCGAGGATAACTTTATGACCTAAAGTTACAGGTTTTTTTAAGGTAAAGAGCAGAAACCATAAAGGAAAGATTGCATTATAGTAAAACTTTAAATTTCTATACCACAAAAGAAACAACAACAACAAAAAGGAGAAATAATTGCACTCCTTTCAGGCAAGTTGGAGTAAAAGGAAAACAGCATGGACTTCTGGATCCAACAGACTTGGATTCAAATTCTATCTGTGTGAGCTGATGCAAAGTAATTAAACCACCTCTAAAATCTCAGTTTTGTTGTATGCAAAAGGAAGATACAGGTACCATGCCTTCAGTGCTCCGTGAGGGTTAGAGAAAATGTATATAAAGCATACATTTAAGATAGTAGGAATTGCATCAGTGTTTTAAGCATTGTTCTGAGTACTTGTAATTTACAGTACTTTCAAGCAACAAGTGAATTAGGGTTTTATTAAGCTACTTAACACTAACTGGAAATGTTTAGGGCTACAAACAGATCAAAGGAAAAACAAACTTCTGCTTAAAACCTTGAAATAAAACTGTATTGACCCTCGTGGAAACATTTTTTTGCAAGGAGTAAAGTGTTTTAAACAGTCACTTTTGATTGTAAGTTTGGTGAGCGCTCATATAACTAAAGCAGAAAAGGTGGCATTAGTATAAGGATTGATTATTAATGCCTGTAAACTGGAATTGGAAATTTTTTACTATTTTTCTCCTAGTTTCTGTTACTTCACAGCTTTGGTCTTGGATAGTATTGTAAGTGGAATCCTTCCACCTTGTTGCTCCCATCATTAACATTATTCTTCTCTCTCTCTCTCTCTCTCTCTCTCTCTCTCTCTCTCTCTCTCTCTCTCTCTCTCATTTTAAAAAGTACATATTTTTAAAATCAAAGTGATGCATATATCATTAGATTTAGTTGAAAATTTTTTCTTCTAAAAAGGACAGTCTGTTCCCCATTCTGAGATTCAACTAACTTCAAATCTTTTACTTGTTTTTTTGTGGGATTTTTTGGTATTTATCTTCATATTTCTAAATAATAGGCTTATATAAGTCTTTTCAAACTTTTAAAAAATAAATTATCTTTTGACTTCTGGCTATTTAAAATTTACTTCTCTTCTCGGTATACCTTCCATGTCTCATATTTTGGCTATAGTTACATTATTAAATTATTAGCCAATGTTTGCAATATTATCATTCTGCAAATACTAACATCTGAAACAGCATTATCATTCTGCAGATATCAACAGTTTAACAATGATTACATGTCCTTTCTTGTTTAGGTTTTATTTCAAAAGAGACGACTTTCGTATCTTTATATCTGCTTCTTCTTGTATGTACCTTTGATTAAGTCACCACAAATTCTCCCACAGAAGTGTATAACTCTCGTAATATGTTCAAACAGTCAGATAATCTGTCAGTTTTATTTCTTCCGTGGAAATTATTTTTTCTGAAACCATTCATTATGCTGCTATATTCTGGACTGGTTGCTTTTAGGCTTAATGCTTGGTTATCATCCATTATCTTGGGAATTTCTTTGCTTTTCTCATGTGTTCATTTCCCCATTTCCTAGATTCCATGCTTTCTTCCTTTTGGATTTACTCCATTCTAATGGAGCAGACCTTCTAATAGCTTTCTAAGAAAGGGTGAGTGGAAGGTAAAATTTTTTGAGGCCATGCATGTCTGAAATTATCTTTATTCTAGCCTCATACTTTATTGATAGTTTAGCTGGGTAGAAGGTTTTGGGTTGAAAACCTTTATCCTTCATAATTTTGAAAATTGATTGTGCTGTTGCTATTGAGAAATCTGCTGTTCTTTACTTTTTGCTGTTATAGTTTTAAATTTTAATTTTTTGATGTCTGAGTGTTTATTTTATATAGTATCCTGTTTCTGCTCTTTATATTTTTCATATTCATGTATACACACACACACACACACACACACACACACACACATATATATGTGTGTGTGTGTGTGTGTGTGTGTGTGTGTGTGTGTGTGTATGAGGAAGGGAGAAGGATAGAGAGATAGAAACATCCATCAGCTGTCCTTTCTGAAATATGTGGATTACTTGACTGTCCATATTTGAGTAAGGTCATTTATCTAATGTTTTATGGGGAATTGGTCAGTTTTCCCAAAAAAAGAATTCAGTTTCATTCCTGGGTAGCTGACTTTTTGTATTTATAACTGAGTTGGGGGTGGGAATGAGATAGTGGAATGGCAGTGATGGGAGAGTTCATGGTTAACCTGTAGACTTTCACTTAATCTTCTTTGGTATGGAGCCAGTACCTTCCTTCAGCATGCCTTGTACTCCAGAGTCCACTGGCTTTCTGGATTAACCTTTTCAAATGAAGCCTTTAGTCTTCTATCATTATTAATAAAAATGGGGTTGAAATTCCTCAACAGACAATCTAATGTTTACCCCTGAATTAGATAAACTTGCCTCACCACTGGCTGGTCACTGGCAGAGAAGATCTCCAAATACAGGGGCAGAATCAGCCCCATAGTAGAGGGTCAACTCACAACTATAAACCTACTTTTGCCCCTCCCTGTATCTATAATAATAAAAGCATAATATGCTAATTAGGCGAGACATCCCTCTGGACGACCTTCTGGACAAAGCTGAGGCTACAAGGGAAGCCCGGGTCCCGGGTGCCAGAGGGTAGCCGGTGCCGGCAGCCCGGAGAAGGAAGGCCTACTCTTGCACAAATTTCGTGCATTGGGCCTCTAGTATCCAAATAAAATGCAATCTAAAGGACTTTGAAAGGTCCTTTTAACTAGAAGTAATATCTCTGAACACAGCAGGCTATGCTCACTTCCCTACCTATACAGAAGCAGTTGCTCCCCTGTAACCAAGTTTCCCTGGACCGCGGTAGCCATCCTTTGAAACTTACTGATCTACTTTCCCTCCCACTTCCTTTTTCTTTCTCATAGTGATCATGCACACTCTAGTTCTCTCATTTTTCTTTAATTGTTTACTGTTCAATTAACTGTACCACAGGAAGTCTTCTACACATACACACATGCCCTTATTGTCCTTAACTTTGTTCATATCTTGATTCTGTTGATCAACTACATCAAGAAATGTTCAACCTCCCATGTACCTCCTTCCCCTCTTTATAGGGGGAGGGAATAGAGAATGTCTTACTTTTTTTGCTTGGTTGACTGGCTTGTGAAACTAACTCAGTATTTGTAAGATTTCTTTTTTAATAGGAAAAATCTTTCTGGATTTCAAAAAATAAGGTAAAAAATAATTTACAGAATATGTTCTGCTTGTAGTTTAAGAGATCACTTATCTATATATATGCCGGGAATGACCAGCAGATCCTGAATGATGGATGAATGATTACTCTGACACATGTTTCTGTAAAAGAGAGGGCTAAGGCACTATTTGGCTGTTGCCGCCAAGTAGCCCTGTTCACCTGCCTCTTTTGGCTTTTATTGTTCTGACAGCTTGAACTAAAATTAATCTCTAGATACAATCAGCAGGGTAAGTATCCTTGAGAAAGTATATGCTTCTACAAGGTCAGGCCTTTAAAGACTAAACTTAGAGATTCTAGCAAAACACCCCGGGGGGTCGGACTTGTTTGGAAAAATCAAGGTAGGAACTGCCGCCTTTGGCAAGGTCCCCTCAGAGGCCCCCAGCCTTTCAGAGAATCCTTCTTACAGACATTCCAACCAAGCCCCGTGCTTCCCCACATCTATATGTATAAAAGCTAAGGGACCGGCCGACCTGTAGCTATGACACACACTGACCACCAGGGGGCAGACACTCAACACAGGAGTGGAAGCCACAGGCATGGAAACATGGAACCGACTGATGAATCTCAGAGGGAAGGGGGGAGGGGAGAGGGCAGGAAGAGATTAATCAAAGATCTTATATGCATACTAGAGGCCCGGTGCACAGATTCGTGCACCGGGCCTCTAGTATCTACACTAATAAAAGAGAAAAATGGTAATTGGTGTACGACGATACCCTTTTCATTGGCTAATCAGGGCTATATGCAAATTAACTGCCAACTAAGATTGGCAGTTAACTGCCAACTAAGATTGGCAGTTAATTTGCATATGTAGGCACAATGCAGGGAGGCGAAAGGGAAAGCAGGAAGAAGCCCCCCGCCACTGACAGTGATCAGAAACCCAGGGGGGAGCTAAGAGCTGGGGGGCAGGGCAAAGGCGGCCCTGGGGCCACCTTTGCCCTGCCCCCCAGCCATGATCGGAGAATCAGGCGCCTTTGCCGCCCTGGCCAGTGATAGCAGGAAGTAGGGGTGGAGCCAGCGATGGGAGCTGGGCACGGTCGAAGCTGGCAGTCCCGGGAGCTAGGGGCCCCTTGCCTGGGCCTAAAGCGAAGCCCACGATCGCGGGGCCGCTGCAGCTGCGGGTCCCTGCTGCCCGAGCCGGATGCCTCAGCCAGAGGTGTTAGGCCTGGGCAGGGGCGGAGCCTGCAACCGCGGGGAGCTGGGGGTCCCCTGCCCAGGCCTGACACCTCTGCCAGAGGCCTCAGGCCTGGCCAAGGGGCCGATCCGGTGATTGGTGATCGGAGGGTGATGAGGGTCAACTCCTCTGGCCGAGGCATCAGGCCTGGGCAGGGGGCTGAGCCGGGGATTGGGGGGATATGATGGTCCCCTTGCCCAGGCCTGAAGCCTGAGTCAGAGGCGTCAGGCTTGGGTGGGGGGTGGAGCAAGCGATCAGAGGGAGATGGGGGTCCCCTGCCCAGGCATGATTCCTGGGCCAGATCCTGCGATTGGAGGGTGATGGGGGTCAACGCCTGAGGGCTCCCAGTATGTGAGAGGGGGCAGGCTGGGCTGAGGGACACTCCCCCCCACACACACCCAATGCACGAATTTCGTGCACCAGGCCCCTAGTATATATATATATATATATATATATATATATGTATATATATATATATATATAAAAGCCTAAGTGACCATCCAACCATTTGACCATCCGACCAGTAGCTATGATGTGCAATGACCAGGGGGAAGCTACTCAATGCAGGTGCTGCCAAGCTGCAGTGACTTGGCATCTGCGGTTCTCGGGTGATGCACCCGGAACCAGAGAGGAGGGAGCCTGATTCCAGGGTGTTTCACCCGAGAACCGCCCTCCTGCAATCCGGGACCCCTCAGGGGATGTTGGAGAGCCAGTTTGGGCCCGATCCCCACAGGCCAGGCCGAGGGACCCCACCGGTGCACGAATCTGTGCATCGAGCCTCTAGTATATTTACATTTAAGAAATAACAGTTTTTAATTCTCACCTGGAGGACATGTTTTGTTTTTTTTTAATTGATTTTAGAGAGAGGAAGAAGTGGGTAGACATAGAGAAAGAGAGAGAGAGAGTCCCGCAGTGCTCCTACTGGGCATTGAACCCATAACTTTTAGGGTACAGACAATGCTCCAACCAACTGAGCCCTACCAGCCAGTAAAGTAATCACTATTTTTAAAGAATTTGGTGTTTGTTTGTTTGTTTGGCCTGCTAGAGGGGATAATCAATGTAATCTGTGGTAAAAAGAGGTGCAGATGGAACTGTGTAGGTGTTTGGAAGCAATAAAATACCTGAATCTGTAATCAAGTTCTAAGTTTTTGGATGACAAGATAAATGTAGGTAGCATCAGAAAACTTACAGTGCTAGTGCAAGTCTTTGCCCTGGTCTGATTTAACATACTGTAAGACCTGTCAATTCTCACTATTAATTTTTCTGTTTCCCAGTTTTTCTTGCCCCTTCCCCTGCCTTGGAAGCTAGGGTACTGCCTTTTGTAGAATAGCATTAAGAACGTAGAACCAGAGGTGATAGGTGGAGGAACAAGGGATGAATACGATTAGTAGGTGCGTAAAGGGGGAGAAATGGGAGATAATCTGTAATACTATCAACAATAAAAAATACATTAAAAAAATAAGACATTGACTTTAAGTATTTAAAAGACTCTTGAAAAAAATTGAATAAAGTCACATACATTAAAATGTTTTAAAATTTGAAAAAAAAAGAAAGGTTGGTAGGTATGTAAAAGATGGGCATACAAAATGCATAGATAGCCATGACCTTGAACTTTCGAAAACCTGTGTTTAACTTAGAAACTCAGTATACTGGCTTAACTCTGCTCAACATTTTTAAAACCCTGTCTTCCTCTAAAATGTCTTCTAGTCGTGATAAATCAAAGAACTTACATGCTTATATGCATAGCCCATGGGCACAGGCAATAGGGTAGGGAAGACCTGGGGGGAGGGGGGAAGGAGGCAAAATGGGAGGTATCTGTAATACTATCAATAATAAAAAATATATTTTATAAATAAACAAAATGTCTTCTAGTCATATCAGACCCCTGGTTTTATTATTTGTTAGTCTGTGGACTAAAAGCAGATCAGACTCACTATGTGAATTTACAAATACAACATCACTTTAAAGATAGAATAGTACTTTTTAGTGATCTACATAGTTTAGGGGTCCACATAATCTGTCATTGAATTTGATGCAGATTGGATTTTTTATTTGTTTTTTTCTTATATACAATATTTACAGGCACACACAAACCCACAGACATCACAGAATGCCCTGCATAAAATAAAAACCACCGAAGCAGACCAATGTCTCCTGTCCCTGGTTTGGGGACGGCCTTTCCCCAGAGCCTCAGCATTCTCCCCATGGACTATTTGGGGAATGTATTTCTTAGGCCTAGAATTTTTGTTTCCCATCCTCGGAAAGTTCATGCTCAACCTCCCATATTGGGAGATGTGTCGCACTCCCTGAAATCTGCTTTGTCCCTCTCTGGCCATTTCTCTTGAGGGAGAACGGGAGTGCAGATCAGAACTCCGCACTCACTTGATGTCCCAGACCTTTCCCAGTGACATACACCCAACCTCCGGGGATGTCCGGACCATCAGGGCACTGCTGACTTCTCCCTGAAGGTTTTGCACCTTGGCCTGTGCATAGTTACCTGGTTGCCGCGGTTCTCTTTCCCGGGCCCTTCCCGTGTTGCCGATTAACTTTTGGTCTGGAGTCTGTTGCCAGCTTGGAGTGCCATAGGTTTCCCTCTCCCAGAGGCCACCATAATGAAATGGTGGAGTGCACCGCCCCTAGAGAGGGAGTCCAGATGACTCTCTCAAGGGGCGAAATCCCAGACGAGCCCCCAAATAGTTAGAAATGCTCAACAAGAATGAGACAAACACTCAAAAATGGCTCAGCAAGGCCAATTTACTTCTGGGCACAAGGATGCAGTTGCCGGCTGAAAAGCATGGGCAAAGCGCCTGGAGTGGATTTTTTAAAGCATACTTGTGAATTATTGCTAATCATATAATAAGCAGTATATCAAGATAAAGAAGAAAATTTTATTTTCAGGACTATTTTAAATGAATCATATTTACAAAATAATTTGTATCATTTCAAGAATAGTTATAACTTCTCTCATTAACTTTATTTTGTACTATGTGATACAAGTTAAATACAATAACATTTTTATAGATTTTCGAATGTAAGACTCATTCAGAGATAAAATATTACCAACGATATAGGGTCGTTGTGATAATTTATTCTATATAAAGCACTTTGAACACTGCTAGGCCCATATTAAGTGCTATATAAGGTTAGAAGTGTTAAGTAGCATATATTTTTATTGTTTTTTATAAAGTGGTACAGTTTTACTAAACAACCATAGTTCAGATATAATCAGTTATTTTTGCCTTTAAATAGTTTATGTCCATCAGTACTATCTATTGTTGAGTGGGTGATTTTACTAAAATTTCATAAATATACACATCTGTTCCTGTTACTGTGTTATAAACTAACTTTAAGAATGCTATGCTGAATCTGAGAATGCCAGGAATTTCCACACAGTATGAATATGGGGCATTCATTTATACATTAATACGTAGATAATCCTATATAATAAAAGCCTAATAAGCAAATAGACCAAACAGCAGAGTGACCGGTCACTATGAGACACACTGACCACCAGGGGGCAGGAGCTGCCCACGGGCCCCAACCGGTGGCAGCAGCAGGGAGCAGGGCTGGTGAGTTGGCGGCGCCTGGCCAGCAAGGCGGGTGCCAGCAGGGGCCCCCCAATCGCCCTGCTGGTTACCCCACAGATCGGCCCTGATCTTTGGCCAGACCTAGGGACCCTACCCGTGCATGAATTCCGTGCACCAGGCCTCTAGTCTTTAAATAACCTATTGGTGATTGGTTTCTCTTTCATTGCCTGGCACTGACTCTTGATATGTGATTTCAACACACACTTTGTGGCACTTTAGGGGGTTTTTTCTTTATATTTTAAAAATTAATACATACACATGCGTAAAATCCTTTATTTTTACATCTTAAAGCGCTTTACATTTAAAATAAAGGGGACAGTATAAAAGGAACAAAGAGAAATTTAAAATTATCTCCCCTTTCCTTGAACTCCTACTTAAAATTCTGTTACCAATTGGGGTTACCAGTTCTTCTTGTCAATGCAGAAACGATTTTAAGGTTAATGAAAATGAAAATGAAAGTAAAGCCAAATGGGGTTTAGAGGAGCAGGCCAGTCAAGAGAGACAATGGCCCCAAACTCCTGGGTTATATGGTTTAAAAGAGAAATATTCTGGGTGGAGACTTTCATTTGCATTCATGGATGACTGCTAGGAACGTTTACATGACTATATTTCTTCTGTGCATCTTACCCATAATGCATACAGAAAACCCCAGGGCAGAGTGTGGGTTAATGTCAAAACCACAATGCAGATTTATTATAATTAGTCCAGAACCCTAGTAAGGTCGCCTTGAGGTCATGTTGTTTTCCTCTGAGCTTATGCCAAGAACTGGCTGGTTCCCATCCTGGCCATTGGTGGTCTGCTGGCTGCTGGGCCACCAATAGAGAGGCAGTCTGAAGGCAATGTGGTCTGACTCCTGTTTGGGACCCCAGGGCAGGCCCCACCCCAGCAGCTCATGTCTAACTTCCTACCTAACAATTCCACTTCTACAGGAGAACTACTACCAGTATCCTGTAAAAATATTCTGTGCAACCCTGGCTGGTTTGGCTCAGTTGGTTGGAGTATTTGTTCCTTACACCTAAAAGTTTTGGGTTCAATTCCTGGGCCAGGGCACATACCTATATTGCAGGTTTTATCCCTGGTTGGGATAAAACAAGCAATGGACTAGAGAAATAAATGATGGTTTGTACATAAACTGAAGCCCTGACATTAAGTGATAGTGACATATGAAATGAAACCAATCTTTATGAGAATTAAGTAAAAAAAAGTGAAGGTACAGTCCTAGCCGGTGTAGCTCAGTTCATTGGGCATACGATATTCTCTCTCACATCAGTGTTTCTCTTTCCCTTCCCCTCTTGCTAAAATCAATAAGCATATCCTTGGGTGGAGATGCAAAATAATAAAAATAACAAAATATTCTGTGCCTTTATAAGATTATACACACTCATACACTCCTTCCTCTTTTAAAAACATAGCTTAGTACATTATACAATATTCTGTACCTTAAGCCCCCTTCCCCCCTAGTATTTTTATTGAGTTTTAGAGAAAGAGAAACATCAATATGAGGAGACATTGATCCCCGCACCGGGATTGAGTCCAAAACCTGGGCATGTGCCTTGACTAGAAATCAAGCCAGCAAGCTTTTGGTCTAAGGACAATGCCCAATGAACTGAGCTACACCAGCTAGGCCTGTACCTTCACTTTTTTTTACTTAATGCTCATAAACATTGGTTTCATTTCATACGTCATTATCACTTAATGTCAGGGCTTCAGTTTATGTACAAACCATCATTTATTTCTCTAGTCCATTGCTTGTTTTATATTTTTTACTTCTCATAGTGTCACATCTAAAACTCTTATTTCTATGTCTTTGTCTCTGTGTAAGTTTATCAGATAAATTCCTGCAATAGAAACTAAATGTAAATATCAATTTATAATTTCCTTGTCACAGTGTTTGAGAAGGCGTCCTTCCCCCATTCGTTCCAAAGTAGTTTATCACCAAGTCTTGGGTTGTAGTCTGTCTAATGAGTAAAATATACTACTGTTACTGTATTTGTGCTTATTTAGTCGGGTTTATGATTTCTGAGCTTTTACCTTCTGAGTTTTTACAACATTTTTTTCCTTTGCATTTTCTTATAATATTTTTATGTGTTTTATTTTTTACTATAAAATTTGATGAATATATCATTTGTTGGTATGACTGGCAGGAATCAAACTTAATTTTTTAAAAATATATTTTTATTGATTTTAGAGAGGAAGGGAGAGGGAAAGAGAAATTATGAGAGAGAATCATCGATGCTGCCTCCTGCACGCCCCCCACTGTGGATCAAGCCCACTACCCAGGCATGTGCCCTGACCAGGAATTGAAGTGTGACCTCCTGGTTCAGTAGACACTCAACCATTGAGCCACACTGCCTGGCCAAACTTAATTTTTTAAAGATCATTAGTCTATTGTGCCAGCTCCTCCCTTTTAAATAATCGGTTTTGTCCTTAATGATTTTAAATGCCATTTTCATTATATTTTGTATTTGAGTTTATTTCTGTATTCTTAATTTTGTTTCATAACTTCTCATTGGGCTACTAAATTAACATGTTGATAAATATGTATCATTTTTGCTATTGCTTTGAGTAAACTTTAAAACATATATGAATTAAAATTTTATATTTTCATTGTTTCCTTTGTCTTTGAGGCCAGTTTATAGATGTCTGCTCATGAGCTTGTCTTTGGTCAATGCTTTATAGTTTAAGAGTATTCTGTTGGTCATATGTAAACAATTTCTCCTGAATTTGAACACTTTTTCTTTTCTTTTCTAGCCTTTAATCTAGACAACGAGCAACCAGATTATGATATGGATTCAGAAGATGAGACCTTATTAAATAGACTTAACAGAAAGATGGAAATTAAGCCTTTGCAATTTGAAATTATGATTGACAGACTTGAAAAAGCCAGTTCTAATCAGGTACTGTACATTGTAAAAATGTCTTTTGTCTTGTAAAATAAAGCTACTAATTCATTTTCTTTAGATCTAAAAGTATATTGTATTGCGTTTTACTGTCTTTTGAATTTCCTTTCCTCACATCCTAGAATTTCTGTTTATAATATTTCTTGAACTGAATATGAATACTTAAGCATAATTTCTTTTTGTGGGAGTGTAAAGAGTACTGTTCTGACATTTTTATTGTTGGGATATAAAATAATACTAGTTACAATATTATAATATCTTCTTGATCCTTTTCATAGGGCTACCTTTTTGGTGCTTCAGTAACTAAATTTGCTTGGTTGGGTCTCTAAGACATCTCATACCAAATCTTGCTCAGTTGCTCAGATTTATATTAAGGTACTCTTACTATTTTAAATGTATTTTAGTTTTATTTATTTATATATTAAAATTTTAAGTGAAGGAAAAATTATTCATAAAGTAGTGAATTTTTCTTAGTGAGACAGTCTTTATTTGGTATACAGAATTTAAAATGGTATGGTCTTTCTGGAAAGTAGCATATGTCAAGTATAAAATGTTTATACCTTTTTAGTAATCCTACCTCTAGGAATTATTCTCAAGGATAATAATTAGTGAAAATATCAAAGGTTTTTAAATAGTGATGTTCAGAGTAACTTACAGTCTTTATTGTGGAATATCATACAGCCATTCAAAATTATTAGTTCATTTTATAATTAGCTATTTCAAAACCAGGATACAGAAATGTTTAAATGGAAATGAGTTTTATTTAAAGCCTTTACATTTATACTTGTGCATAGAATAAAGAACAAGAAAGTCCAACAAAATGGCAGCAATGATAATATTTAAGTGATGGACTTATTGGTAATTTTTTATGTTTTCATTCTGTTTTTCTGTTTTCCAATTTTACTATAATCACGTGTTGCTGTTGGAATTAGATTTTTTTTAACTATCTTTTAAAACAATTTTTGATATACCTGTGTGATATATTAATATGCTAATTGTTATTAAAGTAGTAAGAAGTTACAGATATAAATAAACTTTTAAAAATAGTCTTAAAACTTTTCACTAGTTTACTCATGCAAACATTTTCTCAACTCCCAACTTAAGTCTCTTGAATTCCTGAGGCATTACCAGCTTTCAGAACATTACTAAAAACTTTTATATTGTAAAGTGACTTTGCTCATATTTAGCCTTTCTACCAATCTCCCCTCCCCCCCATCTTAATGGAAAGTAAAATGTAGTGTACTATCCAAAGAAATACATTGAAAACTGAATTTTTAAGAAAATGTCTGTCTTGTTTTTTTAATTGGAAATGTGTTTTAATTATCAAATTGATATTCATAGTAATTAATGCTCATAATTTTTATAGGATTTTGATCACTGGCATCAGATATAGTTTCAATTTTTCTTTATATACACATTTTCCTAGCAATCTTAGGCTCAATCCATCTTTTGGTATTTCTTCTGTTTTCCATGATTACTCAGAAATTAGTCAAGGTGGCCAAAATTATATCATCAGAAACCTTCACCTCTCTGTTCTTTAATATGCTTTTCTTCAGTCAGTAATATTTTTTAAGTGCTCAGGTGAACGGGAGAGGTGACAAAAGTTCTCACCTTGTGGAGCTTATTTTCTAAGTAGGGACAGGATAAACAAAAAGCATGTAAATAATACAATTAACTATACACATACATCAATATTATTCTATTTTAGTTCTCTTTGCTCAGTGACAAGCTTCTAGGCTCTAAAGCAACTGGATAGGCTCAAAGCATGATAGTTACCCTCAACTCCAGATAATCCTATCTCTCCCGTGACTCAGAACTCAGGATCATATATATATTTTTTTTTACTCCTTCCCTTTAGTCTCTTAAGTTTCTAATTCTGATTCTTCCTTGTGTGTGTTCCTTGAATATTTCATTTTCAGTTGTTTCTCCTCTCATTTCTTTGCTCTGCCCCCAAATTCTCTGCCAAGAGTCCCTATATTTGACCCTTTCTTTCTTAATAAACTACCACCTATGCCTCTCCTTTTTCTGTCACTGTTAAATTTCCAAAAGATTAACCACCACAATCTATTTCAGTTTATAGAAGTTCTTTCTATAAGGTCCACCAGTGAGTGACCTTCTAAATTGCCATCCAAGAGTTTCTTCTCAGCCTGTACCCTACTTAATATCTCTGTAGTATTGGATGCTGTTGACCTCCACATTTCCTGGTTCTTGCCGTCTTCATCTCCTCTTTCACTGCTCCTCTACATATTATTTTTGCTATTTTCTTCAGTATCTGCCCTCTGAATTTATTATTGTATTTCAAACTACTACTGCAGGCCCTCTTACATAGTGTTCTTGTGACTCTGACCTGCATCTTAACTGCACTAATACCCAGTTCTAGAGTTTTTATATTGTTCTCTTATTGTTTAATTTGTATTTGTGTTATTTTACCTCTTTGGCCATATTGTAAGTTTCTTTAGGCTGTGGATTTATCTTAAAATTTGTTTATCTTCCTCACAAACTATAACCCAATGAGTAATTAATTATTGACTACTATTGTTTAATTGAATAGTTTACTAGTATATATAAAACATTAATGTTTACATGTAATTTATTCATTTGTGTATTTAACATGTGTTCATTGAAATTGCTTGATCATCAGTTTTGTATATAAACAAACTAAATGATCCTCATCCTCATGGAGCTAGTAGCAGTCTAGAAGAAAAGGCCATACGGTAGAATAATTTTTAATCTCCCCATTCTCAAACCCCCAAAGTAAGTAAATCAAACAACTCAGACCTGTCTTGGAAATAGTAAATTTACCCCAGATGCTTTGCCAGTTAAATACTGTTTTCTTCTGCTTTCTAGTAGACAAAATGCTAAGTGGCAGAACTTTTTGCTGAGGTTCAAAAATAGTAGAATTCAGATTTTGTGGGGTTTTAATCATGTGACATAATTTGGGACTACTTTACCCGCATATAGTTTTTGCCCACTCAGATTAATGCTGTCACCAATGATAATGGTGATAGTGATATTAATTGCCTTAGAATTGCTACAGATAATTTAACAGAATGATTAAAACCAAGATTATTCAATAAAATAAAAAATTTGCTATATAATATAAAAACCAGTTGACTAAGAAAATACAGTTAACACTAGAAAAAATTGTCAGGATGTTCAACTGTAAATTGTATATTGAATTCTTATGACCTGAAATACAAAGAGGGTAATTAACGAGGCAGAAGGAAATTTCTAGCAGGAGCAAGAAAGCATCAGAGGCAGTGTTTTAATCCCCTAATGCCTCTTGCAACAGGATAGTGTTATTTTGATAGTATTGTTATATAAGAAACTTACTACTGCTCTGCTGGTTGACAGAAAGAATTCGATCCCTCTCCCCAGTCTAAGATTAGATTAAGTTTTTTATTTACTGAGTGAATGTTATAAAAATTTATCAGAAGCAGAATGACCAAACAGCTCAAGCACGTGTAGCATAATCACAGCTGTTCCCATGGTCCCCAGAGCCCATGAGAGCTGCTAATGATGCTGTGATGCTGTCAGCATGAGGGGGAATTTCATTACATCCACAAAGCTTGATTCTTACTCTGCCACTGTCCTTGTAGACTTTGGAGGCATATATCACCATTCCAGAGAACTTCACCCACAGTAAAAAGGAAAGTGTCCGTTTAAAGTTGATGTTTGGAAATATTGATTCTTTTCATTTGGTCTCATGTTCCAGCCTCTGGCCCTCCACTTTAAAGACCAAATTGCTCAGCTTCTCAGATGCATTTAAGCTAATTCCACTGAGACCTTGAATAAACTAAAGAATGGACACTTAAAGTTTTAATGGACTAGAATACTTGAGTTTACATTGTCAGTGTATTTTCTTCCTGTGGCCAAACTACCTTGGCAGCCAAATTATATAAGAAACCAACTAATGAGCCCTAGTAATTCTGTCATAGGACTGGAAGTCCAAGTGGTCATTACATTATTCCATGAAGTTATACCAATGTAAGTCAGATCATATCAGAAATTTATTTGATGGATCATGCCTTCTTCAGATGACTTCATAAAAGCAACAGATCAGTTCATATGTGGATCTTATAATTTGAGTGAGAGAAAGTTTTGCCTTTCATTTCCAAGTTTTAGGGAAACATTTCTTCTGAGATATCAGAGATTTTAAAATTAATCTCTAAAATGATAGAAGTAAAAAAATTGAGATAACATCCTTCAGTGAGGCTTTCCAGCACTAAAACTCCTCCATGATGTTTTTCTAAAATTCACTGTAAATGGGTATGTGTAACCCCAAGTCCATTCTGCTAACATTGATTGGCCTGATATTATAAGGAAACAGATGTGACCTAGCAAATTTTTACTAACATTAGTTTGAGATTTGTTCTCATTATACTGGCTGCATTGATAAAGGAGTAGATTCCTGAGATACCAATGTCAGAATTCCTAGAGAAACCATCCTAGGACACTGTCATGTAACAGACAGAACGAGTGTTGAGAACAAAGATTCTCTAGTATATAATTAGCTTGGATAGAGGAATTGCTTTTATCTGTAATTGGTACAAGAAATTCGAAATTACATAGTGTTGAAACTTCTGGAAATGTGCCAAAAATTTGTCCTTTTACAATTTTAAAACAGTCATTATATATTTAGTTGCAATATGTTAGGACATATAAGGTTGGGCAAAAGTAGGTTTACAGTTGTGAATACATGAAACACAGAGTTTAATTCTTGGATTACTATTGTGTTATTTTCCATATGAACAACTGTAAACCTACTTTTGCTACACCCTATATTTATCTTTTACTTTGGAGAGGGAGAGAAAGAAACCTGTATCTTCTAGTTTCTGTTGATAAATACACAGAAAGAAGTTAGAGTTAGACTAGTGAAAATTGGTAGTTCCTCAAGTGTGTAGAATCATAGAATATTAGAATTTTGAAGGACCTCAGTTGTCTTCTAGTTCAAGACTTACCTGAGGCATAAATCTATTGTAGTCTTCCCAGCTATCATTCATCCAAGCTTCTTAAATATGTTACGTGGTCGTACTCCCTACCTATCAGGGCAAAATATAAATTTTCAGATAAATCTCCTATTAATAAATCCTTTGTTTGATTGAATTGTGTTTTCTGCCATCGTGATATCTGATCATAATTGTTTTATTTGACATCACACTTTTTACCAAATGTATAATTTTAACTTTTTTGACTTCTCTTTTTCAAGCATTGTAGTTGATTATATGTAATTTTTTAAATTTAGCTTGTAACACTTCAAGAAGCAAAACTGCTGCTAAACGAAGATGATTATCTTATTAAAGCGGTATATGACTACTGGGTGAGAAAACGTAAAAACTGCAGGGGGCCATCCCTCATCCCCCAGATAAAACAAGAGAAAAGAGATGGCTCTACTAACAATGACCCTTATGTTGCCTTTCGGAGGAGAACAGAGAAAATGCAAACTCGAAAGGTAATGTGCAAACTGGAATTAATTGAATGTACCTTAATAGTATTTAAGACAAGTATTTTTTCTGCTAACAATTTGAATAATTTTCAATACTTTGAAAATAAAGAGACAATAATGATATTGTTGAACTTTATGTTAGAAATCCCGCTCTTCAGTAGATTCTATTGACCAATTGTATACAGTTTTTACCTAATCCCATGCCCCTTATAAATCTATTGATCATACCATTTTAGACCTGCAGTTGAAGTGATATGAGGAATTATATGTCTTTATGTACCTTGGATGATCGTGGGAAGTAGGGAAAGATTCATTTTCAAGCCTGTTATGCCAACAGTCAGAGGTAGTACAGTGGGATCTTTTTCTCCTTTTCTGAGTTGTCGGGTGTGTCAGATTTCAGATTGATAAACGTGTTCCCAACTGGCAAGTTCATAAGCAGTAGGAGCCAGATTTTTAAGTAAGAGGTCTCATGCTGTGGAATGACATGGTATACAGGAAAGCATTATTTCAGAGGAGTATTCACTACCTTCCTTTTCTCATAATTAACAGTAAGAACCACACATGGTAACACATTCTCTAACATTGGAAAATATTAAGAACATATAAATGTAAAAACCGTAAGGAATTATAATTGGAGGCAAAGCATTTTCTGTGGATTTCTGTTTCTCCTAACATTGAAAGCTTGTCCTCATCAGCTGTTAGTATAACAGCTGGGAAGCTTAACAGCTGCCAGGGATAGTATAGTTTAGGAGAAACTCGCCTGCTGGTTAACAAGCAGAGTTATATAACTTTTTCTTGGATTTCCCAAGTGTAGATGCATTCCCTAACCTGAGCTGAGTTTTCAGTTTGGTGTTTTAGTTCTTAATTAAGGAAATCTAAGATATTTTATGAAGATTTAGTGCCTTAGAAAAGACTAGAGTGAGATAAATTTGTAAATATATTAAAACTTATAGATTATTGGGCATGAGGAAGGAAAGGTTTATCTAAATCATTGAAAGATTTGAACTGCCAGTTGCTTTTAAAAAGAAATGTAATTAATTTAGATATATTGCAGAGCATAATCTTTTAGCATTTTCTTGAAAGAAAAGCATAAGAAGTATTTATTGCATTTTAAACAATATTCTAACTGTTGAAATATGTTTTATTCTTAAATAGGTTAAGTTACTATTTTCTAATCAGTATTGAGAATTGCTTGTAATGGTTTCTTGTGTTTATGTGCTTTACCATTGTGTAATAACTAGTCCAGCTTTTTCCTGAACTCTTAATTCCAACCCCTTCTCTTACCTGTGGTGTGGTTTCTTTTCCAGTAGTCTTTTTATTCCTCTCTGTTTTCAGTTGTGGGACAAAAGACTATTCCCCTTCATGCATGCTGTTGCTGGTAGAAATGTTGAAGTTTCAAAATGAGAAAGTTGGGAAAGCTGTTAACAATGAGTACTCCCACCACCCAACCCCCGCCCCAGGTGTTTAAGAGGTGGGCAAGCATTGGGATATGCCAAAATGAATACAGCTAGCAAAGATTCTCTGCTTCCTTCTCTATTGCCACAAAATGCAAAGACTAAAAGTAAAGACTTCTGAAATACTTGCTTGGTACTCTAGAATTTACTTTTAATTCACCAAACTAATATTTAAGTACTTTAGGCCATTCTTAAATGAGGTAGTCTTAAGGCACCAGCAAGTCTAAATGTACTGACTGGGAAATCTTGAATCCCAGTATACATTTAGTATGTTTAACCCCAGAGAAACAACTGTTAGCATCTGTGCCTTCTCTCCTCCCTCTCTGTGGACCAGAAGAAGGAAGACAAACAGGAGAGGGAAGTCTCATGGTAGTGGTTGTCAGTCTGACTGCACATAACAGTCACCTGTGAATTATCCTTGGTTATAAAAAGATCTACAGTTAATTCTAAAGTGAAGCAGTTTGAGAACCATTTCCCCAGAGATTTGGCAGTAGGTCAGAACTATATGTTACTGGAATAGGAAGAAAAGAATCGGCCTTGAACAGAGACACTTGTGAAGAAGAACAGAGGGAATGAGTGGGTTTGAATGTGGGGGGTAGGGCCATCTTAAAAGCATATAGAAAAGGTGTCAGTATGAACTCATGGACTTTAATACAGTGGGGCCTTGACTTACGAGTTTAATTCGTTCCGAGACCGAGCTCGTTAAGGAGCTCGTTAACTCAAATTACTCTGTCAACTCAATGCAAAAACTGGGCGGAGAGACAGCTGGTATCTCAAAAAACTCGTTAGTCGGGACACTCGTAAGTCAAGCCCCCACTGTATATTGATGCAGTCAGATATAGCTCTGTGCATGTGTATAGCTCTAATATATATAGCTTAGAGGCCCGGTGCACGAAATTTGTGCATGGAGGGGGGCAGTCCCCTCAGCTCAACATGCACCCTCTCCAATCCGGGACCCCTTGGGGGATATCCGCCTGCCAGTTTAGGCCTGATCCCAGGCTGCTGGCTCCTAATCGCTCGCCTGCCTGGTCGCCCCTAACCGCCCCCCCCCCCCCCACTGCCGGCCTGATGGCCCCTCCTGCCTCTTCGTGCTGGCCTGATCACCCCTAACTGCCCCCCCCCCGCCAGCCTGGTCACCCCTCACTGCCCCCCCAGCCAGCCTAATTGCCCCCAACTGCACCCTCCCCCCAGCCCCTAACTGACCCCCCCCTCCCCGCTGGCCTGGTCGCCTCTTACTGCCCTCCCTGCCGGCCTGGTCACCCCCAACTGCCCCCCCAGTCTCCCCCCCCTGGCTGGTCTCACCTCATGGCCCCCCTGCCGGCCTGGTCGCCCCACGGAGCCTGCTTGTTCAGTCGTTTGGTCGTCCCTCACTAACCCACCTGCCAGGCTGGTCGTAGGCAGCCATCTTGTGAGGGTGTGAGGGTTAATTTGCATATTACCTCTTTATTATATGGGATTACATACATATTTCCTAACTCTGTTCTCTGAGAGGGTTTAGAAGCAATGACTCAGTAGCAGTGGGCATGCTTAGCATGTAGATTGTGACTTTAAATCCAGTTTTCATAAAAAGGAACCAGGGCTCCTTAGAAAAATGGTTGATTCCAGGTCTGGGGCTGAGAAAGCATAAAGAGAAGCTTGGAACATTCTTCTCTGCCAGAAAATAAGAATGTGATTAAAATATGTTGGAGCCATGTCAGAAGGAGGACTCCACTGAGTAGAACTAAGAAAGTTTGAGTGTCAGAATAAATAAGAGTAATGGATAAACAGTAGAATACAACTAACCTATGAGTCCATCCTAATATATAAAAAGCCAGGGGCCGTCATGACCGAAACAACTGGACGGATGACCGAACAGCAGGCTGCATGGGGCGACCAGGCCGGCAGGGGGGTTAGTGAGGGATGACCAAACGACTGAATAGCAGGCTGTGTGGGGCAACCAGGCCATCAGGGGGTGCAGTGGGGGTCGATCAGGCCAGTGGACGGGACAGTTGGGGATGACCAAGCTGGCAGTGGGGACAGTGAAGGGCGATCAGGCCAGCAGGCAGAAGCAGTTAGGGGCAATCAGGCAGGCAGGCAGGTGAGCAGTTAGGAGCCAACGGTCCAGGATTGTGAGAGGGATGTCCAAGGGGTCCCAGATTAGAGAGAATGTAGGCTAGTCTGACGGAACCCCCTCCTCCTTCCCCACCCCCTCCATGCATGAATTTCATGCACCAGCCTCTAGTACTGATATAAATGGATGGATGAGTGGATGGTTGGTATACAGACCCATAGATAAGAGAAAGGTACTCTTTTCCTTATAAGAGAATTGCAACTTATAAATGTCAGTGGAATGATTAAATTTGAAAATCACCATTTGGCAACTACCATAGTAATCATGTTTCAGGCAAAAGTTAGAATCAATGGATATAAAACTAGTAGGAGGAGATTTGATGAAAAACAAGATACAGAGTTTTATAGCATACTTTTTAATTAAAAAAAGGAAAAATAGTAATTTAACTAGAGAAACCTGGCAGGCGTCATCGTAATCAAGTGATCAAACCTAACATCAGCACTAATAGGACAAATAGATATAATTTAACTTGTATTATAATCTTCTTTACTACTGTGATAGTCCCACTAAAAATATATAACCTGAATTTAATTGTGGAAAACCATCAAAGAAACCCAAATTGAGGAACATTCTGTAAAAATAAATGGCTTCTACTCTTCAAAAATATCAAGGTCACACCCGACCTGTGTGGCTCTGAGGTTGAACATCAACCCATGAACCAGGAGGTCATGGTTCTGATTCCTGGTCAGGGCACATGCCTGGGTTGTGGGCTCGATCCCCAGTAGAGGATGTACAGGAGGCAGCCAATCAATGATTCTCTCATCATTGATATTTCTCTCCCTCTCTCTGAAATCAATAAAAACATTTAAATACATGTATATATACTGTATATATATAAAGGTTATGATCACTGTAGACAATCAGATTAGAGAAACATGTCAACTAAATGCAGTTTTATCCTGAATCAGATCCTAGACAGAAAAAAATATTATTATATTTTAATGAATTTTAATAATAAAAATTACTGTTGTCCCACTTAATGCCCTTTTTAACAAGTTATGTAAATATATAAAAATATAACAATTATATATGTTGCTGTTAAGAACATTAGTAGGACAATTAGATAAATATGAATTAAATCTATAAAATAGATAATAGGAATACATCATGTTAGTTTCCTGATTTTTATAATTGCTGTGATTATATAAGATAGTATTATTTTTAGAATATACACTTCAAACGTGTTTAGGAATAAAGGGGTATTTTATCTTACATTTTTTTTCAAAAAAAATCTTTAAAATACTACTGTTAATAAACATATGTGTATATGTTTCATAGTTCATTTGGGCTGCTGTAATAAAAACACCGTAGACTGGCTGCGTGGCTTAAACGCAAACATACGTTTCCCACAGTTCTGGAGGCCCGGAAGTCCAAGGTCCAGGCACCAGTAAATTCAGTGTCTGGTGAGGGCCTGTCTCCTGGCTCATGGATGGGCATCTCGCTGTGCCCAGAGAGCTCTCTGGGGTCTTCTTTGTAAGATCATTAATCCATTCCTAAGGACCACACTGATAACCTAGCACCTCCACCTCCAAATACCATCACATTAGGAGATTAGAATTTCAACATAGGAATTTTCAGGAGACACAAACATTCAGTCCATAACAATATGCATATATATAAACATATAACATATGTGCATGTATCTGTATATAGAGGGTGAGACAAAACTAGATTTATAGTTGAGTACATGAAACAGTTTTTCTTGTTTATTAATTATTGCATTATTTCCACACAAACAGCTGTAAGCCTACTTTTGCCTCACCCTATATACATAGAGAAAAAGATAAAGCAAATATAAAATATTAACATTTTGGAAATCTGGTGGAAGATATATGAGAATTCTTTTTTTTTTTTCCTATCTCTATTTCTGGAGAGAATTTTTCAAATTAAATCTTTATTGTTGAAAGTGTTATATATGTCCCTCCTTATCCCCCGTTGACCCCTTCTAGCCTGCCCCCACCACCCACCCCAGGCCTTCACTACCCTATTGTCTGTTATATGAATTCTTTATGCTATGTAATTTTTTTGTAAATCAAATTATTTCTCTCCCCCCCAAAAAAAAAAAATTTTTTTTTTTTGTAAATCTGGGGAAAGGAAAAATTAGGAAGGGTAGTTATTTGGGCCTACAGAGAGCAGGAAGTAAATGAGTAAGACAGGACAGAAGCACATAATTCAAGAGGAACCTAGTGAAGAGGGAGCAATCTTAAAAGGTTCTCGTGCTCTTCTGGATATTGTTCAGCTGGCTTGTAGCCTTGTATTATTATTTATTACTAGAGGCTCAGTGCATGAAATTCGTGAATGGGTGTAGTCCCTAGGCCTGGCTGGCGATGGAAGCATGAACATCTGGCATGGAAGGGCAGGTCACTGCTGACCTCTGGGCCCTGGGCAGCACCTGCACCCCCTCCACCTGAGTCATCAGGCCTCCGCCCAGCTCCCTCAGCGCCTGGTAGCCTAGCAGCGGCCCCACCCCCTGCTGCCTCTGCCTGTTGCCATCTATGGGGTGATCAGCAGGGCATTTGGGCCCCGCTTGCACTGCCTTGGCCTGGCGCTGCCTGCTTGCCTCCTCCACCATCCCACCACAGTCCCGCTCTTGTTGGGGCCCATAGGGGCCAGCAGCACCTCCACTGCTGCCCGCTGCCAACGCTGTGTCACCGATGCCTGTCATGTTCTGCGCCGTCTCCCCTGGTGGTCAGCGCACGTCATAACAAGTGGTCGAACTCCCGGCCGAGGGGACAATTTTATATAGGATTAGAATCTATTTATCTCTCATTCTTATAAGACTTTAAGCTTTCTGCGGATAGGGGACATGTGCAGTATCCTGCACAGAGTGGACACTTTAATATTTGCTGTTGATAATGTTAATTATTTTTCAATTAGAGAGCATTATTGCTGCCTGTTTAACCCCTCTTTCCTCCAAAAAATTGCTTAAAATCATACATTAGATTTTGCCTTTAGTCATACACATAGTACTGAAGGGAAAAAAGATTTTCCTCTTGATGAGATAAAGGGATATCTTATTAACATAGTATTTCTTAATGTTTGATATGTGGTACCTTAATGGGACTTAGTTTAGGTTATGTTTTATATGTGCTGATAAACTTTAAAATACAAGAATCTATGCATAAAAGAAAAAGAGAATAAAACTTTGAATCTTTCTCAAGTTTTATTTTCTCTTCTGTAATCCTCCAGCATGAATTTTGGCTTTCTTCAGGTTCTTTTTAATAATCATACTGCATTATTAGGTCAAGGATGGAAACAGTAACTTTTATATACAAAGAGGTGCTGCTAATTATAGCTGAGCCTTCTCTGGTTATTAAACACAACTGTCACTAAGTTTGTTCAAATTGTTTCTACACTTCATAGTAAGAACTTAATACTCTGAAACTCATAGTTATTACTAAATCTCTCTTCTACTGTGCAATGAGGTGCCATTACAATGAATCATGATAATCTCATTCCTTGAGAAACATTATATTCCACTTTTAGTTTTATATCTGAGTTCCTGAAGTGAAGCTTTGCTTGTCGTTGTGCATGTTTACATTGTAGTATATTGAACTTTCCAGCCCCCAATTACAGAGCTGGATGGATGGATAGAGACCCATTTTGGCTATTTTTAGGTAACCTTGATTTGAAGGAACTGTTCTCTCTGTCATTGGAAAACACCTTGCTACAATTTAAATGGACTGCATTTTCTAATACACTAGGTTTTGTTTCAGGCAGATTTTTAAAATTTGGTTACATTGGAATTAGCCCTTCTATGCCATTCCATCTTTTCAACAGCTGGTAACACTTTTTTCTGAATATTAATTGAGATATTTGTTTAAACTTACATTTTCAGAGCTAGATAGGTTTTTTTATGTGGTTGTTGGATGACTTTTTAACTTTTACATTTAACATTTTGACTTTATAGAATGGATTTGTTGGATGAAACTAGAAATGTGGATAACTGGATTGTTTATTCTTTTTAAATTGTCTTTATTTTCAATAGAATCGTAAGAATGATGAAGCCTCTTATGAAAAGATGTTGAAACTGAGACGAGAGTTTAGTAGAGCCATAACAATTTTGGAAATGATTAAGAGAAGAGAGAAAACAAAACGAGAATTATTGCACTTAACCTTAGAAGTTGTGGAAAAAAGGTAACATTGCTAAAATTACATACTAGTGGCAGCTTTAGCCAACTTATGGGCAATATACCAGATGAGAGAGAGAGAGAGAGATTTTGTTGTTGTTAAATTTAAGACAGTTGAAATTGATACTCTAACAAAATCTTTTTTCTTTTTTTTTTCTTTTTTTTGGAAGAATTGTGGTTGCTACTTGTTCGTTTTTAAGCAGATTGTTAAAATTTGGAGTACAAATTTTGGGGTATTTTTGTGTATAGTATAGATCCTCTAATACACCTGATTTTTTGTTCTTGTTTTTGCAGAATCATTGAATTGTATTTACAAAAGAACCTAGAGATCATTTTGTCTAATTCTCTGTATTAAAGTTTCTATTAAACAAAATTTGAGGGAAATTAATGTTTTATTTATTGTATTTTTGATTAAGTAGAAATATTTTTTGTTTTAATGCATTTTGAAAATGTATTCTCTAATTTATTAGTAATTTTCCTGCATAATTATACTATCCCTAAACCTAACAGAATTTTATGTATTTTCTGAAGTTATCATTTCCCAGTGCTTCAAAATATAAAATATACAAGAAATTCGTCTTATGTATACGTAAGAGATTTTTTGTTTGGGGGTTGTTGTTGTTTTGTTGTTCATTTGTTTTAGTTACTAAATCCCAATTATGAGCTTCTTTACACATGCAGATTTTAAGTATCTTGATTAATTGTTGGCTCTGTTTGATTAGTTGTGTTCCAATTAATTGAGGTATCATTGGTTTTTCTTCATTTTTAAAATGTGCAACTTTTTTATATTACCTTTTCAAGATATCATTTGGGAGACTATGGTGGTGAAATCCTTAATGAAGTGAAAATCAGTAGATCAGAAAAAGAGTTATATGCCACTCCAGCAACTCTTCATAATGGAAACCATCACAAAGTCCAAGAATGTAAAACTAAGGTGAATATCCTCTGGAGAGAAGCATGTATGGTAATATGATTTCACAGTTATTGCTTTCTGCAGTCATCTTATAGTTTGGTTAAAGAGAGTAATTAACATGTATTTAGTTCTTACTATTTGCCAACACTTTGCTTGGAATTTTACATACATATGGCTTAGTAATTCTTATAACAAGCCTTTGAGATAGATTTTACTTCTGTGTGACTTCCAGATCAAATAGCTAATGAGTGGCAGATTCAAGATTTGAATCTAGATCGTAAACCAAGGACGATGTGCTTTCTACTGTGCAAGCTGCTTCTGTAGAGAATAAGGTTAAAGTTTAGTTATTACCTTTAGCCTTAGCAAATCCTGCATCAAACTTACTGGCAGGCATCAAAATCTAAAACTAAAGCATTCTTTATTGAGACTATTGAAAGTTATTCTTGTTGTCATCATCTTTGCCAGAACCAGCAATTATCAGTTGCTATCTATACTTCATGATTTGAAAATGTCCTCTAACTTCTAGACTACAATTTTTTCCTAGTAATCACAGTTTCTTAGACTAAAGAATTACATTTATTCATTATTCTCTTGGCACAGTGATTAAAATATTCAATTATATTTATTCAGTATTCACTTGGTACATTGATTAAGTATTTAATAGATAATACAAAAATTAGTCAGATCTTTAATTTTAGGAGCATAGATTTAAATAAGGAACAGGTATTAACTGAAGCATTAGATGATAAATCTTTACTGTGTAGCAAGATTTAAAAGCGACTTAGGGTATTTGTGGAAAATTCATCTTTTAAAAAAATGTACACAATCCTCATTTTTCATGGGTTCATTCTTAAAGGTCAAGGAAGAATGTGGAGCAGGAAAACTCAACTTCTTTACTCCTTTACTCAACTCATGTCGGTTCAAACACCAAAGTTCTTTCTTATTAATCACAGGCATCTAGCCCACTTACCTCATACCCCTTAAATCACATTTGCCTCTCTAACCAGCCAAAATGTTATCAATGCAAAAAATGTCATTTTCTAAGTTATTTTTTAAATCCATTTTATATAGATCAATGCTTTTCCTAGGTATGTAATTGGCAGGCATAAAATCTGAAAATCTCAGCCCCAAATAAATGACAGAATTAGTCTTTATTATATATTGATTCTTACTAAGAATAAACACTCAGCCTATTTAAATCCTACTTTTAGATACATGGTTGCATCCATAGTTGTTCTACAATATAACAAAGTTAACTGTATTTACTTTGTCACATACCCCACCTTAAAATATAGGTAGCTTCTAAGAAGTTGGATTTTCTTTTTGGTGGTGTAACTGTACCCATTGTATGAAACAATTTATATCTCACTAAATAATTTGGCATTTAAACAACATTTTCATTGTGTGTACCATTTTGACCCTAAAGTAGTTTTAATAAAAATCTGGGCTACATGGGGAAATGTATAACTTCCTAAATATTTTACACTTTTCATATTGCTTGTACTTTGGTGCTCAGAACAGTCCTTTTCAAACTTTTTTTTTAATATATTTTAATTTTTTTTACAGAGAGGAAGGGAGAGGGATAGAGAGTTAGAAACATCGATGAGAGAGAAACATCGATCAGCTGCCTCCTGCACACCCCCTACTGGGGATGTGCCCACAACCAAGGTATATGCCCCCGACCGGAATTGAACCTGGGACCCTTCAGTCCCCAGGCCGACGCTCTATCCACTGAGCCAAACTTGTCAGGGCCCTTTTCAAACTTTTTTAAGTGATAGGTCCCTTTTATTTAAAAGAGTGCCAGTATGTTAAAACAGAAACAGCTGCTCTGTTGAGGAGAGGTGGGGGCTGGAAACCCACCCCATCAGCCTGCCTTTTGCCATATGGCCTCTGAAGTACCAACAGAACTCTGTGGAATTTGAGAATGGTTTGATTATTGTTCAGTTGAGGCAGTAATTATACATTCTAAAATGTGACTTTTTTTCTAGGTAATAAGCTATTTCCCCTAAAAAAAAAAATTGAGTTTTTTAAAGTTGGAAATAAGTAGAAATAAGTTAATGAGTTCATAATCAAGTTTTAAAATAAAAATAGTAATTAATTTTCATCATTAGTACAGTGATAAAACTAAAATTAAATGTAAGTACTTTGTAAATGCTGGATTGCAATAGAGCAATTTTTAAAAATCACTAACATCTTAGTTTAAGTATTAATAACAATAAATAAAGCAAATTTAAGTACCATAATTATTTTTATCATAACTTATAGACAGTAAGAAATTTTTTAATTTATGATTACATAATTTTTGCATAATAAAAGCAGTAAATAAAATCACCTCTGGGGTAAAAAATGTATGTTTTTCAAAGAGCAGTATAGTTTTCATGATTTCTAAAATGATTTTCATTTCTTCCTTTGGGGGGAAAATCGTCATGTTAACAGCACCCTCATCATTTGTCTTTGAAAGAAGAGGCTTCTGATGTGGTTCGTCAAAAGAAGAAGTACCCAAAGAAGCCTAAAGCAGAGGCTTTGATAACATCTCAGCAACCCACTCCTGAGACATTGCCTGTGATCAATAAGAGTGACATTAAGCAATATGACTTTCACAGCTCAGATGAAGATGAATTTCCACAGGTGCTTGTTTTAAAACTATTTTAAAAACATTTCCTTCTAGTCTTTTATATTGCTATATTTTAAAACATAATTGACATCTTAGAGTTTTGATTCTTGCTCTCTTCACCTAATGGTATAGCATAAATATTTTCCACATTATTTATATAGCCATTGAAATGGTTTTTATTTTTTGTTATTTTCCATCAGTAGGATAAAATTTATTATGGAGAACTTGGGTGGTTTTCCATTTTAAAAAAATGAGCATCTCTATCTTTTCTCTCTATTTAAAATAGATTATTAGAAATGAAATTACTGAACCAAAGATTATTAATATTTTAAGACATTTAATACATAGTCCTATCTAATAAAGCAGGAATATGCTAATTGACCATCATGCCATCACAAAGATGCATTCACAGCCAATAAGGAGGGAATATGCTAATTGACTGTCCAGCCCTCAAAGATGGTGGCACCCACAGCCAATAAGGAGGGAATATGCTAATTGACTCCCACTCTCTCAAAGATGGCAGCGTCCACGCTACAAGATGGCTGGCAGTTGTGGGCAATCAGGCCTGCAGGGGAGGGCAATTGGGGGCGACTGGGACGGCAGGGGAGCAGTTAGGCGTCGATCAGGCTGGCAGGGGAGTGGTTAGGGGGTGATCAGGCTGGCGGGCAGAAGCAGTTAGGGGCAATCAGGCAGGCAGGCAGGCAGGCGAGTGGTTGGGAGCCAGCAGTCCCATATTGTGAGAGGGATGTCCGAGATTGGAGAGGGTGCAGGCTGGGCTGAGGGACACCACCACCACCCCAGTGCATGAATTTTGTGCACTGGGCCTCTAGTTATAAATATTCACCAACAGTAATTCCCTTTCTACCAGCATTAAGGTTTACAGCTTTTAATGTTAATTTTGCTAATTTGTTTAGCAGTAACTATTTGATTATAAAGATGATTTAGAAGAACTGATTCAAGTTTTAACTTGTAAAGGTAAATCTCTGGTTTATACTGCAACAATCTTATAGAAAAAAAATGTTTGCAATTAAAATCTCAATTTTACTTTCATAAGTGCTATTTTTAAAATAAGACGTTGCCCTGGCCAGTTTTGATCAATGGTTAGAGCATCGACCCTTAGACCAAAGGGTTGTAGGTTCCATTTCCAGTCAAGGGCACATACCTTGGTTGCAGGTTCCCCAGCCCTGGTAGCAACCAATCAGTGTTTCCTGCTCTCTCTCTCTCCCCCTCTTCCCTCCCTCTCATCTTTCTCTTCTCTCTCCCTTCCACTCTCTAAAGCATTTTAATATTTTTTATTGATTTCATAGAGCAAGAAAGAGAGAGAGATTGAAACATCAATGATGAGAATCATTGATCGGCTGCCTCCAAGCCCATAACCCAGGCATGTGCCCTTGATGGGAATCAAACCAGGAACCCTTCAATCCCCAGGCCGACACTCTATCCACTGAGGCAAACCAGCCAGGGCCCCCTTCCACTCTGTAGAAATCAATGGAAAAAATATCCTCCGGTGAGGATTTAAAAAAAGATCTTTATTTTATATAGTAAAAGTTCAATTTTTAAAAAATTGTTTAGCACCTGGTCTAGCAATATCCTCTTTCTTTTTCTTTTCTATATGGTATGGGCAACCTACAGAGAATACAGTAACAAACAAGCTTTCTCATATTTTAACATTGTAACTTATTTGCTTTAAAAGAAATTTAAATACAAAACAAATAAAAAAACACCGTCACAGATATATTTGGAAGCAAGACTGTTTATAAAACCCTTTATTGTAACTATTTAAGAATCTAGAGTTTATATAAAACTAGAGGCCAGGTGCATGAAATGTGTGCATGGGTAGGATCCCTAGGCCTGGCTGGCAATCAGGGCCCATCTGTGGGGTGACTGGTGGGGCGATGGGTGGCCCCCGCTGGCACCTGCCTTGGCCAGCCTGGTGCTGCCCACTCGCTGGCCCCACCCCCCGCTTCCATAGCTGGTCACCTCCCTCTGCGAGGTAATCAGGGGGCCCCCCTGGCACCCACCTTGGCTAGCCTGGCACCACCTGCTCACTGGCCCTGTCCCCTGCCGCTCTGCCAGTTGCCTCCCTCTGCAGGGCAACTGGTGGGGCAATCATGGGGTCCCCGCTGGTACCTGCCTTGGCTGGCCTGGGGCCTGCGGGCTGGGGCAGCTCCTGCATTGAGTGTCTGCCCCCTGGTCGTCAGTGCATGTCATAGCGACCGGTTGTTCTGCCTGTCATTCTGCTGTTTGGTCAATTTGCATATTAGTCTTTTACTATATAAGATATTTACTTTGGCTAGATAATATTTTTTACTCTTTTGTCACTGATTTAGTTTTTTACCCTAGATGATATATTAGCATTATACATATTGTAACCAGTGCACTAAGATGTGTTTAATTTAGTATACTCTTGAAAAGCACTTAATGAAATAATTTATTACTTTTGTCAGAGGATCATCCAGTTAGACTTAGGCAGGGCTTTGAATAGCCATGAAACATTAATTAAATGACCATTTTGAAAGAATGAGGGAAGTAATGTCTTAACAAATAGTAGGTTTCCAGATAGAAAATGTAGGGAAGGGCTGTAGGTAGAGAAAACAGCATATTAGAGAGCACTGTTTTCAATTTGGCATTGCTGGAGCATAAAACACAAAAGGGAAGAAAGAATGAACAGAATGGTGCCTGGAGCACTACCCAGATAGCAAATGGTCTCTGTCTATCTTATACATATTGGGAAACTATTGAAGAATTTTAAATCAGAATATGACAGATATAGATATATATTGGCCTTATACTGATGGTACTTGTGAGAACCTATAATGTTTTGCTATACAGTCCCTTTAAGAATGATACTGTGTGCCCTGGCTGGCTTGGCTCGATGGATAGAGCGTTGGCCTGTGGACTGAGGGGTACCAGGTTCGATTCTGGTCAAGGGCACATGCCTGGGTTGTGGGCTTTATCCCCAGTGGGGGACGTGCAGGAGGCAGCTGATCAATGATTCTCTCTCATCATTGATATTTCTATCTCTCCTTCTCCCTTCCTCTCAATCAATCAATCAATAAATAAATGAATAAATAGAATGATACTATGGGATACTATGACCTATAGAAACTTTTCCCTTATTGCTAGCATCAGTCTGTTCATCCTGATAATAGGGCACACTTAACACACTAGTCAAACATTAAGGTATCTTCATATCTGTTCAAATTCTCATGTTTATTCACATAGTCCGCAGCTCCCATAACCACATGAAAATTGTATTTTGAAACTTTGAGGTTCCTCTGAGTCCTTGTACAAGGTCTTTTGACAACCCTCAAACATTTTTATAATGGTATCCCCATATTGCTGAAGTAAGTATTTACCTACAGTTGGACATCATTCAGTGAGGCAACTATTTAGAATGTAGCTCTTACAAAATCAGGATTTTATTGGTAAAAAAAAAAAAAAATCAATAAAGTAATCATGCTTTTTCTTTGTCCAATAAACAAGGAAAAAAGGAAGACTTAAGAGAACAAACATTTTAACCAGACTTACCCACTGGTTCACAGCAGAGCAGAAATAAAACTCCTGTGTCGTCTTGATCGTGCTTCTGGTTTTTCTAAAGTGGCTATCTCTTCCTATAGCTCAGACCAAATCCTGAAGTCCACACCTGGGGAATGATGGTTGGGAGGAAGGGGTGGTATGCTTTATGCAAAGAATTTCTAAGACTGTGATACTTTCTGTGTGCATTTTAGAAGATGTAGATGATTGGCAAAGGAAACAAAGTATAAAACTCACATTTGGGATTTCCTTTCAAGTTTCAGGTTTGGGGCTTTGTTCTGCAGGAAGAAGAATCTACCCTAGCTTTCTATTTCTGTATCCTCCATAGGGCTGGTAGAGATATATTGTAACCTCAAACAAATGCCTTTCTCCCCTGGATGACCCTACTCAGTGGTAATTACCACAGTTTGGAAATAAATGTGGTAAAAACATTTTTCTTCTCAAAATAGGAAGAGAGGGATTTGTAAGGCTCAAAAATTTGCAAGTTAACATAGGAGTGATTTGTTGTTTATGATCAGATTCTAATTTTAGATCATTACAAAGATTTATCTATTGACTTTTGGTAACTCCTAAGTAGAATGCCTCATTCCTCGTTTTTCAGGTACCGTCCCCAGTATCAGAACCTGAAGAAGAAAATGATCCTGATGGTCCCTGTGCTTTCAGGAGGCGAGCAGGATGCCAGTATTATGCTGTAAGAACTTTATTTTTTGTGATGTGATGTTTTTGTGAACTGGAATTAACAGGTAACTCTTGTCAAGGTGACTTAGTCTTGATCCAGAAATTGGAAATCCTTCAGCATTTTTTATTTAATACCCCCTGTGCAGATACTAGTAAAAGATGCTTAAAGGTACTGAGTTCTTTCAAAGGATATCAGAATTCTTCACTTGGAAATTGATGACTCATATTTTAGAAATCTAGTCTCACTTTGGACTTTTAAGTGTAGCTATAGCTCAGCAGTTAATGAAAATTACTCAGTGTCATTGCTATAGTTAGGTAAGCCCAGAATATCCAATTGAACCTTTGATGACTGCCGAGTATGTATGCCCATTTTGTGCATACATATCCAGTAAGTATCAAACATAAAGGACCATTTTTAAACTTTCCTATGGCAGTATTTTATCTGGTCATTATATGTATAACTTTTTGACACACTTAGAAATTACTCTGTGCTAT
Source organism: Myotis daubentonii (assembly GCF_963259705.1). Classification (NCBI taxonomy): domain Eukaryota; kingdom Metazoa; phylum Chordata; class Mammalia; order Chiroptera; family Vespertilionidae; genus Myotis; species Myotis daubentonii. Next base: position 65,184,631 of record NC_081846.1, on the reverse strand, counting down.
TAAGTCAAGTTTTGGTGTAGCATTATATCAAAGAATGGCCTTCACTCCCAAATGTTTGGGTTTTCAGATAAGGTATAACTATATAGTTATGAGCATGCCTTTCATATATGGCTTGTGGACACCTTTTGTCATACAGCTTTTTCAGGGTGTGTGTGTTTAATGTAGAAGTGTAGGGAGTTGTTTACAAATTATACTAATTAGAGAAGAGGAAAATTATTGAAGGGGCAGAAGTGCTAAGACACAAAAAAATAGAATAATAAAGGGGATGAGAAGGTAAACAAGTGGACTATATGTTCTTAAAAGTAAAGAGAAAGTGTCAACTTGACCCATGCATGCTTAAAAAGTGTAATTTTGGGTGCAAAAAATTTCTTCTGGTTTATCTCAATAGAAAGCTTATTACTAACTTCACTATCTTTACTTTTTTACATAAATGTTAAAAGCCATGTTAGTCTTTAAAGATATATTTCTTTTTAAAATACACCTTAAATGTGTTTATATTTATAAACTAAATTCAGTTTGAATTTTTAAATTTCTGAATATCTAAATTTAATTGTTTTCTTAATGCTATAGTTACTTTATTTTTATCATGATTTAGCTTTTTTTCATATCAGATTTATTCCATGAGTTTTAATTTATTTTTTTTTTTCTTTGCAGCCTCGTTTGGACCAAGTTAACCATTCATTTGAAAATTCAGAATTGGCAGATCTGGCTAAGTTGAGATATAGGCATTGCCTTACAACACTCACAGTGCCAAGAAGATGTATAGGATTTGCGAGGAGGCGAATTGGCAGAGGTGGAAGGTAAACTATTTGTTTTGACCTGGATTTAGTTTACAAGATAGACGGAAAGTTATAGGAAAACTAGAGGCCCGGTGCACAAAAATGTGTGCACTGGGGAGGGGGAGGGGGGCCTTAGCCCAGCCTGTGCCCTCTCGCAGTCTGGGACCCCTTGGGGAATGACCACCTGCTGGCTTAGGCCCATTCCCTGGGGAATTGGGCCTAAGCTGGCCATCAGACATCCCTCTGGCAGCCCGGGAGCCCTCGGAGGATGTCCACTTGCCAGCGGCAAGCAGGCCTAAGCTGCAGTCGGACATCCTTAGCGCTGCTGAGGAGGCGGGAGAGGCTCCTGCCACAACCGCTGTGCTGGCAGCCGTCAGCCTGGCTTGTGGCTGAGCAGAGCTCCCCCTGTGGGAGTGCACTGACCACCAGGGGGCAGCTCCTGCATTGAGCATCTGCCCCATGGTGGTCAGTGTGTGTCATAGTGACCAGTCATTCCCAGTCATTCTGCTGTTAGGGTCAGTTTGCATATTACCCTTTTATTATATAGGATAGAGGCCTGGTGCACAGGTGGGGGCTGGCTGGTTTGGCCTGAAGGGTGTCCTGGATCAGGGTGGGGGTCCCGCTGGGTTTCCTGGCCAGCCTGGGTGAGGAGCTGGGGGCCGTTTTCAGACTGGCCACAGCCCCTTCGGGGTGGGGGTCCCTGCTGGAGTGCCTAGCCAGCCTGGGTGAGGGGCTGAGGGCCGTTTTCAGGCTGGCCACATCCCCTTCAGGGTGGAAGGTCCTGCTGGGGTGCCTGGCCAGTCTGGGTGAGGGGCTGATGGCTGTTTGCAGGCTGGCCACGGCCCCCAGCCACCCAAGCTCCCAGTGAAGGCTGGCTGGAAGTAGGTATCTGGGATTTAGTTATCTTCTATAATTGAAACTTTATTGCCTTGAGTGGAGGACACAGCCGGCCAGGGCAGGCTGGAAGCTTGGCTTCCTCCATCGCCGGGGCAACCAAGCCTCCTGCTTACTCCAGCTCCCTGGCTGCCGGCCGCCATCTTGGTTGGGTTAATTTGCCTATAGCTGCTCTGATTGGCTGGTGGGCGTGGCTTGGCATAGCAGAGGTGCAGTCAATTTGCATGTTTCTCTTTTATTAGATTAGATGTTAAGTTCTTCCAGATAATATTTGGTTTTATATTGTTTTTCAGGGTCATAATGGACCGAATATCCACAGAATATGACCCAGTCCTGAAACAGATAGACCCTGAAATGCTGAATGGTTTTTCAAGCTCTTCCCAAACTATAGACTTTTCTTCTAATTTCTCTCGGACCAATGCTTCCAGTAAACATTGTGAAAATAGACTGTCCCTTTCTGAAATATTAAGCAATATCAGATCATGTCGACTACAGTGTTTCCAGCCAAGGCTATTAAATGTACAGGACAGTGATAGTGAAGAATGTACCTCAAGAAAACCAGGGCAGACTGTGAACAATAAAAGGGTTTCTGCAGCATCTGTAGCTTTATTGAACACCAGCAAGAATGGCATATCAGGTAAGCTGTCACTTTATTGGAGGTATATCCTGCTGGTTTTTTCTCCTTAAATTTCATCATTTACTCAATAAACTTACATGGTAAATTTTGAAGGTTTATTTTCATAATCCCACTGAGAACCACAATTTTATCTTAATCTACCACATTTCTTTCCAGCCTAAGAAACAACCTAATTATTGTGGTTGACATTTTAACTAAAATGTCCTGATACCTATAAAACTATTGAGGTATATTCTGAGTGTGTGGGCCTGCTATGGTGAATATGGAAGCAGAATGCATGGGGATCCCTATGGGCAAAGTAATTATAAGCTGCAACCATACCATCATTGCACAATGCTGTCTGCTTTGGTTGAAGAAAATGTTTAAGTGTCCTTAAAAATAGGCATTGCTCCTCAAGAGTACCACTGAAAGCTTTTTTGGTGTAAAATTATGTTTAAAGAGGCTTTGTATGAAAAGTTACTATTTTTATCTGGTAACTTACCTTTTTAATTGAGATTGGAAAGTTTTTTTTTTATTTAAGAGACATTGTGCTCAGAATATTTTAATATTTTTATATTCTGAGAATTTAGAATTTATTTTTATGACATGTACATTGTAAATAATGTATAATATCTAGAGAATCAAAAGTATAATTTTGATTTGTTTTCCTCTGTGGGTAGCTTCTCTTTATGGGAGTATATATAATTTATAAACAGCCTTATAACAAATGCATTGCAAATGATTCATGGTATCCAGAAACCACATAGATGTGATTTGACTTACTCTTTCTTTCTCTTATAGGTATAGATTTCTAAACTATTTCCTAGATGGTGTGTTTTAGTACACAAAATTATGTTAAACTTATTTAAAGTGATTTTAAATCATTTTAGCTTGAAATTTGGTCTCAATAATGTTCAGTCTTTTAGTTACTAAACTGCTTATTTTCAAACTGACCTAGACATATTTATGTGTTTAAAGGTTGTAATGGGAAATTGAATTTGTTTGAATCATTGAAAGTTGGGATATCATTTCTCCAAATTAATTGGTTAATATTCTCCTAAATGAATTTAGGTAGGGAAAATGGCATCCCATTATATAAAGTTCATAAGTCTCTGAAGTTTAATGAGCTTTTGAAGCTGAAATGGATAAATACCTAATGTGATTTTGAGGTGGCAAGATTGTCAGAAATCTAAAGGTAATAAGTAAGAAGTTGATGAATATAGGTCAGATCTTTTTTTCAGCCAACTCCAAGACATTGTTCAAATTACTGAACTGAACAGGAATTCCTATCCCAAAAATAGCTTCAAATAATTTTTGCCAAAAAGAGAGTTAAAAAGCCTGTCAGTATAGGCATTTGTAATTAGATTTGACATAGAATGAGTTTCTACTTTACCAATGTATATACCAAACCAAAAAAATGATTTTAACATATTCCTTCACAACTTGAACGTACTTGCAGCTTTTCTTCTATGCAGTTCAATCCACTTTAGATCTGTCTGGCTTAACTCTTTTCCAGAAAATATATATTTGTTGCATGTTTTTGTATCATCAATACTCAAATGCATTGATCCAGAATAAAACTTAATGTAACTTAAATAATTTCATAATCAGCTCTAGAATTTTCTGACACTATCATACATTAGCATAAAAAAGCATTTAAATATTATAATAATAATAAAATACACACTTCTCAGGGGACTTAAAGTTAACTGCCACACATCCAAAATGGAAACCACTCCCACGCACCACGACATTTTGAATTTAACTTAAAAAAATCAATCTGCAATGAATATTATAGAAATGAATATATTACAATTTGGGTGTTCTTGAATATTTTCAGCTGAAAATTCTCACAAAAAATGATTTGAAAGTTGGTCAGGGCTGCCACTTAGGGAAAACAGTGTTTTTTTTAATAGACGCGCGTGAAGTTTGGGGAAGGCCCACCGCTTGCGTCTACAGATGCTTATGGCGTACAGTGTTAAATCACAAGTGTTAAAAAGTTATAACATCATAGATAATAAGATTTTTTTTATTTTTGCCTTTCCCCTACCATTGGAAAAAAATGGTCTGTGTTATTTTTTCCTGTCTTATGTTTTTTTTAGTATTCTCAACATAGTACCATTTATTTCTTCTCTTGAAAAATGTCAAGGCTTAAGCAACAGCTAAGCTACAGTAGAATCAATGTTTTTTAATCAAACTCTTCAAATATATAATTATTTGTTATTAAAAAATTTTGTTTGAAGTTTTCCTTCTCTGCTAAGTGTGATCCTCTAGTCATAAAAGTCATAAAGTTTTTTGTTTGTTTTTAACAAATTTCTTGCGTTTCAAAATTGTAGGCATAGATATATAAATGTATAATGAAACAGGTTTTTAAACAGCATTTTTATAAATAACCAAAAAGCTATGGCAATTTTAAGTATTCATTTGTACCAGTTATATTCATTATATAATTTTCTCAGTTCCGGTTAGATAATTTTAAGCAGGTACACTTCAATAAGTATTGATAGAAATTCCTTCATCTGCCTAAAGCAAAGGATGTAGGGTGTTTTTAGAAAGCTGTATTTTTATATTTGCTGGATACATACAAAAGGATTGAATCCTCCTATATGTGGTTTCTTTTAGTCTATGTGTCTTTAACACTGTTGCCTTCTGCTTATTCTAAGTTGCCTTGGTCTTGAGAGCATGTGTGTTTAAGAGTACCAAGACTGACACAGGACCATATTTGTACCTGGCAGAGTATCACTGAGCTAGACAAATTATAAGTACTGAATTTTCTGTTTCACAGCAGGCAAATCCAGCAAATAAAAGATTTAATCCGAAAAAGAAATATGATACACTTGGAAGTAATATTTATTTGTGTCACAGGTCCTTAGTTCTTAAAAAACAACTTGAGGTCTAGTGGCAAAGAATTTTCTTTCTTTTATGTTGTTTATAACCCACTTAATGTTTTTTAAGTCATAATCCCTGAGTCATAAATACTCTAATTCTTATTTTTGTATCATACATAAAGGACTTAAAGGAATACAAATTGAAATGTGTGTCTAACCGGTTTGGCTCAGTGGATGGAGCGTCGGCCTGCGGACTCACGGGTCCCAGGTTCGATTTCCAGTCAGGGGCGTGTGCCTTGGTTGTGGGCACATCCACAGTGGGGGGTGTGCGGGAGGCAGCTGATCGATGTTTCTCTCTCATCGATGTTTCTAACTCTCTATCCCTCTCCCTTCTTCTCTGTAAAAAATCAATAAAATATATTTTTTTAAAAAAAGTTTACAGGCAAATACTGCATTCTTTATATAAAAAGATGATAAAGCCCTGACCGGTTTGGCTCAATGGATAGAGCGTCGGCCTGCAGACTGAAGGGTCCCAGGTTCGATTCTGGTCAAGGGCATGTATCTTGGTTGCAGGCACATCCCCAATAGGGGGCGTGCAGGAGGCAGTTGATCGATGTTTCTCTCTCATCGATGTTTCTGACTCTCCCTCTTCCTTCCTCTCTGTGAAAAATCAATAAAATATATTTTTAAAAAATAAAAAGATGATAAAGTTTCTAGTCATTTGAAAGTGTAGCATTAAACTGTTCTTTTGATATGCTGTTCTTAAATCCAGGCCTCAAGAAAATATATTTCATATCTAAAAGTAGCTTTGCTTGTTTATATTTGAAGGGCCCGATTAATTTACATTTAATCTTGGTTTTGACTAATGCATGGTTGCAAATTAACTTTCCTTATTTGTCTTAGTGTATTGAGTAGTAGATACCAGCAGCCTTTTGACCATCTTCAAATATCTTAATATTACCAATTTGTAAAATCATTAACATTTTGGATAGTTTTACAATAAATTCCTGATTTTTATTTTTTTCAGTTTCTCTTCCTTTCTTAAATTGCCATAAAATGTTGGCAAGCATAAAAGTTTTAGGATAGCCCAGCCAGTGTTGCTCAGTGTTTGATCATTGTCCTATGGACCAGGAGGTTACAGTTCAATTCCCAGTCAGGGCACATGCCCAGGTTGCAGGCTCAATCCTCAATATGGCGTGTGCAGAAGACAGCCAGTTAATGATTTTCTCTCATCATTGATGTTTCTATCTTTCTCTCCCTCTCCCTTCCTCTCTGAAATCAATAAAAGTATCCTATATAATAAAAGGCCAATATGCAAATCGACCAAACAGCAGAATGACTGGTCACTATGACATGCACTGACCACCAGGGGGCAGACACTCAACGCAGGAGCTGCCCCCTGGTGGTCAGTGTGTTCCCACAGGGGGAGTGCTGCTGAGCCAGAAGCTAGGTTCATGGCTGTGAACCTCTCCCACTTCTGTGGCAGCACTAAGGATGTCCGACTGCCAGGGAGAGGGCCTAAGCCATCAGTTGGACATCCCCCAAGGGCCCCTGGCTCCCGGACTAAGAGAGGGCACAGGCCAGGCTGAGGGACACCCCCACCACCACCCAATGCACGAATTTTGTGCACCAGGCCTCTAGTATTTACATAAAAGGGAAATTTCTGTAATATGGATATCTACCTATTAGAATGTGTTTACCCAGGGAGATTTGCATAACTTTTACTGAAGGAAAGGGACACTTCCGAAGGTGAGACTTGGAATTGTGAAATACTGCCATCTTCACAAAACATTCAGCTCAGTGGTTACTTTTAAACTAATAGGACTTGGAGGGGTTGGGTAGAGCAGTTTTATGACCGGCATGAATTTCACTTTTAAACTAGCAACTTAATAGCAACTAGAGGAAAGAGCTTGGATTGGTCCTAAGCAACATAAACAGACAAGGTTTCTCTTTTGTACATTCCCATTTCCCTTTGTGCCACTACCACCGACCCAAAGCTCTGGGCCCTTGTCCTGTATCTCATCCCTAAACAGATTTCTTTATGCTGTAACTATGACTTTGTCCTTATTATATTAATGCTTGCCTCTTGGTAACTCAAAGTCATTGTAAGAAATAAATCTCTTGTGGAAGTATTTCAGTAATTTTTGAAAGGAAAAATAATTAGTAGAGAAGGTACTTTCAATCACATTACCATCCTCCACCAACCAGTAAGTCAACCCTGAGAATGATAATTCAGTACTGTGTCTATGCCATTAGACACAATATAATATGCTAAGCCATACATTTCTTACCATTTTGCATTCACCCTAACAAAAGGAAAGCGAGTCAGTTACAAAGGATGTTTTGTTTGTGTCATGGTACTAGTTGCTCTTTTTGTCTAAAGAGTTGCAATAATACTAAACAATGCTCTAGAAAATTCTGAATGAGGAACTTTAGCTTGTTTCAAGCACAAGCACCTTAAAGTAAAGAAAGTGCTAGGTAACAAGAATCAATATAATGTGCTAAGTTTGAAGTGAGAGAGAAACAACAATGAATGTAATTTTTTAAAGCATATTATATTAGATACTCAACCAGTAATGGAACCAGGAATGAGAATCAGTCAGCTTAAGTTTAAAAAATGGGGAAACACTGACCATTAATTTGAATAATTGGATTGCTCTTTGGTTGGGGATACATCTGAGAATACATTGTATCCTGAGTTTTCTAGGAAAAAATATGAGGTTCCTGCGTGAACTAATGGTCTCAACAATACAGAGCAATAAGTAGACATAGCCCCCCAAATGGGCAATTTTATCAGCATTCCTTTTTTGTGTATATAAATAATTATTCATAAAAGCAAGTTGAATACCTATAATTAGAAATACCTTGTTAGCCGTGGACTACCAACCAAAAGTAATTTTTTAATTTAAAAAAGTACACTTTCTTCTTTCTACTAATTTAGTATATACTTTATTCTGAATTAGTAAGATTTTATGACTTAAAATATTTTGGAAACAGAAAAGATACTCATTATCTTCATTTCTCTTTAATTTTAAAATAGCCACGAAAAGTATGTTCTCTGTTTGGTTTATTGTTCACTTAAAGTTAACCACTGACCCAGCTTTTTACCACATTATAACCCTTAGCTCTGGACAAGCATAACACTAGATTTGAGGAGTGGACCCTGTTAACACCAGAATCCAAGTCAATTTTTTTTTTTAATTGATACACTCCTTACACACATAGAACTAAACAGATTTTGGGGGGGTAAAACTTTCCTTCCTGCCTTTGTATCTAATGAACTATTTTTCGTCTTTCCCAAGGTTTTCAAACAGCTGGAAATTCATGAATACTTCATATTTTCATTTGATTTTGAAGATTGTACATTTAGAATTAAAATTATTATTTTCCATTTAAAAATAGAACATTTGCAATGAATTTAACATGTGCAAAGAAAGACATTTGATTTTGTTGGTAATTCAGTAAGATAACTAATGTGTACTTCAAAAATACAGGTAATATTAAAATTTTAGTGAGCATTATCATAGCCCCAGGCTTTTTAATCACCTGAAAATAAAATTGCTATCTGTGTAAGAGCTGTTTTCCCCTCATTGTCTAATACACGTGTTAATGATGATTAGAATTGTGGAAGCCCTGGCCCATGAGGCTCAGTTGGTTAAAGCATCGGTCTGTAAACCAAAAGGTCATGGGTTCAATTCCTGGTCAGGGACCATATCTAGGTTTCAGGTTCAAGGCCCCCACACCCCACACCCCCGTGGCACATAAGGAAGGCATCTGGTTGAAGTAGATAATCTCTCTCTCTCTCCCTCTCCCTCTCTCCCTCTCTCCCTCTCTCCCTCCCTTCCCCCCCCCCCCCCCACCTCTCTCTCTCAAATCAATAAACATACTCAGGTGAGAATTTTTTAAAAAAATTGTTGTGGAATAGTAATGAAGACATATCTAAAGCTTTGTCCATCTCTGATGCCTAACTCCCTTTTCATACAAAATAGATTACACTATGTATAACTTGTTATATATCTGATTAACGATCAGTTTTTTTTTTCAAATATATTTTATTGATTTTTTACAGAGAGGAAGGGAGAGAGATAGAGAGCTAGAAACATCGATGAGAGAGAAACATCGATCAGCTGCCTCCTGCACATCTCCTACTGGGGATGTGCCCGCAACCCAGGTACATGCCCTTGACCGGAATCGAACCTGGGACCTTTCAGTCCGCAGGCTGACGCTCTATCCACTGAGCCAAACCGGTTTCGGCTCAATTTTTTTTTTAAATTTCCCATTTGTGATCCTACTATACAGAATATTTTGGGGACTTCTTAAGGATCTATCTCCTATCTAAACTTCTTTAGGTCATATTAATTAGATCGCACGATTGCATTTAAAGGTTGACACATTTATTAGTTGGTATTTCTTTATAAGTATCTTTTCTTCCCAACTACCCTATAGGACAGTGATGGCGAACCTTTTGAGCTCAGCGTGTCAGCATTTTGAAAAACCCTAATTTAACTCTGGTGCCGTGTCACATATAGAAATTTTTTGATATTTGCAACCATAGTAAAACAAAGACTTACATTTTTGAAATTTATTTTATATATTTAAATGCCATTTAACAAAGAAAAATCAACCAAAAAAATGAGTTCACGTGTCATAGGTTCGCCATCACTGCTATAGGACATCATAGCAGGGAACTTCTTCTTAATTTATTTTTTCCTATAGTCACTCTTAACTCAATACAGCACTCTGCATCACAATAGAAAGTAAATACTTGTTGATTGAGTGAAGTAGTTCGGGGAGAGGAAAGCAATAAAGAAAGATAGAGCAGCCCTGGCTGAGTAGACCAGTTGATTGGAGCAGCGGCGGACCACTGGTGGTCCGTGAGGTCCAAAAGGTTGCTGACCGCTGGATTAGAACATGGTCCCAATATACCAAGGTTGCAGATTAGATCCCGGTAGGGCACATACAAATACAAGAAACAACCAATGAATGCATAAATAAGTGGAGCAAGGAATCTCCCTCCCTCCTCTCTCTCCATTCCCCCTCTCCCTTCTTCCTCCCTCTCTCTCACTCAAAATTAACTTTAAAAAAAGCAAAATTTTACTCTAGTGGTACATATACTCTGATGTGATTTAATATGTCTTGACTATAATAACATAGTAACTACTATGGAAATAGCTTTGTGTCCTAAATCATTTTATCAGTAAGCTACTTAAATATGAAAGTTTGTATACATTTGTTTGAGAAAATGTTTCTTATATTACTTTTACTTAGCTAATCTTTTCAACAAAAGTTTTAGATGCCTTGCCTTTATTTGAAATTACTAACTTTTAACACAGTTGGTTACAGTATAATCAGTTTTGTCTGAGGAAACATTGCATCTTTAATTTTCTGAATACCTCTCCGATTTCTAGTCCATATTTTTATAGATAGGATTTATTTTAGGCAGCTAATCTATTGGCTTGAGCTATGGTTTATGGCAGCAATTTTCAACCAGTGTGCCGCAAGAATTTTTAAAACATGCAATACCTAACTAGTCAGGGCCACTGACCTCTTTTTTCTTAGATTGTCAAATAAAAAAATGACAAGAGCCAACACAACAATAGCCGTGTGGCGTGAATGAATCAAAAGTATACCTATTTTTTTTGTCAGATTAAAAAAAAATAATGTATTTTTTTTGGTGTGCCAAAGACTTTTAGTAACTAGTTTATATGTGCCATGAGATGAAAAAGGTTGAAAATTGCTGGTTAATGGTTATGTAAGATGAACATCATTATCTTCCACTCTGATTTGAAATTTTTTTAAAAAAGGTATTTTCATATTGTCATAGATGAAAACAATCAGAACCTATTACATTATTACAGATGGTCCTGTGTTCTTATTAAGGCTATAACTTAACTTAGTCTTAATATTATTTGCACTAATAAAGTTTTCTCATTGTAGTTAACATAGTGTAGAGAATTAAGAGTGATCACAGCCCTCGCCAGTTTAGCTCAGTGGATAGAGCGTCGGCCTGCAGATTGAAGGGTCCCAGGTTCGAGTCCGGCCAAGGGCACATGCCTGGGTTGCAGGCTTGGTCCAACGTGCAGGAGGCAGCCAATTAATGATTCCCTCTCATCATTGATGTTTCTCTCTCTTCCTCTCCCTTCCTCTTTAAAATCAATAAAAAATATATTTAAAAAAGAGTGATTACAGGTAATGAGTCTGAATAAATGATAGAATTCTCACATCAGAGCTATGTTATATAGTAAAAAATATAGGAACTTTTAGCATAAGCCACTTTTGCTGAAAGATTTGTCATTTTTATTGGATTTTTTGCTGATGATGTATATATATTGTGGTATGTAATTGCTTTTCATCTTAATTGTGGAATAATTTTATGTTTGTTTTATTTGTGTTAAAAGTACTTTTAAATATACTTCTGAAATGAATGTTCTTTATCAGTAACAGGGGGTATCACAGAAGAGCAGTTTCAGACACATCAACAGCAGCTAGTTCAAATGCAAAGGCAGCAGCTTGCTCAGCTTCAGCAGAAACAGCAATCTCAGCATTCCTCGCAACAGACACATCCAAAAGCACAGGTAAGCCTGTCTTTAACCATGCTTATTTCTCTTCCTTTCTCTCATAATTATATAGTCCTATTCACTTGTTGTCAAGTCAGAGGAAATAATCTTGATATTGCCACTCTTGATTTTAAGATCAAACCTCTAAGTGTCTTTTTAGTTAATTTACATAATTTTAACTTTAAGTGACCAGTTCATATTTTATGAGAGGCACATTAGAACCAAATATATTTTTAATTTAGGAAAAAATGTTTTGAAGGGTTGAGAATTTCTAAAAGTAATTGCATACTTTTAGAACCATTATCCCCCAACCCCTACTGTACCCCAAAAAAATATTTTTAAGCACTTTTCTAACCCCTAGTGCCATGTCGTTGTGCCCCAAGCTGAAAGGTATTTACTTCTCTTGAATTGCGCATTAACTTTAAACATATTTTCTTGAATCATATTTTCCTGAAGAAAAAAACGCCACCAGGTGAGGCCCGTAAGCACCATTAAATGAAGATACTATGGATAAGAATAAAAATATGTTATAAAATTATAATTGCCAGAAGAGAAAAGCTTTCAACACCTTGAGATGAGCCCTATAGACTCATTTTGGACTTTTGGCCTCCGGAACTGTATGACAATGAATTTCTGTTGTTTAAGCCACTAAAAACAAAACTAACTGAGAAGTGTATTTCAAATTTGAGCCATCTGAAAAAATAAACCCAGTGTTTTAGGTCTTAAATTTTGTTGCACCATAATTCTAAAAAATAATTCTAAAATAATAATGAGATTACTTCGTTTGTTATATCTCAGGCCAGCATCTGCCCATAGTAGTTAATTCAGCTCTTCCTCAAAAGGTCAGTACACTGACCTTAAGATCCCATGTCCAGCAACATGAAAATCTCAGTGACCCTGACACCCTTTAACACTCCCCTATCATCCTGGTGGATTTGGGACTGGCCCTCATTGTAGGGTTGTTGGCTGTTAGTAATAGCTACCAGTTTTATACAGAATCAAGAGTAAATGCCATTCAGAGGGCCTAAGTGACACTTCTCCAAAGAGGACATACAGATAGATGGCCAAAGGACATATGAAAAAATGCTCAGTTTCACTAATCATCAGAGAGATGCAAATTAAACTCTAATGAGGAATCACCTCACACTGGCCAGAGTGACTACTATCAACAAATCAACAAACAAGTGCTGGTGAGGATGTGGAGAAAAAGGAACCCTAGTACACAGCTGGTGGGAATGCAAACTGGTGCCGCCACTATGGAAAATAGTATGGAGTTTCGTCAAAAAAATAAAAATGGAGCTGCCTTTCAACCCAGTGATCCCACTCCTAGGAATATATACAAGAGTCCTGCAACACCAATCAGAAAGACTATATGCACCCCTATGTTTGTAGCAGCTTTATTTACAATAGCTTAGATCTGAAAACAGCCCAAGTGCCCATCAGTAGATGAATGGATTAAAAAGCAGTGGTACATTTACACAATGGAATACTATACAACTATAAAAAAAAAATCTTCCCTTTGAGATAGCATGGAGGGATCTGGAGAATGGTATGCTAAGCGAAATAAACCAGTCAGAGGAAGACAAGTATCACATGATCTCACTTATCTGTGGAACCTAATGAACAAAATAAATTGACAAATAGCTCCAGAGACATGGAAGCATCCAACAGACTGATGCATCTTAGAGGGAAGGGGCAGTGGGGAAGAGATTAACCAAAGAACTTATATGCGTAGTTCATGGACACAGACAATAGTGCTGTGAAGGCCTGGAGTGGAGGAGGGCAATGGGGGACATCTGTAATACTCTCAACAATAAAGATGAATTTTAAAAAAAAATAATAAGTGCCATTAAACTTGCCTTTTTATTTGCTTTTTCTGAGTCTCTTGGGTAACCAGCCTAAAGTGTTTTCAGCCTACTCCAGGATTAGGCCAAGACACAGGCTTTTACATTGTGACAAAGATGACTGTTAGTCATCCCTGTGATTTTATTTTGCTCATAGTATCAAGATTGTCAAGTATTTTTAAAGGCATTCATTACCACTTACTGGAAAAAATGTATAGAGCGTTAAAGGTTTGGGTTTTTTAATCCCCTAGTTTTTTCTTAGAAATAGTTGCTTCTCAGTTTTTAGTCACTTCTTTGCTTCATATGCCAAAAATAGTCTCTTTTTTTTTTAAATATATTTTATTGATTTTTTACAGAGAGGAAGGGAGAGAGACAGAGAGTTAGAAACATCGATGAGAGAGAAACATCGATCAGCTGCCTCCTGCACATCTCCCACTGGGGATGTGCCGGTGACCCAGGTTCGAACATGCCCTTGACCGGAATCGAACCTGGGACCCCTCAGTCCGCAGGCCGACGCTCTATCCACTGAGCCAAACCGGTTTCGGCTCTTTTTTGTTTTTTCTTTTGTGTGTGTGTGTGTGTTTTTGTTAATCCTCACCAAAGGATGTTTTTCCCATTGCTTTTTTCAGAGGGGAGGGGGAGGTAGGGGGAGAGAAAGAAACATCAATGTGAGCGAGGGACATCGATTGGTTGCCTGACACATGCCTCAGGTGCGGGGAATGAATCGGCAACCCAAGTACGTGCCCTTGACCGGAAATCAAACCCATGACCCTTCGGTGTGTGTCTGACTTTCTAATACCTAGCAACGCAGGCCAAGGCCAGAGCCCTCCGTCTCTTAATCTAAACACTTGTAACTGTTCCGTATGAAAAAGCAAAGCCTCCTCTTGGATTTTGCCCATTTCTTAATATGTTCATGGAATCACATCTAAAAAAAAATTGGGTTTAATTTTGTTCATTTTACAGGGCTCAAGCACCTCTGACTGTATGTCTAAAACACTCGACTCAGCCAGCGCCCACTTTGCTGCATCTGCAGTGGTCAGTGCACCTGTTCCCAGTCGCAGTGAGTCGGCCAAGGAACAGAACACTGGGCACAACAACATCAACGGTGTTGTCCAGCCTTCAGGTAAGCCTGTGGTTTCGTGTGGTGCTTACTACTCAAAGTTGTAACTCAGTGATTTGAAGTATGGTTTTTGTTTTTAAATCCAAGGGGAAGATGTACCAAATGTCTTCTGTGGATAATGAGTGGTGGACCAGCTGGATGTTCTTTAGAATTCAAATAGAGCCTGCTTCCTATTTCTCTTGTACCACACCCACTGGATATCTACTTGTGTGACTGTCCAACCTGCCTGGTTTTACCCATGTCCTGTCAGTTGCCTCACATCTTAGGAAATGCATCAAGCTAATCACTAACCATCACCACTGAATTATCCATGCTTTTTAAAAAGATGAAATTCAATGCAGGATGATCAGTAAGATTGAAATGGTTTACCTCCCCAGTTTTACATACTCATAGGCCTGCTTTTTCTGACTCCTCTTGAAGTGCAGCATTGCTCTGAAACCCTGTCTGCTTCTCACTACCCCAAGTCCTCAAAGACTTGCTGTTCCGAACATCCTTCAACTAGTGCTCAAACTTCAGGATTTTCACTTGCTTTTACATGCATCCACAATCCTGATTGCTTCTCCTTACTGATGTTCTTACATGTATACATTCTAATAGAAATCCAACTATAGTTGTCACCTGCTCTCCGCCTCCATAATGGACCTCTCTGTCCTATTATACAATTTCCAGATATGGAGGCAACAGAATACTTTGCAAAGCCCTTTTATGTAGAAAGAGGGTGTCTTTATCTTTGGGGTTGTAACAGGTGCATATGTTGTCTTTACTAATCAGAAGCTGTCTTTTGATAGGCCATTATGTGGAAAGTTGACATGGTATTTAATTAGAATACAAATGTTTACATATATTTTTATTATTAAAGTCTTTTTAAGAGTTCAATTAATGTCTCATAACATGAATTGAATGATTTTTTTTTTCTCCTTCAGGAACCTCTAAAACATTATACTCCACCAATATGGCTTTATCATCCACCCCAGGGATTTCAGCTGTACAACTTGTAAGGACAGTTGGCCACACCACTACAAACCACTTAATCCCAGCCTTGTGCACAAGCAGTCCTCCAACACTTCCCATGAACAGTTCTTGCCTGACAAATGCAGTGCACCTCAATAACGTCAGTGTTGTTTCTCCAGTCAATGTGCATATCAATACACGGACTTCAGCACCATCGCCAACAGCCTTAAAACTTGCCACAGTTGCTGCCAGTATGGACAGAGTGCCAAAGGTTACTCCTAGCAGTGCCATCAGCAGCATAGCAAGGTGTGTGTGCGCTTGTTTCAGGCATCATTCTAGCTCTTTCTGCTGGCTACTCTGAGGGAGGAAAAGACTTTTTTTTTTTTTTTACTGCTCAAGTAATAGATGTCTGTTGATTGGCTTGCTTTCCAACAGATATTGAATATCTGCTTAGTGTAAAGTGCTGTAACTTATTATTTGTTTGAGGTCACTACTGCAGTGTTTAAATGCCAGCCAAAATTATAAAAACACAGGAGAAAACCACATCAAATTGGGAACCACCAAACCAAAAAAATATATCACAGAGCCTATTTTAGAAACTTCAGTTACTCTTACATGACTTTTTAGTAATTTAAACAGTCTGGAGGATTTGAGTTCTTATTAACTTCCATGTCAGAGCTTTAATTTTCAAGTCACATTTGTGTTTTCTTCAACATTAAACACAAGAGGAAAGTAAATTATTCTATGTATATATTAAAATTGAGGATATTCTGGGATTAACTAAATCTTACCTTCTTTCTGTGAAACTAATACATTAGAACAATAAATCAAAAAAATTGATTTGCATGGGTTAATAACTACACGACCTTGAAGCTGAAAAATTGAAACTACAGTAGAAAGTAATTTAATATTGTGCTCCTAATCAGTGTTTTGGAGCATCATAAGGTCCACCTGTTGTAAAAGCTTGGATTGTCCTATGTTGTATATTGCATAAGTAATTTATCACTCGCTTCTACTGAAATTTATGTTAAATTACTTTTCTTGCCTAAGTAAATAGTTATAATCAAGTAATTAGGAACTAATAGGATTTCTTAGCTGAAGGAAACTTTTTCTCATTCCTGTATAGAAATTATAAAAGTGGGAAATGTTCTTTGGAAGTACATGTTTAGTTTTAGTACATAAAAAGGTATCTGTAAATACTAGAGAGTGTTAATGTTTATTTTACTCTTTGCCTTATTATAGAGAGAACCATGAACCAGAAAGATTGGGTTTAAATGGAATAGCAGAGACAACAGTAGCTATGGAAGTGACATAACCTAAAACATGTGGCTTTGACCTGTGCTGATGGTGTGCAGTCATTCATATTCCAGCTGAATGCAAAAGGCGACACTCTGTGGATCACAGAGGTTAACCATGGACCTAAATGGACTACAGTATATCGGATGTGTAATCCATATATGATGTATATTTTGTAAAATCGGGAAAATCACTACCTTGTAAAATAGTTTATTTGTATCATCAATATTATTTCTGTTACTTGAATAGTAGATATTCATCATCATGCTTTTGCACTTGAATTTGCAACTGAATGGATTTAAAAAAATAATTCTTTAATGGGATCATGAGCATGAAATGGGATCCTACATCACTTGTTTTAACTATTTATTTTGCCATGTTTACATTTTGTATCTTGTAAAAAATAAATCCAACTTTGTGTCTAAAACGTTAAAGATTCATAGCTAGGAAATGAAATTCTTGTAATTTTTTTCTAAAGGAACTGTAAAGTTTTCACTTGGTTCATTTTGTTTCACAATTTGACTAGATGGACTTTTTGGTAAATACTTTAGTGGCATTTCACTGTCAAATATGAAGTTCAAGGCAAAATAGTATTTTCTATTACTGTGCAGGGGAAAGGGATGGATCGATACATGCAAATTTAATGTAGTAACTCACTTTTCCATATATTTTGAATGTATATTTCTATTTATAATACCAGTTTATAAAAAATAATTACACAGAAAAAAGGACTAGGAAAAATTATGCATCTAGCACATTTAAACTGTGCAGATATGAAAATTTTTCAAGGATTACATTTTATCTGAAGACTGCATATTTTAACTGGCTTTAAAACTGTAACACACCACATAAAGGGTATTTTACCAGGTATGTATTGCATTATTATATCATTGCAATAATTATTGGAAGTCTAGATATCGAGCCATCCCAGGTGTTGGGAGGGGGGAGGGTTGTGGCAAGATTGTCTTTTCAATTTTGGAGAGTTTTCCTGTGGCTACAAGGCAAGTAACGGGTTGGAAAAAGTCTGACTGTAAGCGTTGGACACCTTCATAGTGTAGTGTTTTAGTGACTTTTTTTATACGGTTCTTGTAAATTAGATACGTGTAGTGGTGTTTCAGAATGTTTGTTTATGCACTAGTTCAGACAACTTTCCCTGTTACTTGTTCTTGATAAGTGAAAACTGCAGGGAAATAAAAATACATATCAAAACATGGCCATGCTGCATATGTGTTTATTTCACAATGTGCACACAGAGTCAGTACAATTTAAGGGAGACGATAGCACTTAACAGCACTTTCCATTTTCACAGTGCTTTCCAAGCATTAATGAAAAGAGCTACAAGGAGCTCATCTGTGGGCACTATTGGGTTTCAGATAGCCCAATATAAACTACCTTTGATATGAAAGTTCTTGAAATATTTTACAAATGTAAGTAATTTGCAGTATAACATTCATTGAAATCATAAATGAGCCTCATTTTATAAATAGAAGTTTAGAGTAGAATTATATTGCAAGGGCGTTTTGTCAAGTAAGTACTGGGAAATGTAAATATTTTTAATGAATATGATTGAAACCATTTCAAACTTACATAATTTTATACTTTACATTTTTTATATCTGCAGTTCTAAAAGTTGTAAATTGATATGTCAGTTGAATTAATGGGCCAAGATTTCTGCTGAGAGTGGTTTTTATTCAGGTCCTAAATGTGTAAAGCAATTTATGGGCAAAACCATAGAAAAATAAATAAATTTAATTTCTTCATTGGTTGTGACCTGATAGAGGATCCATGCTCGTTTCTGCCATTCTACCTCTGGAGTTCTCATTGCTGATGATATAAAGGAAATCATTTTGTTTGATATGTATCATGACTGTTTTCATTCTGCTTGTAGTTGAATGTATCTCTTCGTTATTAAGAACTTACAATAACGTTAGTGCCAACTTTGGAGAAAGCTTTTTTTTCCATTTTACTAAAGCCAAGCATGAAGTGAATTTGCCTTATGTGATATACATGTTAAAAAATAATTTAAGTAAAACAAGAGAACTATCCATTTGTACAGTTTCTGGATATGTGACAAATCCAGAATTTATCAGACTGATAACCCAATTTATTTGTTCCTTTTGAAGTAAAATAGAAAAATAAGCCTTCATTATTTTGGTGGTTGTAACTATTTCATGGATGGCATTTCAGTTACTTGGACACACATTTCAAAAACTTTCATGACAGATATTTCTTTTCACCTTATTACATTGAAGAATAGTTTAGGTTTGCATGGCCCTCCACTGGGCAATCTCTCTCTCTCTCTCTCTCTCTCTCTCTCTCTCTCTCTCTCTCTCTCTCTCTCTCTCGGTTTTCTGAGGGAACTAGTGTTGGTACTTGTAATTCAGTAAGTTCCTAGAGTCCTTGGAGGATGTTTTTTTTTATGGAGTAGTAGGTCTGTTTGTTTGTTTATGTGTTTTTAAACAAAGGGGTAACTCCTGTGCTTGGGATATCTTGTAATTCAGTATAGACAAAAGTATTCATAAACTAGTCTCCCACCTTCCTAAACAGAGTACCCTTCCTTCCTAGGAATTGAAGACCATCATTATGCCCAGTGATTATGATGGTAGCTGTACGTATATTTCACCACATGTTGCATATCTTTTGCAAAAGTCTGGGGGGGGGGGGGGGAAATAACCTGGAGGGCACATTTAAAATTACTACACACACACACGCGCGCGCATCATTCATACAGATTCTTTTTTAAAAATAGGGAATACAGTATTTGCAACTATGCATAGTGTTTTTTATTGCCAAGGTGGTTTTTTGGCGGAGAAGGAGAGGGCAGTAAGGAGGACTACCATTTCAGAAACTTCTCCCTAGTATATACTGCTGTATTTGAGTATAGTGCTCTATTTTGATCAAATTTTGTTGATCAGTAGTAATACACTTTTGACTGAAATGTTTTGTTGTCCCTTAACGTGGCAAATTAAATTTCAAACGGCTAAGGATATCTCAAGTAATTGTGACTACTTTATCCTGTAAGACTAGTGATGTTTTAGTCACTAACCACAGCACAATAGCTAGCATCATGGAGCATGTGGAGTTCTCTCCCAGTGACTTTTTCATTTAGTCCTAACAACAGTTGTAGAAAATGAAGTTTAGAGAAGTTAGATAACTTGCCCCAGGTCACATAGCTGGTAAGTTACTGAGCCAGAAATTAAACTTAGGTAGTCAACACTCAAGACACTGCATCCATCTTTAATGTGAAAAGAAATGCTCTTCAAAGAAGTACTGACTGTATCTTTCAGTCCACTTATTGGCAGCATCTGTAGCAGGGTTTTAAAATTCATTTAGGAAACACCCTCCCCCACTTCCACCACCAGGCACTTAATGTTGGCTTTTTACTTCCCAGACTGAGTGCATTCAATCCAACTGGCTCCTAGCCATCTGCCCGGCAAACCCAAACTAATTAGTTTCTGTTCTGTCAGACCTGGCGGTAAGTGTTCAATTGACACAAGGCACTGGGAGCTGGGTCTGGGCCAGGACGTGGCCGAGTTTTGCCCTTTCTGGACCTTGGTGTCCCTATCTGTAAAATAAGCAAATTTTCCTGGAACTCCAGAAAGGAGGCCACATGGACAAGCTTGGTGGAGGGGGAGGTATGGCCCTCGTGTCACTGGTTTCTCACCAAGGAAGTAAATGATGTGGGATCGAAGACAGATACAGTCTTGACAACTTTTTTTAGCCATTAATGTCATCAAGGCTGACTAGTGTGTGGACAGTTGTCTACGTGTAATGCCGCTGGGCTTGGGCAGAACTAATAATTCTAACCAACTCCAGTGACGACAAGTCTCAGAAGGACGCAAGAATTAATATTTTTTGGAGAAGGCATCAACGGGGAACAAGACAGACAACACAGGGTGCTAGACTAGCAGAGAATTTCTTGAGCTGGGTTTTAACACCTCTGCCATTTAATTGCCTGGTGATTTTTATCGCCTTCCTATCTCCAAACTTGTATCGTAGGACAGGTGGGTGGAATTAGGTAACCTCCAACATCGCTGCCAGCTCCAGTGCTGCAGGAATCCAGTTTCCCCTCCCCCTCCCACTCCCCTGCTAGCTCCCTTTTCAGAAAAATCTTGAAATGGAATCTTTTATGTCATATCAAGATTAAGAGTTCATGAAATCTTCCTTGTCAGAGCATTGCATATTTGAACAAAACTCCTACTTCCCTGGCTGACTGATCAGAGGAACATGGCAGGTCAAGAAGATGACAAGATACCTCAGAGCATTGACGCTGCCTCAGAATGAACACCTGTTATTCTCAAGGAATGCTAGGATTCTGCAGTTATGTTTCACTGCCAGAGCAAGAGACCAACCCCAATCACAAAAAGGAAATTCTTTCACCTTCAAACTATCGGTTTGATCATAGAGTACTGACATTTTACATTTATCGATGTTGAAAACCTTTCATTAGTGTATACAATGACATTATGTTCTTCCTCTGCTCAGTCCCAGGGCGGGCCACTGAAGGGCGTGGGCACACACAGCTCCTTGTCTTACTAATGCCTGTCTTTTATGTGCTCTTCTCACTGTCATGAGTAGATTTTGATCAGCCTAAGTGAGCCCAAATTAGGGGAAACCAAGATGCAGGATTTCAGCTTTTACGTGTTTTTGTTGTTTTGTTTTTTAAGATTTTTAATTATTAATTTCTTGGGAGAGTAAGAAAGAGAAATATCGATGTGAGCATGGAACATCGATAGGCTGCCTCCTTCACACCCCCTCCTGGGGATCAACCTGGGCATATGCTCTGGGAATTGAACTGGCAACCTTTCAGTGCACTAGACAGTGCCCAACCAACTGAGCCCCACCAGCCAGGACCAGGATTTTGGCTTTTAACATAAAGCATTATTAGTTATCTGCTGCTGAGTACTAAATTGGTACAACTTGTAATGTGGGTGAAGAGTCTAGCACAGCACAAGGCAGAAATCCAGGTGGCATGGGCTCTGTTCTCATCTGGAGGCTCAAGTAGGGAAGGATTCACTTCTAAACTCCCTCCGGTTGTAGACAATTCACCTCCTGTGGCTGTAGAATTTGTAGCAATTTGCTTCTTCAAAGCTAGCCATGGGAGAATGTTTCCACTGTGTGTGAAGTCTCTTGCTTCAGGGAAGACCTGGACCTCTAAGAGGGCTTATCTGATTAGGTCGGGCCCATGCAGCCTGATCTGCTATGATTGATATAGTCAACTGATTGAGGACCTTACATCTGTGAAATCCTTTTCTTTTTGCCCTATTTTATTAGAAACAAGTCACAGGCCTTAAACTCAAAGGGAGGGAAGGCATAGATACTAAGAGATGGGAATACCAGGGTTACTCCAGGGTGTGTCTGCCACATGGCAATGATTGGATCAACTCCATCCCACTACCACTCACCGGTCTTGCCCTATAGAGAAACAATTGAAGGTACTCTGTATAGTGCAAACACTGTGCTCCTTTGTGCATCATAAATTCCACAGTCCTGGATGTCAGGGAGGAAGTCAGGTCCAGTCTGAAGATAAGCCTGCCCATCATTAGCAGAAAAGCCATGTGGAAAGGAATGGATGAGATCAGCTAGAGCAAGAGTAGACCGGAAGGAAACTGAGCAACAGAACCTCAGCATTGATGTGGCCAGGGGAAGGGGGAGCAGAGAAGAGACAGGGTAGCCATCCAGGGGGAATCTGGAAACCCAGGGAGTTTTCTAATTCCCTTTGGAAGAACTCTGCAGAAGTACAGTGCCAGTGGGTAGAAATGAGTGGTTTTGGTTGGGAAGGAAATACAGGTGATGAGGGGTTAGCAGTGAGGTAAAAGTGGAGAATGACCTGATCAGAAATTCTGGGTTAAAGTCCTGTTGGGTGCTTCTCGCCATCACAGGTACAGATGTGTGAGTCTCATCCCAGGCTGGTTGAATCTCCAAAAGTGAGATTTTTTTTTACTTCTTTAAGATTTTTTAATTATTAATTTTAAACATTATTCTTTGTTTGTATTAGTCCTTTTGTTTATTTGCTGTAGGGTTGGTTGATTGTGTTTTTAAGTTCACCAGATTGTGTTTGTTTACTGCAGCTAAGGTTGGGAATGACTAGTCTGATCTTTCTATTTACTGGTTGTGACAGTGGACGAGTAGCTGTAGTGAGAAGTTCAGAATTTATTTCCTTAGCTGCAAAATAAGGAGGGATAAATTATTTCCCTGAGTCCCATTACAGAGAATGCCTCTCACTGAGAAAGCCCCATGGCTCCGTAGTACTGACTTTGAAGAATTGCTTGTAACAGTGATTTCCAACCAGTTTGGCTAAAGAATTTTTAAATCATGCAACATCTGACTATATAGATACTTTCCCTTAGATTGTCAAATTAAAAAATGACAACAGCCAACACAACAATGGCTGTCTGGGGTGAATGAATCAAAATTATACCTATTTTTTTTTTTTGTCAGATTGGCAAAATAATTATTTTTTGGTGTGCTACAGGATTTTAGTAATTAGTTTTTGTATGCCATGAGTTAAAAAAAAAAAAAAGGTTGAAAATTGCTGCCATATAACAAATGCAGTTCCCTGCTCTTTTAAGGTTTTGAGATCATATGCTTTAAAAAATTTGTCGTGCGGTTCATCAAGATTGAAATTGTGGTTATTCAAATTCTCTACAGCAATTTGTAAATATACCTCACACCTTCCTATTTCAAGCAATCTAAGTTCCCAAATCAAACATCAATCAGCTGCCTCCTGCTAACCCCCTACTGGGGATCAAGCCCGCAACCCGGGCATGTGCCCTTGACCAGAATCAAACTGGGGACCCTTCAGTCCGCAGGCAGACGCTCTATGCACTGAGGCAAATCAGCTAGGGCAACCTAAGAGTCATCTTGATTCTTCCCTTCCTCGCCCCCACCTCTACCCATTGCAATCCATCAACAAGTCTTTTGACATGAGCTCCAAAATATATGTTAGGCCCATCCATTTTTTCCCTTGTTCAGACGACCACCACCTTGTCCACACCATGGCCATCCTTTGCACTACAACAGCCTCATGACACTCCCCCCACCCACTTCCATTCTTGCTCATTTCCATCCATTCACATGGGAGCAAATAGCCCTTAACCGTCAGACTGTCTCAATGGTCTCCTAAAACCTTTCCCATTGCTTCCCATTTGCACTAAAAATCTGAATTCCGACCATGACTGCAAGATCTTCTGTGTCTTGCTCTGGCTTCCTCTCCAAACGCATCCTGTATTACCTCCTCACCTCAGCACTGGCAAGCCTCATTGGAGGACCTCGGTCCTGACTTTAACAACTGATTTCCTGCCTTGGTGCTTTTGTACGTGGACATCCTTTCTGCGTAGAATTCTCCTCTCTGCCTATTTCAGGCCTTGAGGACCCCTCCAGAGAGCTGCGGGTTCCCTGGCCTTGCCCCTGTTATTCTCTGTCCCGGCCCCTTATCTGTCAATGATATGAAGGAAATAATTTTTTTTTAATATATTTTATTGATTTTCCACAGAGAGGAAGGGAGAGAGATAGAGAGCTAGAAACATCGATGAGAGAGAAACATCGATCAGCTGCCTCCCGCACATCCCCTACTGGGGATGTGCCCGCAACCCAGGCACATGCCCTTGACCCGAATCAAACCTGCGACCCTTCAGTCCGCAGGCCGACGCTCTATCCACTGAGCCAAACCGGCCTCGGCTAGGAAATAATTTTAATTGTTTGTTGACTACTCCCTTCATGAGCCTCATGGTGACAGGGACTGTGTTCTGTTGTGTCTCCTGAGCTGGGCACAGGCCCTGGCACGTGGCAGTTGCTGAAATATGTGTTGAATAAATAAGGGAACAAATAGCAATTAGAGCCGTCAGACAGAGTCACGGGATTTCCTTGTTACATTTCATTTTTATTGTTATTTTAAACCAAAACATGATGATCACTACACACAGTGCTTCATTTCTCTTGGACTTATTAACCAAACAGACTTGAAATCTAAAATAGTTCAATTATGCTTAAAATGATGGACCTGTCGCTTCAGAAACTCGTTTCCTGGTGAAGCGTTCTCGGGAGGTCGCTGTCATCTGCTCTGAGCTGTAGTCTAGCAGATGGCTGTGGGTGGGTAGTAGCAGAAAATAGGTTTCGTTTTAAGATTCCCTAAAAGCTATTTTTTCTGCTTATATTTATACAGAATTAGCAGTTGTGCTCGAGTATAAGAAAATCTGGGAGCAGACTGGCTGGCTGCTGGTTTTGTCATCGTGTTTGTGAGCTAGAAATACTGCTTCATCAAAGATGGCTGAAAGATTCGTATCTGCGGTTTGTGACTAATCAATATTTCCTTATGCATTATGCTTTCTGGGTGTATTTTTGTCAAAAAAAATATCAGATTTCAACACACTTACCAGGAATGTAGTGAACTGGTGAAGCTTTCCACTTAACATTCACCATCTTGGTCCAACAAAGCTTAAGCAGTTTTTAGCTCTTAGTTTTAAGTTCTAAGTTTGAAAATATCGGGTGGCCGTGTTACTGGTGAACATTTAGAGAGTTTAGTAAACACATTTCATGGGTTTAGGGGCCATTAAAAACTGCGTGCCTTGAAATGAGTATTTTAAATGTCCATTTGCATTTAGGGTAATATTTAAGATTATTACATGTAAGTAGAAATTTATCATATTAAACAAACGTTTTAATTGCCAGCCAACTTTTCAGAAATGTATATATTCATGAATTCAGCCTAATTTCATTGGATTAAAAATATTTGTTTGCAAGTATTTAAATTAGATATATCTTTCAAACTAGTAATTTCACTGGAAAATCATAAATTACTGGAGTAGTAAGCTCCTGCTAGTAATGCTCAAGAAATCTATAGCGATCGCATGGAAATCTGGATAAGGTGTCTTTTGATTTTAGTTACTAAGTTTTCAAAATATCTGAATTTATCATTTTAAGCAGCAACAACTGTTGACCACTCGCTTTCTTTAAGACACCCTTGGGCACTGTCGGGGATATAAAATGTAACGTTTTGGCCCCATGGGAAAAAATACATGCACATGTGCCAATGGGGAGGATGAGGATGGGAAACAGCCAGCGATGGGGGGGCTTGGTTCCAGCTCCTGCCTGGGCCAGAGGGGATGTTTAAATCCCCTAACAAACACGCTTGCCGGACTCCAGGGCTTCACCTTGCCCTTAAAGTAAAAATCCAGCTCTCTGCCCAGGCCTTCTCAGCCCTTCTTGACCCGCTGCCTGCTCAGCTCTTAGAGCGGGTTTGTCTCTGTCCTCTCCTGTGGCCACAATGGCCTCTGGTCTGCCGGGTCCCTCTCCAGCTGTTCCTGTCACAGCCTCGTGCTCTGCTTCCTCTGAAATTCTCTTCACACCGTCACCTGCCTGTAGCTCCTTCATACAGTTTCCAGCCGAAATACATCCCCAGGGGGCCTTTCCCGACCTTTTCTAAATTCTGCAGTGAAGCTCTCTATCACTGCACTTTTGTTGTACTTTTGTCGTAGCATATAATTCTACCTGAAATTATCAGTGTATTTGTCCATTTACTTGCTGGTTGCCTGCTTCTCCGCCTAGACTTCCAGTCTCATTAGAGCTGGAACAATGCCTGTCTTATTCCTGGCTCTGTCCTCCGTACCTCCTACAGCAGCCTGGAGTGTAAACAGAGGCTCAGTAAGTAGTCCTGAATAAATAAGTGAATGACTATGCCACGCTGATTCCATCAGGATTTCCTGAGAGCCTAAATAAATAAATAGATAGACTTCTAGCCATTCCTTCAGAGATACTAATTCATTCTAAATGAGTCCTGGAGATATGCTTTTTTGGGGGGTTTTATTTTTAAATGTTAGAAATTTATTATTGCTTATTAAGCACCAGCTTAATACTGCAGATAATTTCAAATCTGCTTTAAATTCTGCCCCCCCCAAAAAAAAAATCTGTCATATACCTTGGTTTAGGAATCAAAATACTAACAAGTGATCCCTTGGAATCTTCTACCGCCCGATGCAGTCTATTCCTGCTTTGACTGCTTTATTAGATTTTCCTGATGCTCTGCTCTTTAAGACCATACAGAATATGTCTCATTCATTCATTCATTCATTCATTCAATAAATATTCACTGAAGGCCTACCATTCATTCATTTAATAAGTATTCATTGAAGATCTATCAAATACCAGTGTTTTTAGGTGCAGGGATTGAGCAATTAAAACATTGCACAAAGTGGTTTCCCATGCTGTCCCCATCCACCTCTACAGATAGTCATATTCCCATATTTATTAGGTTCTGGTTTGTTCTCATAGTGTTTCTCAATGCAAATATAAGCAAAAAAACAAACAAAACAAAAGCCCACAAAACTCATTCTTTTTTATTATTAAATTTATCGGGGTACTATTGGTTATGATATGTTTCAAAAGTACAATATTATAATACATCATCTCTACGTTGCATTGTGTTGTCTGTGTCAATGAGTTTTTTGTTTGTTGCAATTTGAGTAGGTATTACCAGAATTCTGGAGGGGTTGGGATTTTTCACTCTCACTAGTCATGTCTGAGTGTCTATTTCCACTGAGCCTCACCAGTAGTGTTTTTAGACTTTGGGATTGACAATCTGAGAGTGAAAATACTATTTTATATGGAAAGAGATTATCTTTTCATAAACTTAAGGACCACTTATATGTTCCTTTACCATTTTTTTATTGGATTATTGGTCCTTTACTTAATTTCTAGCAACACTTTATAAAACAGAAAAAAATAGCACTTGATAGGTTTGCAAGTATATGTCTATGACTTGGCTTAATAAATTTATTATCACATAATTCTTTTTGTTTATGTAATCAAGTATATCAATTTTTAATGCCTTCGATTATTGAGGCATGGTTAAAAGGGCTTTTCCTACTCATAAATTATAAAGGATTTATCCCTTTGTTATCTTCTAAGACTTGTATGATTTCATTTTTTAAATATTTAAAGATTGATCCATTTGCAGTTTATCCTGGCAAAAGATATGAGATATAGGTTCAAGTTTATATTTATCCAAAGTTTTATCAAACTTTTATTAGTCAGTACACTTTTTTCTGCATTGATAATACCCTGCCTTTATCATATTCTAAATTCTTACATATATTTGGGTCTATTTCTGTTTGTTTTTTTCTGTTCTGTTGGTGTTATCTATTTATGTGCCAATATCTTATTGTTTTAATACTTGGGCTTTATAGTATTATAAATATCTGAGAGAGATATTGCTCCTCTTTTATAAATTACTCTATTTTTTCTATTTTATTTTTTAATATCAAGTTTAAATCATCTTAGTTAGGGTACCTTCCTTTGTCATGTTTAGTGATTTTTGGTCTAAATTCTGTCCCAACTGATATTAAGGCAGGACCTTTTCTTTTTTAATGTTTGGATTTTACAGACACACTTTTTTTTTTTTAGATAACATTCACATAACATAAAATTAATCATTTTAATGGGAACAATTCAGTGATATTTACTATACAATTCAGCGTTGTGCAACTACCACCTCTGTGTCGTTCAAAAACATTTCAAAATCCTAAAATGAAACCCCATAGCCATTAAACAGTTACTCACCATTTCCTTCTCCCTCCAGCCCCTGGCAACCATTAGTATGTTTCCTGTCTCTATGAATTTACCTATTCTGGATATTCTATATGACCTTTTGTGTTTGGCTTCTTTCACTTACCATAATGTTTTTTAAATATATTTGTATTGATTTCAGAAAGGAAGGGAGAGTGAGGGAGAGATAGAAACCTCAATGATGAGAGAGAATCATTGATCAGCTGCCTCCTGCCGGCCCCCTACTGAGGACTGAGCTCACAACCCAGGCATGTGCCCTTGTCTGGAATCAAACCCGGGACCCTTCAGTCTGCAGGCTGACGGTCTGTCCACTGAGCCAAACCCGCTAGGGCTACCATAATGTTTTTAATGTTTATCTATGTTGTGGTATATATACCAGTATTTCATTTCTTTTTGTGGCTGCATTAATACTGCATTGCATATATATACCACAGTGTATCCATTCACTCACTGATGTATTTATTTGGGGTTTTTCCTACTTTAGGCTATTATGAATAATGCTGCTATGAACATGTATTTGTTTAAGCACCTATTTTCAATGTTTTTGAGTATATAAGGAGTGAAATTGCTGGGTCACATGATAATTCTACACGTATTTAAGTTTTTGAGGAAGCCCCAAACTTTTTCACAGTGACTGAACCATTTACATTCCGACCAGCAAATTTCTCCAAATTCCTGCTAACATTTTTTTTTCTTTTTTTAAATTATAGCTATCCTAGTGTTTGTGAAGTGATATTTCATTGTTTTGATTTGCGTTTCCCTAACGACGAATGAAATTGAGCATATTTTCATGTGCTTTTTGGCCATTTGTATATTTGAAATGTCTATTCAAGTATTTTATTTATCTTTTAATTGAGTTCTTTGCCTTTTTATGTTGAGTTTTATGTTGAGCTTTATATCTTCTGGATACCAGACCCTTATAATTTACTAATTTTTTATTTGTGTTTTCGCTCTTTTATTCTTTGTCAATCTAGCTAAAGGTTTTTCAATTTTGTTGATCTTTTTATAGATCCAGCTTTTGGTTTCATTGATTCTCTCTATCATTTTTCTAGTCTGCATTTAATTTATCTCCATTCAAATCTTTATTTCCTTCCTTGCTAGCTTTGGGTTTAGTTTGATCTTTTTTTGTACTTCCTCAAAATGTAAAGTCAAAGTATTGATTTGACATCTTTATTCTTTTTTAATATAATATTTTATTGATAAAAATTTTGCTCTGAGAACTGCTTTTGCTACATCTGTAAGTTTTGGTGAATCGTATTTTTGTCTTCATTAATCTGAAAGTAGTTTCTAAATTCTTTTGTGATTTCTTTTTGAACCGTTGATTATTCATAAGTGTGTCATTCAATTTTCCCACATTTGTTAATTTTTCTGTTTTATTTCTGTTATTGACTTCTAGTTTCATTCTATTGTGGTCAGCAAAGAAACTGTATAATTTCAGTGTTTTTAAATTTATTGAAACTTGTTTTGTGACTTAACATATGGTCCATCCTGGTGAATGTTCATGTGCACTTCTGCTTTGGGGAGAGTGTCCCATAGGCGACTGTTAAATATAGTTGGTTTATAGTGTTGTTAAAGTCCTCTATTCCCTTATTGATCTTCTTTCTAGGTATTCTTTTTAAAAACAATATTTTTATTGAGTTTATTTCAGACAGGAAGGGAGAGGGAGGGAGAGAGAGAAACATCAATGATGAGAGAGAATCACTGATCGGCTACCTCCTGCACGCCCCACACTGGGGATCGAGCCCGCAACCCGGGCATGTGCCCTGACTGGGAATCAAACCCATGACCTCCAGGTTCATAGGTCGACATTCAACCACTGAGCCATGCCGGCCAGGCTCTAGGTATTCTTATAGAGAGAAAGGAGGGGGGAGGGAGAGAGAGATATATTGATGCAAGACTGACATATTGATGCTACCCCATCAGGGATAGAGCCCACAACCCAGGCTTGTGCCCTGACTAGGAATTGAACTGGCAACCCTTGAGCCACACCATCCAGAGCTCCCACATCAATTCTATCGATATTTGCTTTATATATTTTGGGGCTCTCTTGTTTGGTCTGTTCATGTTTATAATGTTACCAGTATATTTTTTTTTAACAAGTTGACCCTCTTATCAGTAAATATTCATCCTTGTTTCTTGTAACAGTTTTTGACTTCAAGTCTATTTTTTTTCTGATATTATCTTGCATTTTTCTCATATTTCTGATATAGCCAAGCCAGCATTCTTTTGGTGACCATTTGCTAAAAATTATTTTTTCCTTTCACTTTCAACCAATTTGTGTATTTAGATCTAAAGTGAGCCTCTTGCAGATAGCATATAGTTGAATTATTTGTTTTAATCCATTTTCCCAATCTCTGCCTTTTGATTGAAGAGCTCAATCCATTTATATTTAAAGTAATTACTGATATAGAAGGCCTAACTTCTGCTATTTTTCTGTTTTCTGTATGTAATACCTTTCCCCCTCCATTTTATCTATTACTGTCTTCATGTGTGTTTAACTGACTTTTTGTGGTTTACCATTTTGATTCCCTTTCCATTTACTTTTGTGTGTATCTTTTTAGAGGAGGCCTTCTGAGGAGCCTTCTCAGATGAAGCAACTTTCTCTTTACTTCCCTGGCACAACATTTGCACTTTAATCCACTGCAGCCTCCTCATCGGCCTCCCAGCTACTTTAGGGCAGGGAGGGACCTTGGTGCACATATTAGGCACAAAAAATAACTGTTGGATTGAATTGGATTGCTTCTTCTAATGCAGCGGTTCTCAACCTGTGGGTCGCGACCCCTTTGGCGGTGGAACGACCCTTTCACAGGGGTCGCCTAAGACCAGCCTGCATATCAGATATTTACATTACGATTCATAACAGTAGCAACATTACAGTTATGAAGTAGCAACAAAAATAATTTTATGGTTGGGTCACAACATGAGGAACTGTATTTAAAGGGCCAGAAGGTTGAGAACCACTGCTCTAATGGGAAAGAGCAAGTTGTCCCCTTTTCCAAGGTAGTCCTTACTTGGGCATCTGGGGTTCTCTTTCCCACCTGAGGAGAGCCCGTGTGGGTGCAGAGGGCTGCTGGCTGGGTACCTTGCCCTCTGGAGCTCTGTCAGGTCACCCTCTGTACCAGGCCCTGCTCAGACCAGGAGGGTGCCTATGGGTGAGCCTGGGAGCAACTCTGCCTCTGTCCTCGGCTCAGGAACCTTTGGCCCTGAACACCCATCCTCCACCACCCTCCCCACCCGCCTCCCAATTAGCTGAGAAGCTTTCTTGCAGCTGGCACAGGGCCAGGACTCCTGGATTCAGTGCCAAGAACCCTCTTGTACTAATTTATAACCGCAGTGCCCCCACGTCTAACCTTGAGGATGTCTGTGAGTCATGCTCTCTCCCCAGGGCTGGCAGCCAGGCAGCAACACCCAGGGCAGAGGCTGCTGGCAGTGTCACTTGGCACGGTGGGCAATGGCCATTCGAAATGCATAACCCGGTCCCTTCACTTGCTGTTCTTTGCTGTTTCCTTGCCTCTGCCAGACCGGCCATCCAGGGAGTGGTGAGCCTGGGGCGAGGAGGGGAGCTGGGGGCCTTAGAGAGGTTCTGGCAGCCCTCGTGCCTGTGCAGCCAGGATGGCTTCGGGCCTGAGGGCCATTGCTGGCTGCAGGAACTCGGGCGGATTCCTTTCTCTCTCTCAAGAAACTGCTTGTCAACATCCTGCCCACCCTACCGCTTCCCCCGAGCTTCTGGTGAGCCCAACAAGGGGAAGGCATGCACTGTGCTTGCTTGGTTAGCACCCACTGCTCAGGGAAAACCACTCTTTTCTTGTTGCTTTAGGATTTTGCTTCCAATCACTGATACGTGTACAGCAATGGCCGATAAACATCTAATGCAAGCCACAGCTGTAATGTAACGTGTCCTAGTAGCCACATTAAAAAATGTAAAAAGACACAGGTGGAATTAATTTTAATAGCATGTTTTATTTAACCCAATATGTTCTAGATATTCTCATTTCAACATGTAACCAATATTAAAATAGTTAGATATTTTACGCTCTTACTAAAGTTGTGTAATGGAAGACTATTTCGCATAGGCCACGGGAACAGAGTGGTGGGCTTGATAAGTGGGCGGGCTTTCTGGATCTTACTTTGCCATCCCTGTGCAGTAGCCATGTCTTTTATTTTCTGTGTTCTGAGGCTCTGACCCTGGAGGGACTTTCCCTCCCAGTTCCTGGAGATAGCAAGCAACTTGCTGCTAGCATGTCTTTCATACCCAAGCTACCCAACCCAGAACCCAGGGGCCACCACCTCCTCTGTGGGGCGCTCATACTCCAGCCATGATGGGCCCCGCCCACGAGGGACAGCCCGGGGCCCCAGAGCCCGCCAGAATGATTCAAACTAGCCCATTTCAGCCTGCGCACCCTGCTCACCAGTTCCTCCCCAGAAAACCACAATAAAGGCCTCACCTCACTCCCTCCACCTCCTGTACTCCAGGGCTTCTGGGCGAGGCTCTGTGTCTGGGCAGCATGGCCCTTCCTAGGGAACTGCGAGTGTAACACATGCTTCCCTCCCGACAGTCATTTCCGTGTCTGCACACCTTCCCACACCTAATGAAAACATGCAGGTACCCTGAAACCACCCTGTTCTGGGCTCAGCTTCCCTTCATTAGTTTCCTCCCCTCTCCAACTCTGGCACCCTTCTTCCTGTCTCTTCTTTGTCCTGAGCAAGAAACCCCTGCTTGTTAAGCTTTGTTTCCATAGCCAGCCGTGCAGGTTATAGACAGCGAGGAGCTAGGGCTGGTACCCAGCCTGCACTGGCGGGGCGAGGGGGCCCCTTTATCTGTGGACTGGAGAGACTGCCCCTGAGATCCTCCCTCCCTCTGTCCTACTCCCTAATGCACCCCTCCTGGAGCCCTTCCAGAGAGATTGCAGACCATGTGCCCCCTCAACTGCAGGGAGGATCCCACTCATGTGGCCGCTGTGTTGTTGCCGGGAGCATCCCCTCCCACAGGGAGAGTACCCCCCTCCACAGGGAGTCTGCAGGGAGAGGATCCCCTCCCACAGGGAGTCTGCAGGGAGAGTACCCCCCTCCACAGGGAGTCTGCAGGGAGAGGATCCCCTCCCACAGGGAGTCTGCAGGGAGAGTACCCCACTCCCACAGGGAGTCTGCAGGGAGAGGATCCCCTCCCACAGGGAGTCTGCAGGGAGAGTACCCCACTCCCACAGGGAGTCTGCTGGGAGAGTATCCCCCTCCACAGGGAGTATGCTGGGAGAGTACCCCCCTCCACAGGGAGTCTGCAGGGAGAGTACCCCCCTCCACAGGGAGTCTGCAGGGAGAGTACCCCCTCCACAGGGAGTCTGCAGGGAGAGTACCCCACTCCCACAGGGAGTCTGCAGGGAGAGGATCCCCTCCCACAGGGAGTCTGCAGGGAGAGTACCCCCCTCCACAGGGAGTCTGCAGGGAGAGTACCCCCTCCACAGGGAGTCTGCAGGGAGAGTACCCCCCTCCACAGGGAGTCTGCAGGGAGAGTACCCCACTCCCACAGGGAGTCTGCAGGGAGAGTACCCCACTCCCACAGGGAGTCTGCAGGGAGAGTACCCCCCTCCACAGGGAGTCTGCAGGGAGAGTACCCCCTCCACAGGGAGTCTGCAGGGAGAGTACCCCACTACACAGGGAGTCTGCAGGGAGAGTACCCCACTCCCACAGGGAGTCTGCAGGGAGAGTACCCCCCTCCACAGGGAGTCTGCAGGGAGAGTACCCCCTCCACAGGGAGTCTGCAGGGAGAGTACCCCCTCCACAGGGAGTCTGCAGGGAGAGTACCCCCTCCACAGGGAGTCTGCAGGGAGAGTACCCCCCTCCACAGGGAGTCTGCAGGGAGAGTACCCCCCTCCACAGGGAGTCTGCAGGGAGAGTACCCCACTCCCACAGGGAGTCTGCAGGGAGAGTACCCCCTCCCACAGGGAGTCTGCAGGGAGAGAACCCCCTCCACAGGGAGTCTGCAGGGAGAGTACCCCCCTCCCACAGGGAGTCTGCAGGGAGAGTACCCCCCTCCACAGGGAGTCTGCAGGGAGAGTATCCCCTCCACAGGGAGTCTGCAGGGAGAGTACCCCCCTCCACAGGGAGTCTGCAGGGAGAGTACCCCCTCCCACAGGGAGTCTGCAGGGAGAGAACCCCCTCCACAGGGAGTCTGCAGGGAGAGTACCCCCCTCCACAGGGAGTCTGCAGGGAGAGTACCCCCCTCCCACAGGGAGTCTGCAGGGAGCGTACCCCCCTCCACAGGGAGTCTGCAGGGAGAGTACCCCCCTCCACAGGGAGTCTGCAGGGAGAGTACCCCCTCCACAGGGAGTCTGCAGGGAGAGTACCCCCCTCCACAGGGAGTCTGCAGGGAGAGTATCCCCCTCCACAGGGAGTCTGCAGGGAGAGTACCCCCCTCCACAGGGAGTCTGCAGGAGAGTACCTTCTCCACAGGGAGTCTGCAGGGAGAGTACCCCCTCCCACAGGGAGTCTGCAGGGAGAGTACCCCCCTCCACAGGGAGTCTGCAGGGAGAGTATCCCCCTCCACAGGGAGTCTGCAGGAGAGTACCCCCTCCACAGGGAGTCTGCAGGGAGAGTATCCCCTCCACAGGGAGTCTGCAGGGAGAGTATCCCCCTCCACAGGGAGTCTGCAGGAGAGTACCCCCTCCACAGGGAGTCTGCAGGGAGAGTATCCCCTCCACAGGGAGTCTGCAGGAAGAGTACCCCCTCCACAGGGAGTCTGCAGGGAGAGTACCCCCCTCCACAGGGAGTCTGCAGGGAGAGTACTCCCTCCACAGGGAGTCTGCAGGGAGAGTACCCCCTCCACAGGGAGTCTGCAGGGAGAGTACCCCCTCCACAGGGAGTCTGCAGGGAGAGTACCCCCTCCACAGGGAGTCTGCAGGGAGAGTATCCCCTCCACAGGGAGTCTGCAGGGAGAGTACCCCCCTCCACAGGGAGTCTGCAGGAGAGTACCCCATCCACAGGGAGTCTGCAGGGAGAGTATCCCCTCCACAGGGAGTCTGCAGGGAGAGTACCCCCTCCACAGGGAGTCTGCAGGGAGAGTACCCCCCTCCCACAGGGAGTCTGCAGGGAGAGTACCCCCTCCCACAGGGAGTCTGCAGGAGAGTACCCCCTCCACAGGGAGTCTGCAGGAGAGTACCCCCTCCACAGGGAGTCTGCCGGGAGAGTATCCCCTCCACAGGGAGTCTGCAGGGAGAGTACCCCCTCCCACAGGGAGTCTGCAGGAGAGTACCCCCTCCACAGGGAGTCTGCAGGGAGAGTACCCCCCTCCACAGGGAGTCTGCAGGGAGAGTACCCCCTCCACAGGGAGTCTGCAGGGAGAGTACCCCCTCCCACAGGGAGTCTGCAGGAGAGTACCCCCTCCACAGGGAGTCTGCAGGGAGAGTACCCCCCTCCACAGGGAGTCTGCAGGGAGAGTACCCCCTCCACAGGGAGTCTGCAGGAGAGTACCCCCTCCACAGGGAGTCTGCAGGAGAGTACCCCCTCCACAGGGAGTCTGCCGGGAGAGTACCCCCTCCACAGGGAGTCTGCAGGGAGAGTACCCCCTCCACAGGGAGTCTGCAGGGAGAGTACCCCCTCCACAGGGAGTCTGCAGGGAGAGTACCCCCTCCACAGGGAGTCTGCAGGGAGAGTACCCCCTCCACAGGGAGTCTGCAGGGAGAGTACCCCCTCCACAGGGAGTCTGCAGGGAGAGTACCCCACTCCCACAGGGAGTCTGCAGGGAGAGTACCCCACTCCACAGGGAGTCTGCAGGGAGAGTACCCCCTCCACAGGGAGTCTGCAGGGAGAGTATCACCTCCACAGGGAGTCTGCAGGGAGAGTACCCCACTCCACAGGGAGTCTGCAGGGAGAGAACCCCCTCCACAGGGAGTCTGCAGGGAGAGTACCCCCCTCCCACAGGGAGTCTGCAGGGAGAGTACCCCCCTCCACAGGGAGTCTGCAGGGAGAGTATCCCCTCCACAGGGAGTCTGCAGGGAGAGTACCCCCCTCCCAAAGGGAGTCTGCAGGGAGAGTACCCCCTCCCACAGGGAGTCTGCAGGGAGAGAACCCCCTCCACAGGGAGTCGGCAGGGAGAGTACCCCCTCCACAGGGAGTCTGCAGGGAGAGTACCCCCCTCCACAGGGAGTCTGCAGGAGAGTACCTTCTCCACAGGGAGTCTGCAGGGA
Source organism: Myotis daubentonii (assembly GCF_963259705.1). Lineage (NCBI taxonomy): Eukaryota > Metazoa > Chordata > Mammalia > Chiroptera > Vespertilionidae > Myotis > Myotis daubentonii. Next base: position 65,148,004 of record NC_081846.1, on the reverse strand, counting down.
GAGTATCCCCTCCACAGGGAGTCTGCAGGGAGAGTACCCCCCTCCACAGGGAGTCTGCAGGGAGAGTACCCCCTCCACAGGGAGTCTGCAGGGAGAGTACCCCACTACACAGGGAGTGTGCAGGGAGAGTACCCCACTCCCACAGGGAGTCTGCAGGGAGAGTACCCCCCTCCACAGGGAGTCTGCAGGGAGAGTACCCCCTCCGCAGGGAGTCTGCAGGGAGAGTACCCCCCTCCACAGGGAGTCTGCAGGGAGAGTACCCCACTCCCACAGGGAGTCTGCAGGGAGAGTACCCCCCTCCCACAGGGAGTCTGCAGGGAGAGTACCCCCTCCACAGGGAGTCTGCAGGGAGAGTACCCCCTCCACAGGGAGTCTGCAGGGAGAGTACCCCACTCCCACAGGGAGTCTGCAGGGAGAGTATCCCCCTCCACAGGGATTCTGCAGGGAGAGTACCCCCTCCACAGGGAGTCTGCAGGGAGAGTACCCCCTCCACAGGGAGTCTGCAGGGAGAGTACCCCCTCCACAGGGAGTCTGCAGGGAGAGTACCCCCTCCACAGGGAGTCTGCAGGGAGAGTACCCCCTCCACAGGGAGTCTGCAGGGAGAGTACCCCCTCCACAGGGAGTCTGCAGGGAGAGTACCCCCCTCCACAGGGAGTCTGCAGGGAGAGTATCCCCTCCACAGGGAGTCTGCAGGGAGAGTACCCCCTCCACAGGGAGTCTGCAGGGAGAGTACCCCCCTCCACAGGGAGTCTGCAGGGAGAGTACCCCCCTCCACAGGGAGTCTGCAGGGAGAGTACCCCCCTCCACAGGGAGTCTGCAGGGAGAGTACCCCCCTCCACAGGGAGTTTGCAGGGAGCGTACCCCCCTCCCATAGGGAGTCTGCAGGGAGATTACCCCCCTCCACAGGGAGTTTGCAGGGAGAGTACCCCCTACACAGGGAGTCTGCAGGAGAGTACCCCCTCCACAGGGAGTCTGCAGGGAGAGTACCCCCCTCCCACAGGGATTCTGCAGGAGAGTACCCCCTCCACAGGGAGTCTGCAGGGAGAGTATCCCCTTCTACAAGAAGGGCACCCCCTTCCACTGCAGGGAAGTGGCCCCAGCTGCCCGAGGCCAGTGTGCAGGCAGGAAGGCTGCTCCTGGACCTCTAGGCCAGGCTGCTCTGCTTCTGCTTTTGTGTTCTCACCTCCAGCCACCCCACCCCCTCCCACCCCTCACCATGGAGCAGGCATGGAAAGCTGCTTGAAGCCGGCCATTCCCCACCTCTCCTGCCTGTACAGGAGGGCTCAGGTGTTCCAGGAATGGTTCTCAAGAGTCTGGGCTAGATGAACGGTTCTCAGACTTCAAGGTGCCTCAGAGCCGCTGGAGGGCTTGTTAAACGCTGATTGCCAGCCCCACCGCCTGAGTTTCTGACTCAGTAGGTCTGACAGGGGACCCATGACTGCCAACCAAGGCTGTTGGCCCCGGGGACCAACCTTGGAAAACCACTGCTCTGCATGTCGTCCTTCAGGTACCAGCCACCACCTGACACCGCCGGGAGCCAGTCTCCACTCCCCAACCTCAGCAATTCCTTGTTTTGCAAAGCAGGGCACCCGAGCTTTCTGGGAGAGAGTCTGTGCTGATGTGGGCCATTTTTGCTTCCCCTCAGTAAGTCTTAGATATTCTCTCAGAGAAAGCTTACTGGCCAGGGACAAATATCCAATATTGTTCCGCACACTCTGTTTTTCACACCCAATTTATGATAGTAATGTTAAAACTCCACAGAAGAATTATATTAAATGTCTTCTCTCCCTTACCCTCAGCTGAGTGACACCAGGGCTCTGATTCCAGGACAAATAAGGATTTCTGGGTTCGTTGCTCTGAGCTGTAAATATCACAGGGAGGAAAACCAAGAAGGGTCTTATTTTAGAGAAACCAATTTCTCCCTGACTCTCCTTTCCCAGGTGATTAAGATGTTGGCTTTTCAGGAATCCCACCTCGGCTTCTGAAAGCCACAGCAGCCATCAGTGGAATATTGAAAAGAAAAGCAGGGCCCCTCCCCCACTAACTACCAGCTTTCCTTGGAGAAGCAGGGAAGCCTCATTAAACGACAGCAAGTTGAAAATTGTCGGTTTGCATGCATCATTGAAACCCCTCTGCGATCGTCATTTCCGAGTTGTGATTGCCTGTCTGCAAGGACACCTTGGCTGCCTCCCCAGATGGCTGCAGCCTTCCAAATTGGACCTGGTTTTTGTGCACTGACGTCTGCATATGCTGCCTCCGGGGAAGGAGGGGGAGGAGGAGCGAGCAGGTTTTAAAGAGCTCCTTAAATTAAAACCCAAATCGTCTCCATTCTGCACAGCAGAAACCGCCTCAGCCGGGTATGCATTCTCTTTGCACTGCCTGTGAAGCCTGGAAATGAAGCAGAGAGATGGCTCCCACCACAGCCTGTCACTTAACTCTTTCCGCACTGGCGGGCAGGGCAGTCTTCAGGAGCCACACTGAGCAGCAGCAGGAAGCACAGAGCACATTTTGAGTGAGAGGTTCTGGAGAGTAGAATCACTTGGGGAAGCATTTTTTAAATACCCATGCCTGAGCTTCTTCCCAGACCAAATCAACCAAAATCCCTGAGGTTGGGGCCTGGACATCACTACCCACCTCCATCTCTAACGTGTAGCCAGCATAGAACACCATTGCTTTCAGGCCTTCCTGCCACTTCCTTCCTGGCTTGGTGATACTGAAAGGCTGTTCAAATTCATTTTCCCTAGGGATTCAGTGTGGTGGATGTTCTTCGCCTCCCAGAATTGTGGTCGGTAGCAGGGGAAGTCCATGGGCACAGAGAGTTCAGCAGAGTGAAGGGCTCAGTAAACGGTAAATTCTATTTTGAGCTTGGGTTAGCAATTGAGGAAAGATCCTGGAGTGTAGAGATGAAGTGAGAGATAAAATTAAAAACAAAATCTAAGGAAATGAAACAGCAAGCCATGGATTAGGAAAAAATTTTCATAATACGCATATCCAGTGGGGGACCCAGAATATCGAAAGAATCCCTACAAATCAGTAATAGGAAGATAACCCAATAGCAAAGGATCAAAAGACTTGAACAGACACTTCACAAAAAGAGATATAAGATCAACCAATAAGTGCATGAAAATATTCAACGCCATTTGTCATTAGGAAAATGCAGACTAAAATTGCAGTGAGAGATCACACCCATTGCAATAGCAGGAATTCAAAAGATTGATAACACCAAGTGTTGGTGAGGATGTGGAGCAATTGGAACATTGTGGGTAGGCATGTAAAATGGTACAATCATTTTGTACACCTGTTTGGTAGTAGTTCCTGAAGTTAAGCATATACTTACAATACAACTCCAATTCAAACCCAGGAGGAATGAAAAGATATGTCTACAACAAGACTTCCGCATGAATGTTGACTTCATTTATAGAAAAACACTGGGAACAACCCAGTGTCTACCAACTGGTGAAAGGATTGACAAACTGTGGTGTGCTACTCAGTCTTAAAAATGAATGAGCTACTGATACAACCTAGATAAAGTTCAAAATCATTATGTTGTGAGAAAGAATCCTGACACTGAAGATTTTATTCTGTTTGATTCCATTCATATGAAGTCCGAACCAAACAAATCTAAGCTATGTATGGTGATAGGAAACCAGTCGGTGGTTATGTCTGAGTGGATGGTTGGGAGTACCTAGAAAGAGGCATGATAAAATTTCTTGGGGATGGAAATGTTCTATTTCTCGTTGGGATGCTAGAGACATGAGATGGGCATTGGTCAACTTTTACAATTAAACCTGTGTGTTTTAATGTATGCAAGTTATACATCAATAAGAAAGAGTTGGAGGAAAAGAAACAATAAAATTTCATACCAGAGACCCTATGTGGATGGGTGCAAAGAATAAATACCGGAAGATAGATGAATGCGCGGCCAAGCTCACCACCAGCTGTTTTGCTTGAATCAGAGAAGGTGTCTGTGCCTAAGAGGAGGTGTAAAGCATATTTACTTTTCATATTAATCACGGATATGTGCCCTCCACAGAGGACTGTGATCTGCTTTCTATGCTTTCCATTCCCCAAGGGTTGTGTAAATAAAATCTTTGGACAAGGCCAAATGATTCCACATGGGTTTTCAACTTATATATTTACCAGAGGCTAACTATTAAAAAATGATGTCTTACCCCAGCCATCAAGTTAACTCACGAGCAAACCTGAAGAGATTCCAACTGGCCAAAGAATGGACAATTTGAGCCGCTGAGGATGATGACTACAGTGGACAGAAGCACATCAGCTCTGTGTAAATGCATGAGCACGCAATCATATTAATCCAGCAATGACAACAAAAGTAAATCTAATTGGTCACCATTGGAGGGTACTGGAAAACCAGACCATTATTTTGAAAAGTGTAAATAAAAAGAAGGAATTAATCATTTATCCTACCTTCTCTTTACTCACTGTACCACCACATAACACAAAGACAAGGAGACGTTTACTTTTAAAGAAATATTTCATGCCGAAACCGGTTTGGCTCAGTGGATAGAGCATCGGCTTGTGGACTGAAAGGTCCCAGGTTCGATTCCGGTCAAGGGCATGTACCTGGGTTGCGGGCACATCCCCAGTAGATGTGCAGGAGGCAGCTGATCGATGTTTCTCGCTCATCGATGTTTCTAACTCTCTATCTCTCTCCCTTCCTCTCTGTAAGAAATCAATAAAATATATTTTAAAAAAAAAAGAAGTATTTCAGCTAATAAATGAAGAAAGAATAGTGGATTTTGAATATCACAGTTTTGGACCTGAAAGCAGTGTTAGCTGTTAACATGACAAAAAGGACAACCAGACATCCTTTACCTCCTAATGGAAGCACACACTACCATCTAGCAGGTGCTCCTGCCAAAAATATCTAGCCTGAGCCTGATTAAATCTAGAGACCTAAGTACCCATACAGAAAAAGGAAGAACTTGTTAAATGACTCCCATGGGATGCAATCAGCATAATCCAGACTTGGAAAACTCTCGGACAATCTGTTTTTTTTTCAACAAACTAATTGTAAGAAAAAAACCTGGAAGGCAACTTATAGATTAAAAGAGATTGTAAACACATGTCAGCCAATTGCAATGTTTAAAATGTGGACTTTATTTGGAGTCCAATTCAAACAAGCTGTAGAAAAAAATGCCATTTATGAGACAATTGGAATTATGGATATTTATGAGATATTTGATAATATTAATCTATTGACATTGCAATTATATATAAAAGGAGTCCTTATATTTTTTGAGATTCATATTGAAAAATGTACAGATGAAATAATATTATATGTGGGATATGCTTCAACATAATATGGGAGGAGCAAGTGGATGGGGTTATAGATGAAATAAGATTGACCATGAGCTGGTACATACTCTTCATGTTTAAGTCGAGGTGGTCTACAGAGGAATTCATTATATCATTTGGCCAACTCTTGTCTGTATTGGAAATTCTCCTTAATAGACAGTTTTAAAAAGGGGTATGGGACAAAAGGTTTTGATAACAGTACTACCTTGTTTGAGTATAGTTGTTATGGATCCTGATTAATTCTCAGCATTGATAGGAAAAAATATGCTTAACTATCTCTGTCAAAATGTAAATGTAGCATTAGATACATAGAAATAAAATATATGGTTTTTAAGTAAGGGAGGCATTCTGCAGTCTGTTCTATGCTTCTTTGTCTCTGGATCTATTTTGTTCATTAGATTCCACATATGAGTGAGATCATGTGATAACTGAGGCAAAAGATATAGGATCCTTGAAAATCAAGTAAAAGAAAGAGGGAAATACAGGAACATCTCAGTGAGAAAGCTTTCTTGAGCTTAGTTAATTCCAGGTGATTATTTGTGTAAAGAGGACCCTGTATGTTTGTACATGCAAGAAAAATAGAAGCCCAGACTGTTGTCTCTGAGCAGGATTTCAGTGGGAATAAAGGCAGATTTCCATCTTATTTATTTGATCTCATTTGAATTTTTAATATAAATGTATTGGCTCATGGAACATTATTAAATATTTAAAAGACATGACAAATTTCAGCCATACATGGGGACTGGTGGGCCTTGAATTTTCTTTTTTTTTTTTTTTTTTTTTTTTTTTTTTTTTTATTGCTTAAAGTATTACAAAGGGTATTACATATGTATCCATTTTATCCCCCCGCCCTAGACAGTCCCCTAGCCTCCCCTATCACCCAGTGTCTTATGTCCATTGGTTATGCTTATATGCATGCATACAAGTCCTTTAGTTGATCTCTTACCCCCCTACCTCCTGCCCCCCAACCCTCCCCGGCCTTCCCGCTGCAGCTCGACAATCCGTTTGAGGCAGCTCTGCCTCTGTATCTATTATTGTTCAAAAGTTTATAATGGTCTCTATTGTCCACGAATGAGTGAGATCATGTGGTATTTTTCCTTTATTGACTGGCTTATTTCACTTAGCATAATGCTCTCCAGTTCCATCCATGACGTTGCAAATGGTAAGAGTTCCTTCCTTTTTATAGCAGCATAGTATTCCATCGTGTAGATGTACCACAGTTTTCTAATCCATTCATCTACTGATGGGCACTTAGGCTGTTTCCAGATCTTAGCTATGGTGAATTGTGCTGCTATGAACATAGGGGTGCATATATCCTTTCTGATTGGTGTTTCTGGTTTCTTGGGATATATTCCTAGAAGTGGGATCACAGGGTCAAATGGGAGTTCCATTTTCAGTTTTTTAAGGAAACTCCATACTGTCTTCCATAGTGGCTGCACCAGTCTGCATTCCCACCAGCAGTGCACAAGTGTTCCTTTTTCTCCACATCCTCTCCAGCACTTGTCGTTTGTTGATTTGTTGATGATAGCCAGTCTGACAGGTGTGAGATGGTACCTCATTGCTGTTTTGATTTGCATCTCTCGGATGATTAGTGACTTTGAGCATGTTTTCATATGTCTCTTGGCTTTCTGAATGTCCTCTTTTGAAAGGTGTCTATTTAGGTCCTTTGCCCATTTTTTGATTGGATTGTTTATCTTTCTTTTGTTAAGTTGTATGAGTTCCCTATAAATTTTGGAGATTAGGCCCTTATCAGATATGTCATTGGCAAATATGTTTTCCCACACAGTGGGTTTTCTCGTTGTTTTGTTGATGGTTTCTTTTGCTGTGCAGAAGCTTTTTATTTTGATGTAGTCCCATTTGTTCATTTTTTCTTTAGTTTCAAGTGCCCTAGGAGCTGTATCAGTGAAGAAATTGCTTCGGCATATGTCTGAGATTTTCTTGCCTTTGGATTCTTCTAGAATTTTTATGGTATCCTGTCGTACATTTAAGTCCTTTATCCATTTTGAGTTTATTTTTGTGTATGGTGTAAGTTGGTGGTCTAGTTTCATTTTCTTGCATATATCTGTCCAATTTTCCCAACACCATTTATTGAAGAGACTATCTTGGCTCCATTGTATGTTCTTGCCTCCTTTGTCAAATATTAATTGAGCATATTGGTTCGGGCCGATTTCTGGGCTCTCTATTCTATTCCATTGATCTATATGCCTATTCTTGTGCCAGTACCAGGCAGTTTTGAGAACAGTGGCTTTGTAATACAACTTGATATCTGGTATTGAGATCCCACCTACTTTGTTCTTTTTCAGGATTGCTGCAGCTATTCGGGGTCTTTTTTTATTCCAGATGAATTTTTGGAAAGTTCGTTCTAGATCTCTGAAGTATGCTGTTGGTACTTTAATGGGAAGTGCGTTGAATTTATAGATTGTTTTGGGTAGTATGGACATTTTGATGATGTTGATTCTACCAATCCATGAACACGGTATGTTCTTCCATCTGTTTATGTCTTCCTCTATGTCTTTTTTCAACGTCCTGTAGTTTTCTGAGTAGAGGTCTTTTACCTCTTTAGTTAAGTTTATTCCTAGGTAGCTTAGTTTTTTCGGTGCAATGGTAAACGGGATTGTTTTTATAATCTCTCTTTCTGAAAGTTCACTATTGGTGTATAGAAATGCCTCAGATTTCTTGGGGTTAATTTTGTATCCTGCTACATTGCCAAATTCATGTATTAAGTCTAGTAGCTTTTTGATGGACTCTCTAGGGTTTTGTATGTATAATATCATGTCGTCTGCAAATAAGGACAGTTTTACTTCCTCTTTTCCAATTTGGATGCCTTTTATTTCTTCTTCTTGCCGAATTGCAATGGCTAACACTTCCAGTACTATGTTGAACAGGAGTGGTGAGAGGGGGCATCCCTGTCTTGTTCCTGTTCTTAGGGGAAATGGTGTTAGTTTTTGTCCGTTGAGTATGATGTTGGCTGTGGGCCTGTCATATATGGCTTTTATTATGTTGAGGTATGATCCTTCTACTCCCACCTTGCTGAGAGTTTTTATCAAAAATGGGTGTTGAATTTTGTCAAATGCTTTTTCTGCATCAATTGATATGACCATGTGGTTTTTTTCTTTCAATTTGTTTATGTGATGTATCACGTTTATTGATTTGCGGATATTGTACCATCCTTGCATCCCTGGGATAAATCCTACTTGGTCATGGTGTATGATCTTTCTGATGTACTGCTGGATCCGATTTGCTAAGATTTTGTTGAGGATTTTGGCATCTATGTTCATGAGGGATATTGGCCTGTAATTCTCTTTCATTGTGTTGTCTTTACCTGGTTTTGGTATTAGGGTGATGCTGGCTTCATAGAATGAGCTTGGAAGTGTTCCTTCCTCTTGAATTTTTTGTAGTAGTCTGAGGAGGATAGGTTTTAGTTCTTCCTTGAATGTTTGGTAAAACTCCCCTGTGAAGCCGTCTGGTCCTGGGCTTTTGTTTGATGGAAGCTTTTTGATGACTGCTTCAATTTCTTCCATAGTTATTGGCCTGTTGAGATTTTTAGATTCTTCCTGATTGAGTTTTGGAATGCTGTATTTTTCTAGGAATTTGTCCATTTCCTCCAGGTTGTCTAGTTTGTTGGAGTAAAGCTGTCCATAGTATTTTTTAACAATCATTTGTATTTCTGTGGGGTCTGTTGTTATTTCGCCTCTATCGTTTCTGATTTTATTTATTTGGGTCCTCTCTCTCTGCTTCTTGGTGAGTCTGGCTAGAGGTTTATCAATCTTGTTTATCCTTTCAAAGAACCAGCTCTTGGTTTCATTGATTTTCTGTATTGTTTTTTTGGTCTCTACGTCATTTATTTCTGCTCTAATCTTTATTATCTCCTTCCTTCTGCTCACTCTGGGGTTTTCTTGTTGCTCTCTTTCTAATTCTTTGAGTTGTAGAGTTAGATGATTTACTACCATTTTTTCTTGTTTTTTGAGATAGGCCTGTAGAGCTATAAACTTCCCTCTCAGGACTGCTTTCAATGTGTCCCATAGGTTTTGGATTGTTGTGTTTTCATTGTCATTAGTTTCCAGGATGTTTTTAATTTCTTCTTTGATCTCATTGGTAACCCAATCAATATTTAATAGCATGCTATTCAGCTTCCAGGTGTTTGAGTATTTTGGGTTGTTTTTATTGTAGTTTATTTCTAATATTATGCCATCGTGGTCTGCGAAGACGCTTTTTATGATTTCAATCTTCTTGAATTTGGGGATACTTTGCTTGTGACCCAATATGTGGTCTATTTTTGAATATGTCCCATGAGCACCTGAGAAGAACGTATATTCTCTGGCTTTGGGGTGAAGTGTTCTGAAGATGTCTATTAAGTCCATCTGATCTAGTGAGTCATTTAGGATTGCTGTATCTTTGCTGATTGTTTGTCTATAGGACTTATCCAGTGCTGTCAATGGTGTATTAAAGTCCCCTACTATGATTGTATTGTTGTCGATCTCTCCTTTGATATTTTCCAGGAGTTTTTTTATGAATTTGGGTGCTCCTACATTGGGTGCATATATGTTTACCAGGGTTATATCTTCTTGTTGTATTGATCCCTTTAGTATTATGAAGTGGCCTTCCTTATCTCTTGTTAAGGCCTTCACTTTGAGGTCTATTTTGTCCGATATAAGTATTGCTACCCCAGCTTTCTTTTCCTTTCCATTTGCCTGAAAGATATTTTTCCATCCTTTCACTTTCAGTCTGTGTGAGTCCCTTCTAATGAGGTGGGTTTCTTGTAGACAGCAGATGTATGGGTCATGTTTTTTTATCCATTCAGCCACTCGATGTCTTTTGGTTGGAGCATTTAGTCCATTTACGTTTAAAGTTATTATTGAAAGGTACTTGTTTGTAGCCATTTCTTTTTGTGTGTGTGTGTGGCTGTTTTCTTTCTGAGCTTTTTATTTCTTCTTTTTATACCAGTCCCTTTAGCATTCCTTGCATTGCTGGCTTGGTGGTGACAAACTCCCTTAGTCTTTTTTTGTCTGTGAAGCTTCTTATTTCCCCTTCAAGTTTGAATGATAGCCTTGCTGGATAGAGTATTCTTGGATTCAGTCCTTTGCTTTGCATCACTTTGTAAATTTCAGTCCATTCTTTTCTGGCCTGATGTGTTTCTGTTGAGAAGTCATTTGACAATCTAATGGGAGATCCCTTGTATGTAACTTTCCGTCTCTCTCTTGCAGCCTGTAAGATTCTCTCTTTGTCCTGAACATTTGCCATGGTGATTATGATGTGTCTTGGTGTGGGTCTTTCCGGGTTCACCTTGTTTGGGACTCTCTGGGCTTGTGTGACTTTTTTCTTCCCCACCTCAGGAAAGTTTTCTGATATTATTTCTTCGAGTAGGTTTTCTAATCCTTGTTCATCTTTCTGTTGTTCTGGTACTCCTATTATTCGTATGTTGTTTCGTTTCATGTTGTCCCAAAGCTCCCTTAGGCTTTCCTCCTGTCTTTTAATTTTTTTCTCCAATTGCAGTACATTTTGGGTGTGTTTTGCTTCCTTGTCTTCTAATTCACTTATTCGGTCCTCCGCTTCTCCTAGTCTACTGTTGATACTTTCAATGGAGTTTTTCATTGCAGCTATATCACTCTTCATTTCTTCTTGGGTCTTACTTAGGTTGTTGATTTTTTCATCTGTTTCTTCTAGCTTCTTCCATATGTTATCGATTTTTTCATCTGTTTCTTCTAGCTTCTTCCATATGTTATCGATTTTTTCATCTGTTTCTTCTTGCTTCTTGAAGAGGTTGTCGATTTTTTCCTCCATCCGGTTTATGCACTCTAGGATCCTTATTCTGAATTCTTTATCTGTCATGTTGCATGCCTCTGTATTACTTAGCTGCTTTTCTGGAGAGTCCTCCTTCTCTTTCCTTTGGGGGTTTCTTTGTCTACCCATGTTTGATCTCACTGACATATCTAGATGTTGAGTTGTTCAGTGGTTGCTCCCTTGGTGGCAGTGACTCCTTGGTCTGTGGTTGCTCTTCGGGCGGTTGTGGTAGCAGCTGCTCTTCAGTTGGCAGCAGCTCCTCTGGTGGGTGCTGTTCACAGCTGTGGTGGCTCTTCCGGCTGGTGGGGCGAGGTTTCACGTACAGCTGCTGTTCCTCAGCAGAGGATGAGGTGCTCAGGAGGTTGCTGTTGCTTGGATCTGCTGCGTTGATTTAAAGGCACAAAATACAACACAACAAGGCACCACGTACCAGGCACTATACACAAATATATTCACGATATTGATAACCCCAATTAAAGGTGACCACCTGAATTAAGAGAATTAGGGGATAAGGAAGAAGGAAGAGAAAAAGATAAAAGAGAAAAAGGAAAAGAAAAGTAGGGACCAAAAAAAGGGAGTGCAAAAATGAAATTGGGAAAAAGGAAGGGGGAAAATAAAAGCGAGAAAAGAAAAGAAAAAAAAAAAAAGAGCGAAAAGAGAGAATGAAGTGGAAGAGGGAAGAGACTTTTTATATGAGGAGAATACTCCTATAGAACAGCCATTAATCCCAACAAATTCCAGCAACAGCTCCCTGGATATGAATGCAGACTAGAAACAACCAATAATATAACGATGAAAATAGAATGGTGAACACTAATCCCAAAATAAAATAAAGAAAAAATAAAATGGCACTTTAAAAAATGGTAAAATGGTAGCAGTAATAATACTGGTTAAAAATAAGAAGGTAGTAATTAAAAGGGTAAAATCAGGTGATGGAAAAAGAAGAAAAGAAAGAAAAAAAAAAAGAACAGAAAAAAAAAAGAATGAAAAAAAAAATTGGTTTCTTAGTTAAAAAGTGAAAAAAGAAAAAAAATTGCAGTAGTGAAGGTCCTTCGTTTCTTCTATTCTTCAGTGTGGCTCGCCTTAGACCTTCCAGGTATTCAGGAGAGTGTTGAGTTTCCCTGCGATATACTGTTCCTCTGTGTTGTAAACCACAGTCCTTATTTTAAAGCATGCCGCATTTATTTCCCAGACTGCCTTATTTTGTGTTTAGCAAAGAGTCAGTTTGTGGGTCAGCCTCTGGGTGGCAGTGTTCTGGGGTTGGCCTCTGAGGCTATAGGGCCTCTCTGTCCAGTGGAAGTTCACTGCCCAGAGCTGACTGCGTAATAGTTAGTTACCGGTGCTATGTTGTTGCTGGGATTGAAAATCCCTCTATAGGCCAGACCCTGTTAACTCCCAGGGACTGATCAGGTTATCTTAATCCTTGATCTCGTACAGGGTGGAATCTGGGTGTGGCTGTGCTCCTTGCCTGCGGGCTGGGGGGAGGAGACTCCCTCTCAGGAGCGGGTGGCTGCCCCAGTCCCGGGCTCTGGGGTGTCTCAGCACTCAATTCACTACCACCTCTCCCGGCTCCCCCTCTTTCCCCAGTCTCTCCCCAGATTCCACTCCCCAGCACACTCTCCCTCTCTTCAGCACAGGTGAGTGTCTGTATCCGAAATGTCCCATGAACAGGATTCAGTGAAAACAAACAAACAAATGCCGGCCGCGGAAACGGGGAAGGCTTGGTTTCTGTAAGCTTCTTCTCTTACCGGGACTGCATGGTCAGGTCAGCTCTTCAGGCTGCCCCCTTTAGGCTCAGTCCTCCGTAATCACAGAACCCAGCTCTCAATTTCCCTGGCGGCGCCAGGAATCCCGCGGTTCTCCTTTCCCCCGTCAGGGGCTGTGCCTGTCCCAAGGGACGCGGCTGTCTGCCACGCGGTCTCCCTCCGACTCTCTGGGCTCAGAGGTCTGGCAAACTTTCCTGCCCAAATCCCTGGTTTTTTTTTTACCTTACCAGGGGAGTTCTGCTCTTCCCGGCTGTAAACCCTCTCACCAGCTGAGCAATTTCGCCAATTCGGTGTGAGTGTTACTAGCTTCAGCTGCTCGTTCCATTTGCTCCGGGACACGACCTGGGACACGTCTGCCTATATCGCCGCCATCTTCTGAATTTTCAATTCCGTCCCCTGGGGCAGGGCCCAGCTGCCACCTGTTCACTTCTGCCCCAGGTGATTCCATGCAGGTAGATCAGGGATCACACTTGGGGAAACTGAGTCCCGGGGTTAGTGGGAAAGAGGGAGGAGCAAGGTGTCCGGATGACAGGCTATTGTCGGCAGAGAAGAATCTCCGGGCCCTCCGGCCCTGGGTCCCTGCCATCTCCTGGCTCAGCCTGGAACTTGGTAGATTCGACAGGCATTTCTTGCCGGTACAAATAAATGTGCAAGAGAACAAGTGGGTGGGAACTGGAGCAGTGGAAAGCGATTACAAGTTCCAGGATAAGGACAAGGAGGGCACTGCTGCGCGGAGTGCAGGGGAGTGTCCTGGAGTAGAGCAGATTCACATGGTGCAGGAATCACTGAGAAGACACAACCCCGCCAGCAGGATAGTCCTAAGCTTCCATTTCACCATCTCTGAAACACATAGGGACCAGATCCACATCATGGGCTTCATAAGGATAACACACGTGTTTCATACAGGGTCATGTATGTACTGCTCAGCAGGGTTAGCGCCCATTAACTTGCATTATTATTAATGTGTCGAATGGACTGTGCAGGCCCTCAGTAAATGTGCAGGAGCTCTGTAAGTGTTGGCAGTCAAGCAGGAAGAGGTGAGATCGCTGAATGACAACAGCTCAAAGATGAGGGATTTTAAATAAAGCCTGTCGACAGTGAGGGCCTGGAAGCCTCTGGGCAAAGTCAGGAGAAAGCCACCCACCTCCCAGCCCCAGAAACTCCTCAGGGAAGAACGCCCCTTCAGAGCATTCGGGGAAGTCAGGCTGGTTAGGCTTGGAGGTGGAGTCAGCGCTCTGGGAAAACAGAGACATGGTTCCCTTCCCCCTGCCCGTCTGCATCACCAATCTGACTCTCAGCGACACAGACGATCAAAATCCTCACTCTGGTCGTGCTTCCAGTGCTTGGAGAGCAGGATTATGGAGATTTGTTCTGGCCAGTGTGGCCCAGTTGGTTGGGCATTGTCCCATACACCAAAATGTAACAGGTTTGATTCCAGGTCAGGACACACATGTAGGTTACAGGTTCGATCCCTCGTTGGGACAAGTATGGGAGGTAACCAATCAATGTTTCTCTCTCTCTCTCTCTCTCTCTCTCTCTCTCTCTCTCTCTCTCTCTCTCTCATAAATAAACATATCTTTGGGTGAGGATTAAAATTTTTTTAATATTATGGAGATTTGCTGAAACCTATAATTTGGAATTTGAGATTCATACTCTGAGATGGCCAGTTTGGTTTTCATGAGAAAGACCCATGAGATGCTAAGGTTTGTCCGTTCATTTGATTTTTCCTTCAAAGAAATATTCCAAAGTCATAGTAATTTAGTTTACTTGCTTGGGCATCAAAATTTAGATTAGACTAACTTTTTTTAAAGCTTTACTAAGATATAATGGACAAGCAATAAACTGAACATATTCAAAGTGTACAATTTGGTACATTTTGACATACACATACTTGTGAAACTATTACAATAGCTAGGCTGACATTTTATAAAAAATTAAAGTGTAGTCATTGCCCCTTTAAACATATGCTCTCACACACACATAACACAGGCACACTCCAATGTTTTTATATGGTAGGAAGGACTACCCTGATAAGAATCCACCTTTAGGTACATAGGACACGCAGGACTCAAACTCTATTGGTTTACTGGTTTGTTTGTTTTTTAAATATATTTTTATTGATTTCAGAGAGGAAGGGAGAGTGGGAGAGAGAGATAGAAACATCAGTGATGAGAGAGAATCATTGATCATCTGCTTCCTGCACACCCCCTATTAGGGACCGAGTCTGCAACCCAGGCATGTGCCCTTGACTGGCATCAAACCCGGGACCTTTCAGTCTGCAGGCCGACGCTCTATCCACTGAGCCAGACCAGCTAGGGTGGTTGACTGGTTTTTGTTATAATAACTTTTACTCTTACAATGGTTTTAGATTTACTGAAAAGTTGCAAAGGCAGTGCAGAGTTCCTGTGTCCCCTGTTGGTAACATCTTATATTACTATGGTGTATTCGTCAGAGTTAATGAACCAGTACTTGAAACATTATTATTAACTAAAGTCCATATTCAGATGTCCTTAGTGTTCACCTCGTGTCGTTTTCTGTTTCAGGATCCCGTCAGGATACTGCATGATACTTGGGTAGCATGGTTTGTTAGACTCCTCTTGGCTTCTCTGTGTTGACCTTGACAGTTTGAGGAGTATTGATAAGTATTTTGTAAAATGTCCCATTATTTGGGCTTGTTTAGTGCTGTTTTCATGACTAGGCTGGGATTATAGGTCTTTGAGAGGCAGACCCTGGAGACGTGCCATTCTCATCACACCGTTTCAAGGGTACACACTATCAGCACAACTCATCGCAATGATGTTAAACTTGATTGTCAGTGGTGTTTCATATCATATAAAATGTCCAGAATATGTTTCCAAAAGAGATTCTTAAAAGTGTCTACTCGTAGAGGGTAGTGCCTTTTTACAAGACGCGATAAGGTAAATCAACATTTCATTAAGTCTGGTGGTTATGAGGCTTTGTGGCCTCCCTGAGCCTAGTAAGACACAGGAAAGCAAAGGGCCGCTGGGGTGGGAATTGTGCCCCTTAAATACCTGCACTGACCTAGCTACTTCCTGCACGTGGGCGTTCTCTTCTCCATTAGCTCACAGAATCCTCCAGAGTGGGGACTGTGTCTGTGGATTGGTTTGTCTGCACTCAGCACCAACCCTGAGCTGCTCAGTACTCCACACAGAAGGTGCCCATTTATGCTTGCGAAGTAGCTGAGCAGGTGCTAAATGGTTTGGGATGAGAGAGGACCTGTCTCCTGGCCTCACCTCCTCCTGGCCTTTCCTTCCTTTATGCTTCAGGCACATCTCTGCTGGCAGGAAGAAGGAGAGAATGAACCTGGGATAGATTGCCAGCAGCTTTCGTTGGGTTCTTCGGGGGAGGGTCAAGGGTCAACCATTTTTGTGGGGAAGGGAAGGAGGGAGAAGGACACAGGTAGGTGTTTAGTATTTTGTGGGTTGCACAGTGACCTTGTTTTGTCTCACTTTATCATAGTATCAGAGTGGCAGTGACTGCAATTGGTGTTCCATGAGATCATCCATGTCCTAATCTCGGTGTTCCATGAGATCATTCATGTCAACATCGGTGTTCCATGAGATCCTGCACGTCCTGACCTTGGTGTCCCATGAGATCCTGCATGTCCTGATGCTGGTGCTCTGAGATGGTTTCTGTCCAGCAGGATAACAAGGCGCCTTAACCATGAGCATCAGAAGAGCTCTGACAACCTGGAGGCCAGCCCTGAGAGTCAGACAAGAGCGCAGGAGTCAGGTGCTGCCTTTTTCTTTCTCAGTCACTTGGGTCTTCTTTTATTTCTCTTCCAAGAGCTTTGCATCGGTTTTCTCCTTTTGTCCTTACGGCCACCTCATGAGGAAGGCATCTGTCTCGGTTTGGCCTCTTTGGGATGCAGAGCCTGAGACCAGGAGGTGGCTGGAGCTTGTCGATAGGAAAGTTATCTCAGGAAGCAGGAGGGAGAAGGCAGGGACTAGAAGAGGAGGAGGAAAGTCGCCCCAGAGAATGTTATGGAGATTTCTGCTCTCGGCTAGAGAGCCTTTACTCCCAGGACCACCAGGAGCACACAAAACACTCCCTCCCCTCCCTGCCCAGATCTTCTGCCCAAGCCAGAGATGCTACTTGTCCCCCAGCGAGGCCATTGGCCCACTGGCTCCCAGCTGCCTTTGGTTGAGGGTTGCTGATGGGGACGTTGATTTCCCTGACTTCCAAAGCAGGGATCCTGCTTCTTCAGAGAAGGGCCTGAGGCACAGAGATGGAGGCCTGAGGCTGGGAAGCACCTGACCTGCTTCTCAACAGCAAAATGTTAGCAGGAGGGTAAGCCCCCAAAGAACCTTCGGCACCAGCTGGGGCTGAAACAGAGGCGGACACTGAAAGCATGAGCGAGAGACTTCATCACTGCTGATGTGCAGAGGAGGGAAGAGAGGCTTGGAGAGGTGAATTAACACGTCCAAGGGCACACAGCTACGATCACACAGGCAAGGTTGTCACTCAGGCCGTGTCTTTAATTCATCTTGTACCGTTTATGCTTTTCTGTCCCCGTTTGGCTGTGTCCTGCTCATGACTTATGGATTCCATTCAATACTCTCATCCTGATGCACTTGCTCCTGGCCCTGCGCCGGAACCCATCATTTTTCACTTGGCGAGGCCCTCAGGGTTCATTTCTCTCCCTTTCCCACTTTCCTCTGAGCCTCGTCATGACAGGCCCATGTCCTGAAGTGCTCCTTCCCACCACTCCTCCTCAGCCAGTTCTGTCTCCTAGCAGGTGAGTAATTGCTGATATTCCCGCTTGTGCTGTGAAGCTTGCCCGGATTGGGGGAGGGAGGGAGAATGTTGAGCCTGTGGTTGAGAGGAGCCATGGCTTTCCTCCACCCACATCACATTGCATATGGCGCTCCCGTGGCCTCACTTGTCGATGGTCCAGAGACTGGTCCGCACTGCGCCCCGCACACCCACTGACCTGTCTGTGGTGTCAGGCCTCATTAGCCACCTCGGTCTAATGGTTTCATCCAACTGGCCTTCATTAATCTTTCTATTTTAGGTCTCAAATCCCTAGAAGTCATGGACCATCTCTGTGCCTCTGTCTCAAGAGTCAAGTGGGAAGAAGTTTGCTGACTCTCCCTGCAGCTGCGTCAAATGTTCTGGGTCGGGTCAAGAATGAGTGGACAGAGGGGTACAGCAGCTGGGGCTGTGGTATTGTTGTGCCCAGATTTCAAAGTTCCCAAGACCTCCAGGGAGCCAGTCAGTCCGATGCAAAAGCAAAGAGTCATTTATTTTCAAACCCAGGTTTGGCTCCCCTGCCACTCTCACCGATGCAACGGTAAGCTCCAGTGGCCGAGAGAGAGAGAGGCCTGATGGGACAGGGGGTTTTATAGGGGGGTGGAATGAGGGCAGGAGAGGGGACTGTGGGCCGCGCCGATTGGCCAGGCGCGAGTCGGGTCACCTCTATGGCGCGCACGTACCTTGATTGTCATTGGTTAGTTTAAAGAAATCCTGGGCGTGGCCAGCAGGGGCCTGGGCTTCCGGGAAGAAGGCACTCTCCTGAGCACATGGCAGCCGCCCCAAAAATGGAGGACCCAGGGCAAGACGGAGGGCGAGCTGAGCCCGGGCTCCAGGGGCCAGCCCGGTTGCTGGGGGTCCAGTAGATCGACCAGTTCCAGCCCAGGCAGGAAGTCCACGTCCTCCGTCTCATTCCCGGGGGCGTCAACGATCGCCTCCTCCTCCATCTCCTCGGGCGAGGGCACGCGCCCCGCCCCGCCGCCGCTGCTGCCGCGTGGGTCCGGTCCGGGGGCGGCGGGCGGGTGGCAGCCTGCGCCGGGCTCCCACCGTGGGCTGGGGAGTCGGTGCCCCGAGACGACTCGCCCTTTCAGTATCAGATGATACACAGGACTGTCCCTGGTCCAGTGTCTATTTTACAGCTCCTTGAGCTGCATAACCATGGATGTGTTCTTTCCTTTCTGTCCCAAAGTGTGATTGCTGGTGAGGTCTGCATACATATGTGTCTGGGGACGTGTGGCAGCCTCCTGCGTCACTCACTGGCCGAGAAGGTGAACAGGGATGGATCATACCCACTGGGCTTGGACATGGGCAGTTAGTTAGTAAGGGGGACAACTGATGGCCTGAGTAATAAGGGTTGCTGTAGGAAAGCCTGGGAACTTAGACAATGATGGAGAAGCTCTGTAAGTCCAGGGAACTGAGTCCAGAATTTGAGATCAGAAAGGAGGCCACAGAAAAAAACCAGGGCTCCAGCCAGCAGCTGGAGTCAGCATCCAGAGCATTCTAGAGACAGCCAACAAGAGCAGCAATGAGGAATGGGGCTAGATCAGCCGTGGGCAAACTACGGCCTGCGGGCCGGATCCGGCCCGTTTGAAATGAATAAAACTAAAAAAAAAAAAAAGACCGTACCCTTTTATGTAATGATGTTTACTTTGAATTTATATTAGTTCACACAAACACTCCACCCATGCTTTTGTTCCGGCCCTCCGGTCCAGTTTAAGAACCCATTGTGGCCCTCGAGTCAAAAAGTTTGCCCACCCCTGGGCTAGATGCACGGGCAGAGCGCAAAGGGCCCTCATCATGGCTCCCTCCTCTGCAGGGGCGTGGAGGGGCTGGCCGGCACATGCCTGCAGCCAGAGACAGAGCTGGGGGACATTCCTGACTCAGGCAGAGAAGAGGGCGGCTGGGCCTGCGGCTCTGCAGGCCTTTGGGTCTTCTTGGCTTCTTCATCTCCTTGGACATCTTGGTCTGTCCTTCACTCCACGGAGACCTCTCCTGGGCAGCTCACTGTGTGCTGGCCGTGCTGTTTGTTGTCTGGAGGTGGGCAGAGTTTGCAAGGAGGCAGCTGGTAGGTGCCAGCAGCAGGTGGAAGCAGAGCCTGAGGTCAGGAGATGGAGAGGGCTGGACACTGGTGTCCAGCTGTGTCCAGAGAGAATTTTTGCTGATCCTCTAGGGCTCAGCTGCCCAATGTCCATTAGAGCTCAGAGCCAAAGTGCCTTGGCAGTTTCAGCAGAATTAATGGTACCGAAGAGAAAATGGGGTCAATGCAAGAGAGTAAAGTACTGGCACACTGACTAGCACTCCTGTTAAAGAATTTGGAAAAGTCCAAGCGTTGCTGAAGCAGTTTAATACTTTGTAATAAATATTGAAGGGAGGTCATTGGGAGAGTGAAAACTAGGGGAGGAAATGCCCCCGGGCAAATATGCAGGCTTCGTTTTCAGTTCACCACTTCTTGTTGGAGCCTCAATCCTTGCGTCAGTCTCCCACCCACGGGCGTCAGTGACATCAGCAAACATGGGTTGAGCACCTACTGTGTGCGCAGCATATAGGCGGGCACTTAAGATGCAAAGAAAGAAGTGAGAACATCCCTGCCCTCAAGGGACACAGGTGCGATAGGGAGGAGTCGATGTAACTCTTACAAGGGAGCCTAGACCAGGTCTAGGTGAGGGACTGGATGTTGTTGCTGCAGCTGCTGCCTTGTGTAACAGACGGAACAGTGTTTTGCCTTTCACTCCAGTATTGCTCTTGGCTGACCGCTTCCATCATGTGACTGCTTTTTCTGGCCACAGCAGCATGCTGGACAGGGTCCTTAGCGGCCCACACTGTCGTTAGAAGCGTCGAGGCAGGAACATTGGGCAACTTACTCATCCTCTCTGACCCTCAGTTTGCTCATCTGTAAAGCAAGACAGTTGGACTCTTGAGTGGATCTTATCAAAGGCCTTTTAAAGGCTAGGAGAGTGGTGCTTCTCATACTCTAACATGCAGTTGACTCACCTGGGGTTCATGTTAAAATGCAGGTTCTGCCCTGGCCAGTGGTGCTCAGTGGTTGGAGCATCTGCCCATGCACCAGAGGGTCGCAGGTTCAATCTCCAGCCCCAACTGGGGCGCTTGAGGGAGGCAACCAATGTGTCTCTCTCATCTCTCTCTCTCTCTCTCACTCTCTCTCTCTCTCCCTCCTTCCCCTTCTATTCTCTTTAAAACTCAATGGGAAAAAAATATCCTCAGGTGAGGATTAACAGAGAAAAGAAAAAGCAGTTTCTGACTCAGTAGGTCTGGTTGGGTCCGAGAGTCTGTGCTCTGGCTAAGGTCCCAGGCAATGCTGATGCTGCTGGTCCATGGACTGCACTTTGAGTAGCAGGAAAGATCACATCACACGATATAATGGGAAGATGCAGGGCTTTCCATTAAGCAGCCCTGAGTTTGAAGTCCAGTGCTGCTCTGTGTGGTCTTGGACACATTCGGAAACGTCTCTGAACCTCAGTTTTCTCATCTGTTAAATGGGGACAATACTACCCACCTGGTTGGAGCCTCATTCCTTGTGCAAATCTCTCCCACCCACCCTCCTGTGTGGTGGGATAAATTAGATCATGTTTGCAAAATGGGTCACATAATGTTCGTATGTAGAAAGCATCCAACAATCGACAGGCGCTCCCCGCCCCTCCCTCCCAGGAACCTCTCCACACCTTCACCACCACCACCATCACTGAACACACACAGCAACTATTCAGCTCTCAGGCCTCCCAGGGGAAGTCCCTGGGTCTGGGTGCATGGTGTTGACTTCGCATGTGTTTGGCTGCTACCGAGGAGCAGGATCTGCCCCGAGCTCTTTTGAATTAAACATCCCGATGGTGGCTCGGGCTGGCCTCGGGGAGAGTGTGGCTCGGGCTGGCCTCAGGTGAGTAAAATGCACAGGTTGCCCTTGCCCTGGCACTCCTGTAGGCGACCCTCCCAGCCTGTGACCCCTGCACCCCCAGGAGGCCTCCCACACTCCCTCACTTACTCCCTGACCCACACGCCCACACACCCTCACTCCCTGACCCACACGCCCACACACCCTCACTTACTCCCTGACCCAGCGTTTCCCAGTGGAGCTCCTGAGTGTCTGAAGACGAAGTGATGCTTGAGAGGCGAGTGTGTCAATGTGGTGTAGAGGCGAGTGTGTCAATGTGGTGTAAAGGTCGCCTGACCCTGACCCATTTCTTAGAGCTGCTTCACAGACACGGAGGCAAAGCACTGGGCCTCCGCTGCCCGCCTTGCTTATTCTTGTCTGCCCCCAAGTCCCCATGGCCATTGGGAAGTTTCACTGGTCCATCTGTTCCCTCCGAGATCCAGAATTTAAACACCATTGGTCTTGGCAGGCCTAGAAAACTGCTCCTCAAGTGTGTTTCTGGCCAACGAATTCCTCTCTTCTGCAACCGAGAGGATCAGCAAATCCTTGGCAGCTCTGCTGTCAGAACGTATCAGGAATCAGGTCCTCTCTCACACCTCCCCGCCCACGGGCCTGCCCCTCTCTCCTTCGGCCTCGGCACGGACCACCCAATCGGTTTCCCTGTGTGTGCGTTTGCTGGGGCTGCTGTAAGAAAGCAGCACAAACCGGTGGCTTCACGGCTCTGGAGGCGAGAAGGCTGGGATTCAGGGGTCAGCCCTGCTCCCTCTGAAAACTCCAGGGCAGGAGCCTTCTTTGCCAGTGTCACTGTCCGACAACCCAGGTGTGGACTGTGGCCTGGCAGCGAAATACCGTCTCTGCCTCCACCGTCACATGGCCGTCTTCCTCTGGGCATCGTGTCTTCACATCGCCCTTTCCCCGTGTGTCTCTGGACACATTTCTTTCCTTGCCTAAGGACACCCTAGTGACCTCACCATAACTTAATTATATTTGCAAAGACCCTATTTCCAAATAACGTCACAGGGGGTAGGACTTCTACATATCTTTTCTTTTTTTTGGGGGGGGGGGGCGGGTGGGGGAAGGGGTAGCACAATTCAAGCCATAACACCCTGCTTCCAGATTTACCTAATTCCTCTCATTTCCCACACATCGTTTTATAATTCGAATCAGATCATGTCGCTCCCTTGTTTAAACCTTCCATGGCTTCCCATTCCATTTAAAATAGACTCAACACTGAATACTTGTTACCCTAATGGCTAATGACCCTAAGGCGTGACCCTGCCCCTGCTGACCCCTTCAACTCCATCTCCTATGGCTCTCGGCCTGCTATCGCTCTGCGCCTAGCTCACCGCACCCCAGCTACTGGTCTTGCTGTTCCTCAAACTCCTGTGGTTGTTCCAGCCTCAAACAGCCTCTGAGCCTGAGGTGTTCTCCCTTCCCATAGCACAGGGCTCACACCTTTGCATCACTCAAGTCTCTAAACCTCAAGTGCCACTTCCTCAGAGTCATCTGCTTTATTTATACCGTCACTTACTTTCTTAACCGGCTTTTCCCCCACAGCACGCATCACTGGTTGATGGCATATATCACAGCTTTGTGCACTGCAGTCTGCTCCCCTACTGGACTGGGAGGGCGAGGTCTCAAGCATGTCTGTTTCCACAGAGCATGGATCATGGCAGATGCTCAGTCAGTACTTGGAGAATGGATTAACGAACACGCGCCTCAGTTGGTGATCTTCCTGTTTTCTTCAACAGGGCCATCTTTTCCTTTTCTTCATCCTGCTCCACCTCCCCCACTTTCCCCAGGGCCCTTCCAGTGTTGCCATGTGCCATGCAGTGAATTATTTTAAATGCATAGTGTGTGTGTGTATCCTTGACATTTTCTTCTATTTCCAACATGACTTTTGTGAAACAGTCTCCAGGAAGCTTCTTATACTTCCTTGACCTTTAAAATGCTGCCAGAGAAGGGTTTTAACTTCTGCCTTCTCAAGTATGCAGTGGTTCATCTTCTACTGCCCCAAGACCAGCATCTGGTCCCTCCTCTAGATTTCCATTCTCATTCTTCCCTCCAGTTCAGGTCTTCAGTCTCTTATTGGACCATTGCAATAGCCTCCCCACTTTCAGATTCTCCTTGCCAGGGGTCTTAATCCAGCATCTAGAAGGGTTCGGGAATCTGGAGAAGGCGCTGTGTGTACATTAATCAGAGTCCAGAGATGAAACATAATTTTAAAAGGCATTTTGGGGAGCCAGAGAAGACTTAGCTAAAGGAACTAAGTTCTCCTGAATCTCTGGACCCCTTGCTTTTTATTAACACAAATTATCCTAAAGCAAGGTAGATATACATATCAAAGGCCAGGGTTTAGTATACAGAATCTATTGTCAGATTGGGGAAAAACTGCCTACGGCTGTTCAAGTGTTTGACCAGTAGGAGGCAATAACATGTAGATTGAAATGCCCTCAGCTGTCTGGCAGCAAGCAATCATTTATGCATCCTTTTCAGGTTTGGGGAAATGCCCTCAGCCATTTCCAGATGATTCAGCTAGCTTCTGGCACTTGGGCAAAACCTCTGAGCCACGGCTCTGAGCATGGGTTGGTGTGGTAGCCTCTGGTCTTCTTGGCTTGCTTCTACCTTACAAATGAGCATGCTTGGGTGAAGGTAATTGAGGCCTCAGTGTTCTTGGTTTGTCATGCCTGGACTATAACTTCTATCCTATGCGTTAGGCTGGATGGAAGAAGAGAACTCGCCAGAAATGTAGCCTCTTTAGCTTGGAGGGAGCGGGGAGGAGAAATGCCGGTGGCCTGCCTCTCTTAGTGAGACGTAGTAACCATCGATGGGGAGGGGAGGTGAGGAAGCCCTGTCTTCCTGTCCACATCTGCTTGGAGTGTAGCTTCCCTGAAGCTGAGATGGGGTAAGGAGAGGGAGGAAGTGGGTCGTGGCTCAAATGCCACAGATGCTTGCTGTTCTTATCAAGTTTAATAGGTTTCCTTCAATAAATGTTTCTTCATCTGTTGTATGCCCTGAGAACAATTTCTAGAGACTTCAAATGCTTGTTTGTAAAATAGTTTCACCAGCTTTGCTTGTTTTATTGGGGAATGCACTGCAGAGAGCTCCTCATGCTACCATCTCGGAAGTGCAACTCCAGCCCAATTCATTTTTCACTGCACCGATCAGGTGGTTTTCTTCGGGGCATTTTAATTAATATCTTAATTGTTTAGAAACCTTCAAAATTCCCATGCGAGGGACCACTAGTTGAGATTTAATATCCACTATCCCCTTTCTCCTCAGGCACAGAACCCCAATGTTATTGCGGACAGCAATCCACCCAGCTAGAACACTGCAGCAATGAGGTGTGGTTGTGTGGTGAGTTCTGGTCAATGAGTTGTAAGTTGAAGTGTTACATAAAGGGAACTGTCTGGTCAGGACTGTGGCCCCTTGCCTTTCTTGTTTCCTAGAACATGGACTTGATGGCGGGCGTGCCAGCAGTCATCTTGGACAGTGAGGCGATCTCAAGAAGCCACACAGTGAGCATGGCAGAGTAGAAACAGAAAATCTTTTTGCTTTGGTTACTGGGTCTTTTGTCACATCCTGGAGCTGCCATAGCAGTTCTGGATTACCTTCTTACAAAGACTATAAATCCTGGTGTGTTTCAGCCACTGTTCTTTTTTTCTCAAGTGTCACCTCCCATGTCACCTCCCCTAGGAAGTCTTGCTTGACCTTTTGACAGCTAGAAATGGCTTCTCTTTCCTTTGAATTCTTTTTTTAAAAAATATATATTTTATTGATTTTTTTACAGCGAGGAAGGGAGAGGGATAGAGAGTTAGAAACATCAATGAGAGAGAAGCATCGATCAGATCAGCTGCCTCCTACACACCCCCTACTGGGGATGTGCCTGCAACCAAGGTACATGCCCTTGACTGGAATCGAACCTGGGACCCTTCAGTCCCCAGGCCGACACTCTATCCAGTGAGCCCAACCGGCTAGGGCTCCTTTGAATTCTTATAACACCTGCTTCTAACTCCCTGTGGCACTGAAACACGATGTAACCACACTCATTGTGCTAGTGTTATTTGGGTTCATTGTGAAAAGAACCAGATGGCTAGCCTAATGAAATCTAGCCCAGATTCTCTGAGGCTGGCAATGTGGGAGGGATCACCAGGTGAGGATTGCTGGCTGGACCTCAAAGCTTTCATTCCTGCTCTGAGATCCACTCCTCTCCTGGGGATCTCTCACTAATTGCTCCTCTCGCCCACAGGCTGACCTCGGGAACCTCTGCTTTACTTTTGAGAGTTCAGCCCACGTATGAGAACATACAAGATACAACGCTTCCCTTAATTCAGTGGTTCTCAACCTTCCTAATGCCGCGACCCTTTAATACAGTTCCTCTTGTTGTGGTGACCCCCAATTTCACTGTTACAAATTGAACATAATTAAAGCACAGTGATTAATCACAAAAACAATATGTAATTATATATGTGTTTTTCGATGGTCTTAGGCGACCCCGTGAAAGGGTCGTTCGACCCCCAAAGGGGTTGCGACCCACAGGTTGAGAACCGCTGCCTTAATTCCATTTAGCACAGCTAAAAACACAGGCTAGAAGATTTTTTAAAAAAGGTTCTTGAAAGCTGACAGTAACTAAGGGGAAATAAAGAAAAAGAGTAACATAACACTGGGTAATCTATCTTACTCCTCTGCAGCCTGGAGTCCCAGCTGCCTGCTTTGCTGCCTCCAGGTAGCAGATACTTTCAGTCCCTTATCATCTTTAGATCCAAGGCAAAACCATCCCACTCTATCCATTACATTATCTTAAAACCTTTGGAACATGAAGGTAAGTTGAACACTTGTATCTGGCATGCTCTAGCTGAGACCTGAATCCTAATATTTTTGGAACCTTGATAATTAAGAAGATAAAAAAAAAAAAAACAGCTCTTGCTATTTGTAAGCTGCTTTTTAGAGGCAATTCTTTTGGTCCTAGAGTTACTACCTCTGAGTAGAAATTTTAGTAATGCAAATATAAAGCAAAGATCCTCTTCTCAATGAGACCAGTTCCAAGGAGCTAAACATTTTTAGAATTTAAGATAGTAGAAATGTTGTCCTTGCTGGATGTTTAGTTGTATTTCTGCAGACTTCGATTGCTTTTGGACAAAATGCTGTTAGCTAAGGAGTGGTCATTAATCACGGGAAAGCTAACACAGTGCTTGAGTCTTGGACTTGCACCAAACCCCTATATTAATCAAAGAATGGAGGTTAGGAAATAATGGAATTGTTTTCATGGAAGAATATTTTAAATTTATTTTATTGATGAGAGAGAGAGAGAGAGAGAGAGAGAGAGAGAGAGAGAGAGAGAGAGAGAAAGGGAAAGACACACACACACACACACACACACACACACACACACACACAAAGAAACATCAAGTTGTTGTTCACTTATTTATGCTTTCATTGGTTGATACTTATATGACCCTGACTGGGGATCAAACCTGCAACCTTCCTATTTTGGGACAATGCTCTAACCAACTGAACCATCCAGCCAGGACTTCATGGAAGAATTTGTGAGATTCAGGGCTTAAGGCAAATTTTCAGGGCAAGTGACACAGTGTGACTAAGAGTTACTGATAATAAATTAAAACAATAGTAGCAAGCCCTTCTGTAGTGCTTATTCCATGCCAGACACTGTTCTACACTTTCTGTGTATTATCTCCTTAATCCACATATACCTCAGAGGCAATACAATCATCATCTCTATTTTGCCATTGAGAAAATTCAGGCCAGAGAGGTTAGGTAGCTTGTTCCAAATCCTTCAGGAATGAAAAAGTGGCCCTAGCTGGTTTGGTTCAGTGGATAGAGTGTTGGCCTGCGGACCAAAGGGTCCCAGGTTCGATTCTGGTCAAGGGCACGTACCTTGGTTGCAGGCTCCTACCCAGCTCAGGCTCTGGCTGGGGGCTCATGCAGGAGGCAACCAATGAATGTGCTTCTCTCACATCAAAGTTTCTCTTTGTCTTTCCGTCTCTCTTCCAGTCTCCCTAAAAATCAATGGAAAAATATCCTTGGGTGAGGATTAACAAAACAAACAAAAAAAGAATGAAAAAGTGAAATTGGGATGAAAACCCATGCAGTCCAGCTCTGCCATCCGGGCCTTTACTCTCCTCACTGTGCACTGAAAGAAAGTGTCCATTTCTCTCCACCTCTCCCTGAGCTCCTGCTCAGGGCCTTTCATCTCCCTATGAAGCTGAATGTTCCCGATGGACAGAAAAATGGGTGATTTCATCTATTTATTCTTCATCTGGTCACTTTACTGAACTGTCATAGTAAGTTTATTAGCTTTTTAGCTAACTGTTATGATTTAGGGCAGGGGTCCTCAAACTTTTTAAACAGGGGGCCAGTTCACTGTCCCTCAGACCGTTGGAGGGACAGACTATAGTTTTAAAAAAACTATGAACAAATTCCTATGCACACTGCACATATCTTATTTTGAAGTAAAAAAACAAAACGGGAACAAATACAATATTTGTATTTGCATGTGGCCCGCGGGCCGTAGTTTGAGGACCCCTGATTTAGGGGGATGGTAATCACCTTTCCTACAGTTATGTATAGTTTTGTTTCAAAGAAACAGGACACAAATGACAGAAATGGAGGAAAGCAAACTGCTGGATATAGAGTTCAAAACCACACTTTTAAGGTGTTTCAAGAACTGTCTAGAAGCCGCCCATAAATTCAGTAAGGCCCTCGAAAAGACTGGTGAGACCGCCGATAAATGTAGTGAGATCTTCAAGAAATCTAGTGAGACCCTCGATGTTGTGATAAAGGACCAACTAGAAATTAAGCATACACTGGCTGAAATAAAGAATATTATACAGACTCCCAACAGCAGACCAGAGGAGCGCAATAATCAAGTCAAAGATTTGAAATATGAAGAAGCAAAAAACACCCAACCGGAAAAGCAAAATGGAAAAAGAATCCAAAAATACGAAGATAGTGTAAGGAGCCTCTGGGACAGCTTCAAGCGTACCAACATCCACTTTTTTCCTACAGCTATGCCTCCCATTTCTGTTTCTGGCCTTCCCACATTGGCTATAGTTTGTGGAATAATACAAATGGAATTAGGTTTTAGAATGGCTATTGGAAAGATGAATACGAGATAAGAGTACATGGGGCAGAGTGAGCAGCTAAGAAGCTACTGCAGTAATTCAGGGGTGATGTCATAATGGCTTGGTCTAGAACGACATTAAGGACATGCAAAAAATATATATACAGGAACTATAGTTTAGACAAAGAATTCACTGGACTTAGTGAAGTGGGTGAGCAATAAAATAAATACTTCCTACCTGAAATCTCACGTTCTGCCTGCTGGTGACAGACGTTACTGTCTATTGGAGACACGTTTGACCACCTAAAAGGAGGTAAGAGGGAGGGAATGAGTTTCGCAAGAGCTTTTGTTTTTTAAATCTATTCCTAGAGCTGGCCTGACATTTGGAGATAGGGAGTGGGCTCCACTGAGAGTCCTCCAGGCGGAACCAGAATCTTTCACACAACAACGTGTTTTGTCCCAAGCGTGGAGAATCCCCACACCATTTCTATTTGTTTTCGGAAGAAAGTGAGCGGGTCCCACTCTCTACCTCCTCAATCCCAAGCCTCTTCACCTTCTTGACTGCCTTCTGCTCACAGATGGAGACTGCAGATAGTCACAACACACAATCCGCTTTCAGATGCAGGAGAGTGGAGTGTATTCAACAATCCACATTTTTAAAAATAGATAAACCTCTCTCTCTTCCTCCCTTCCTTCTTGTGGTAGTAAAAGGCCTCCATGTGCCCACACCTGCCTTGGCTTGGGCTTCCATAACAGAACACCACCAACTGGGAGGCTCACACAATAGAAATGTATTTCTCAGAGTTCTGGTAGCTGGAAAGTCCAAGATCCAGGTGCCAACAGGGGCAGGTTCTGATGGCAGCTCTCTACCTGGCTGCAGATGCAGCTGTCAGAGGGAGGGAATGGGGGTGGGGGATAGGGGGTGGGGGGGGGTGGAGGGGGGCTGAGGGCTGGGTGAAAAAGGTGAAGGGATTAAGCAAAAAACAACAACCCCCAAAACAAACCCATAGACAGACAACACTATGGTGATTACCAGAGGCAAAGGGGGTGGGGGAAGGTAGGAGAGGGTAAAGGGGGGATAAATGGTGATGGAAGGAGACTTGACTTGGAGTGGTGAACACACAATACAATATACAGATGATGTCTTGTAGAATTGTAACCCTGAAACCTATATAATTTCATTAATCAATGTCACCCCAATAAAGTCAATGAAAAAAAGAGAAGCACATGCACATTCTCACTTAATCTCTTGCACATTTGGGCTTGCTCATTCTCACACCTCTGCTTTGCCATGAGAATATGCCTGGGATTGTGCTGAGTCAGCCCTGAGAAGGGCAGGGGGCCTGCACCTCAGTACCCACCCACCCGGGCCTGGTGCCTGGAACCCACATGTTGCCCTGTGAATGCCAGTGCTCACTCACAGGTACCCCTTCCCCACCCCCAGAACAGAGTTCGGCTTTTCTTTTTCCTCTCTTCTCCCTCCTTAGACTCAGTTGTTCTCCGTCTTATTTGTCTAGAGCCTGGATATTTTTCCGTATTACCACTAAAGGTCCAATCCAGTAAAATGGATCTCAGCCCATGGGTCAGCTCTCCGAGAAAAGAAAGGGCTCCCTTGGTCAGACCAGCTAACGCCATGTCACAGGGCGTGACGGTCTTTGCCTCTCCCCACTGAGCTGGGTTACCTGGACATCTTGAACTGAGGAGATACATTTTAACAGACATCCAGATTTTCCATTCCATGGCACTAGATTATTTTTGCAAGTTTTAAAGGGATTTTTCAACATCTTTAAAAACATTTCGTCTGTTCATTTGGTTTTCAATCTTCACTAGAGCCAGATATTTTTTTGTTCTTATAGGAATGGAACTGCGCCCAGGCAATCAGAAATGATTAAACCCACACGGGACCTGCAGACCCCAGTGTTGGAGTTAAATGGCTATCCCAGTGACTGCTGAAGACGGGGAGCTGATGTGAAAATTGAAGCAATTACCTAGATCACTCAGGCAGAAGAATTTCTGAGGCTTTTTTCCTTGAACAATCCAGATAATTGCACCAATTTACACTTTTTACTGGCAGTAGAGACTGTGGCAGAAACTGCTCTCAAGGAGAGGGCTGAAGGGAGAGAAGCAGAGTGCTCAGAAAATGGTTCTGTTCGCTCAGGGGAGAAAATGGGATAATGGGGGGAAATGAACGTGCTTTGGCCCCGATTCCTGCCAGTCGCAAGCAAGTCAAAGTGAGACTGTTCATTGTTGGCTGAATGACCCAGATAATTGTCCATTTTCTCTCTCATCTCAACAATGAAGCCGCAGTGTTGCTCGCTGAAGCGTCAGAAGAAACCTTGGCCAGGGAAGTTGGCGTCTGTTTGAGGCCCTCACCCTGTGCTGGTGGGTAAATTCCTCAGTTCATTACTGATGACTGTCAGTTCCCGCTTGGAGAAGGCGCTGTCCTGGAAGAACCCACCACACCTGTTAGTTCAGCCGTGAGCAACGTGCTGGGCAGCAAATGACTCATTTCACATGGACCCTGGGGATTCATTTCCGGGACCGAAAATCCACAGTTGAACAAATGAATGAATGATGCATGAATGCATGAAACACATTTGTTGAGTTGCTATTTTGTGCCAGGCCTTGGAATAATTAACCCTATGATTTCTTTCTTTCTGTCATGCTTTTTTGGGAGGGGTGATTCCCTCCGTCTCTTCACAGCCTCTCCCAGATTTTATTTCCATAGTATTTTCTCACACGTTTCTCTTCCAATTCTCACTTATCTAGAATCCGTAATATTTTTAGCAACATTTCAACAGATGGGGTAAAAAGAAAATAGTTCAGAGAAGTTAAATAAATTTTCCGAAGTCACAGAACTTGTTAGCAGCAGAGCTGGGATGAAATATGTAGGATTCTGAGCCCAAGGCTCCATCGATAATGCAGTGTCATTATTTTCAGGTTCAAGTATTCACTGATTTGTTCTTGCCATTATTATGCTCATGATGGACTTGGATTGATCATGCAGAAAATACTTATCAAGAATGTAGATAATACAGGATCCCCACAACATAGAGAAAAGAGCAAGACATACACACAAGACAATCAGCATGAAGAAAAATACCATGATATGGAAAGCACTGGGGAACAGTACTGGACAACAATAGAAATGTCATTGCAAGGCAGCAAGTAGTCATGTGCCAAACCTGAAGGACCGTTAGTCTAAGAAGGCACAGAGAGCTGTGCAAGGAGGTGTTTTTTTAAATTCAGTTTCTTTTTCTTTCAATATTATATATTTTTACTTTATTTTATTTTTTAATATATATTTTATTGATTTTTTTACAGAGAGGAAGGGAGAGGGATAGAGAGTTAGAAACATCGATGAGAGAGAAACATCAATCAGCTGCCTCCTGCACACTCCCTACTGGGGATGTGCCCGCAACCAAGGTACATGCCCTTGACCGGAATCGAACCTGGGACCCTTGAGTCCACAGGCCAACGCTCTATCCACTGAGCCAAACCGGTTAGGGCCAATATTATATATTTTTAAAAATTGAGATATAATCGACATATAACATTGTATTAGTTTCAGATGTATAGCATAATGATTTGACATTTGTATATATTGTGAAGTGATGGATGTTAGTCAACATCCATCAACACACATGGTTACAAAATGCTTTTCTAATGATGAGAACTTCCAAATACTACTCTCTTTGCAATTTTCAAATATATAAAGTACTGTTATTAACTATAGTCACCACGCTGTTCATTACATCCCCATGGCTTATTTTTCTTATCGCTGGAAGTTTTTACCTTTAACCACCTAAACCCATTTTGCCCTAACTCGTCCCTGCCTCTTCCAAACACCAATCTGTATCTATAAGTTCTCTGTATCTATAAGTTCGGTTTGTATTTTTTTAGATTCCACATATATGAGATCATATGATATATGTTCTCTCTGTTTGACTTATTTCACTTAGCATACTGCCCTGAAGATCCATCCATGTTGTTGCAAATGATAGGATTTCATTCTTTTTTATGGCTTAATAATATTTATATGTATATATATATTCACATTATTATATAAGCATATATTATATATACTTAACAATATTCATATATATACATATCATTATATGAATATATATTAAGTATCACATTTTGTGTATTCACTCATCTGTCAGTGAATATGCAGGTTGTTTCCATGTCTTGGCTATTGTAAACAATGATGCAGTGAACATGGAGATGCAGATAATTCCATATTTTATTGTAGTAAAATACACATATAAAATTTTACTGTTTTAACCATCTTAATGTGTACAGTTCAGTGGGATTAAGTACATTCACAATGTTGTGCAACCATCACACTATCTAGTTTGAGAATTTTTTCATCACCAGAAATAGAAACCCTGTATTAGGAGGTTTTGTAGAAAGTCTTATAGACTCTTGAGGGATAGCTAGGATTTAAAGAGGCAGATGTGCCCTAGCCGGTTTGGCTCAGTAGATAGAGCATTGGCCTGCAGACTGAAGGGTCCTGGGTTTGATTCTGGTCAAGGGCATATGCCTGGGTTATGGGCTCAGTCCCAGTGGGGGGCA
Source organism: Myotis daubentonii (assembly GCF_963259705.1). Taxonomy (NCBI): domain Eukaryota; kingdom Metazoa; phylum Chordata; class Mammalia; order Chiroptera; family Vespertilionidae; genus Myotis; species Myotis daubentonii. The sequence goes on along the minus strand of NC_081846.1, from coordinate 65,114,817 downwards.
TGCAGGAGGCAGCCAATCAATGATTCTCTCTCATCATTGGTGTTTCTATCTCTCTCTTCCCTCTCCCTTTCTTTCTGAAATCAACTATCTACACTAATAAAAGAGAAAAATGGTAATTGGCGCACAACGCTACCTTTTCATTGGCTAATCAGGGCTATATGCAAATTAACTGTCAACTAAGATTGGCGGTTAACTGCCAACAAGATGGCGTTTAATTTGCATATGTAGGCACAATGCAGGGAGGCGAAAGGGAAAGCAGGAAGAAGCCCCCTGCCACTGACAGTGATCGGAAACCCAGGGGGGAGCTAAGAGCTGGGGGGCAGGGCAAAGGCGGCCCCAGGGCCGCCTTTGCCCTGCCCCCCAGCCATGATCAGAGAATCAGGGTCCTTTGCCGCCCTGGCCAGTGATAGCAGGAAGTAGGGGTGGAGCCAGTGATGGGAGCTGGGCACGGTCGAAGCTGGCAGTCCCGGGAGCTAGGGGTCCCTTGCCTGGGCCTAAAGCGAAGCCCACGATCACGGGGCCGCTGCAGCTGCGGGTCTCCGCTGCCCGGGCCGGACGCCTAGGCCAGAGGCGTTAGGCCTGGGCAGGGGCGGAGCCTGCAACTGCGGGGAGCTGGGGGTCCCCTGCCCAGGCCTGACACCTCTGCCGGAGGCCTCAGGCCTGGTCAAGGGGCCGATCGGTGATTGGTGATCGGAGGGTGATGAGGGTCAACTCCTCTGGCCGAGGCATCAGGCCTGAGTGGGGGGCGGAGCCGGGGATTGGGGGGGATATGATGGTCCCCTTGCCCAGGCCTGAAGCCTGGGTCAGAGGCGTCAGGCTTGGGCGGGGGGTGGAGCAAGCGATCAGAGGGAGATGGGAGTCCCCTGCCCAGGCATGATTCCTGGGCCAGAGGCCTCAGGCCTGGGTGGGGGTCAGAGCCAGTGATTGGGGGGAGATGGGGATCCCCTGTCCAAGCCTGACACCTCTGGCGGAGGCGTAAGGCCTGGGCAAGGGGCAGAGCCAGCAATCGGAGGGGTCTGGGGGTCCCTTGCCCAGGCCTGACGCCTCTGATAGAGGCGTCAGGCCTGGGCAAGGGGCTGATCCTGCGATTGGAGGGTGATGGGGGTCAACGCCTGAGGGCTCCTAGTATGTGAGAGGGGGCAGGCTGGGCTGAGGGACACTCCCCCCCCCACACACACCCAGTGCACGAATTTCGTGCACTGGGCCCCTAGTGTATATATATATTTAAAGAGGCAGATGTGAGAGGAATCCACTGGGCATGTGTAAAGAGTCACAGCTGACAACGTGTCCAGTGCTTGGAGAATGGTGAGGAGTGGAGGTTTGTGAAGGACAGTACTGAGCTGAGCAGTAAGGTTGGGTGACTCGTGTGGCTCTTCCTTGTATAACAGCAGGATTTATCTTTCCCTTTTCCTTTTAGAGTCACCTTCCTCTAAGACCACCTTCCCTCAGTTGTTTCACTCCTAAGCTCCCTCTCAGCTCTGCTGTGGGGTCTCCACCCTCTCTGTTCTGGTCACCACCTGCATCTTCAGGATTCTGGTCCATCTGCAATGTGCTGCTGCAGCTGTTCCAGTCCGTGGGCCTCAGTCAGTAGCTGGCAGGGCAGGTGGCCCTTTTTGTGCCCACCCTGGGCTGCAATTCCTCCAAGCACCATTGACACAAGACTGTGGAGGGCAGAAACTTCACCGATGGAGATTACTGGAGGGAATGACATCCTCTTTATTTGGGAACCTTACAACCATGGATTCCCCTGATCTTACAGAGTTCCTGCCTCTGGTTGAGTGGTCTAGGGGGAAACACTAACCTAAGCCCAGGCCAATCACAGACTCCCTGGGATTTTAAAACTAAAACTCTGAAACAATATCTCTCCTTATGTAGTGGTGGAAATTGAAGAATGAAACCCAGAGGTTGTTGGCAGCTGGGTCTCCTGACATTTGGAATGGTGATCTAGAGCAGCGGTTCTCAACCTGTGGGTCGCGGCCCCTTTGGGGGTCGAACAACCCTTTCACAGGGGTCGCCTAAAACCATCGGAAAGCACATATATAATTGCATATTGTTTTTGTGATGAATCACTATGCTTTAATTATGTTCAATTTGTAACAATGAAAATACATCCTGCATATCAGATATTTACATTATGATTCATAACAGTAGCAAAATTACAGTTATGAAGTAGCGACGAAAATAATTTTATGGTTGGGGGTCACCACAACATGAGGAACTGTATTAAAGGGTGGCGGGATTAGGAAGGTTGAGAACCACTGATCTAGAGTTAGAATGAGTGAGGCCAACACAGAGAGAGAACAAGGACAAGAGAGAGAGAGAGGGAAACAGTGAGTCTAGGTAGCTTGCCCTTGCACTGACTCGGTTGTTTCATAGTTTTGTGAACATGCAAGATAAATCCGTATTCTTCTGATAAATACTCCTTTTGCCTCCATGGCTTCAGTTGGATTTCTAGCACTTTCACCATAAGAGCCCTAATATTTAGTAAGAAGCATGAATGGGTGACTCCAGGAGAACAAAGGGCTTAAATAAGATATCAGAAGCAAGCAGAGCAAGGGGTGAATGGAGGAAGCCACAAGTAATTTGGTATTTGTCAGAGTGTAAACATCCAGACAAGAAGTGGCAAGAGATGAGGCTAATAAGTAGGAAGAAATCTGATCACGGGACCTGAGTGTATTTTGTAACGGATTTTGGACTTCATTCTGTATGCATGCTGTACGTATTATAGGATTCTAAGTAGGCATTAGGCAGAGGTTCTTTAAACTGTACTATAATTAATAGTAATTAAGAGGTTCTTAACCTGGGAGTCACAGGCAGGCTCCCATTGTTCCCAACCCCTCTGAATGGTATGAAAAATCTGTGGGTGTGTATGAGGCTGTCTTCATGTTTTTGGTGTTTTTTTTTTTTTTGCAATGGAAAAGGTAGCTAACTTCATCAGATATTAAAGGAATCCCTGACCTCAAATCCAAAATATGTTACGAACCACTACTTATGTACAGGCATCTTCAGGAATAACTCGCTTAAAATACTCATCCAAATTTCATTTTCACCCTGAATTTCCTTTCAACTCTTGCACAATTGTTTAGCACAGAAAAATAATGTTCCATAACTGTTGTGTTGAGATGTAGAGATGATATAGACTTGGTTACTTATAGAGATTTTCACCGGGAGTAGTGGGTATGACCTCCATCCTGTGCTTGGCTTGGGCAGGCAGACCAGACCCGCAGGCTTTTGGAGATTGCACCGGGCACCCCAAAAGCCCACTCCAAGCATCCTTGTCCTTCCACCTGCGGGTGGAACGACTACAGGTCCCAGGATGCTCCGCGCTCAGAGCGGGCGGGTCTCAGCCTTGCGGCTCTCGCCCCGGGAGGGCCGGGGGAGGCGGGACCGGGCGGAGGGCGGGCCGGGAGCGCGCTGGTGCTGATGCGGGATGGCTGAGCGCGCAGGGGCCCGGGAGCTCTGAGCCGGGCGAGCCTCGCAGCCTGCGCATCGCCTGTCCGCCGGCCGCGTGGTCGCGGGCAGTCGGGCCGGGGCGCAGCGCGGGGCCGGCGCAGGGAGGTCTGCAGCCGGCGGGGCCGGAGGCTGAGAGGCTGCACCCACCCGGTCTCCGAGCGGCGGGAGCTGCCCATCCTCCGAATCCGCGATGACCTGCTGAGAAGCTCCGTGGCGGCTGCTGGAGGCGGCCTCGCTGCGGGCGGCGCGGTTCGCGGCCTCCTCCCTCGTCGCCGATCCCGGCCCCCCACCCTCCCCGCGCCCCCTCCCCGCCGCCGGCCGCGATGGCGGACCCAGCTGAATGCAGCATCAAAGTGATGTGCCGGTTCCGGCCCCTCAACGAAGCGGAGATCCTCCGCGGGGACAAATTCATCCCCAAATTTAAAGGCGACGAGACCGTGGTCATCGGGGTAAGTGGCCGGGGCGTCCGGTCTCCCCTCCTGCTTCGCGCCGCAGACCGGCTCCCCGACGCCCCAGACCGAGCCCAGAGGTGCTCGGGCAGCCCCTTCGGACACCCCCGCGGGCTGCCTTCTCGGGTGGACTAGACCGGAGACCCCCTGCCCTTGCACCGGAGTTCCCTCTTGGGCGGGTGGAGGGGCGTCGAGGCGGCGGGGCGGGCCCAGGTGGGGAGGATGGGGGTGGGGGGGGGGGGGAAGGGCTCGGCGTCGCCATTGTTAGCGGGGTGGGGGCCCGGGTGGGCCTTTTGTTCCCCTCCCTGTTCATGCCGCGTGGGGAGGGGAGGTCCAGGGTACCCCCAGGCCGGGATGTCCAGGCTCCCCTTCCAAGTATGAGCTCGGCAAACCCACAAATGATTCCAGGGGTCAGTTCGATTTATCGAACATTTTTTACCTTTTCTCACCATCTATGCAAAAGAAGGAGGAAAAAAGGTACTGGAAAAACCCGTGGCCTGGACGCGGAGCTCCCACGGCGTGTAGACGCGGCTCCCCGCGGCGTTTCACCTTGCTTTGCGCGCTGAAGGCGGGGTGCAGGGAACCCCGCGGCCTGGTGTCCTCGGGAGGCCTGCTGTGCCTCCTGCTTTTTCTCCAACCCGGCTGCCTCGGACGTGGAGCCCGGGTCTGACCCCTCCCTAAATGTGGCGACTCCCCTACACGGTGCCCACCTCCCCTCGGATGTGTTTGGTGCTGAGTGGAGAGGACTGTGTGCCCACATCTGTGGGGCGAGGCGGCCCAGGACGCAGGCCGGCAGCCCCACTGTGCGGAGAGCAGAAGTTACTTTGTGTGGCGAGGGCCCCCTCCCCTCTGGATCTCCCTCACTCTCCCCTTCCCCCGCCGACCCCCTCCCCTGCAGATGGGGCTGCTGGTGGGGGGAGGGAATACCCTGAGTTTTTAGTTCTTAGAGGAATATGTCAACTGAAATAAACTAGCTTTGTTTCTCACTCTTCTCCCCTCCCCCCGCCGCTCCCCTCCCCCCTCCCCGTCCCCAGCGTGTATAGCGGCGGGTGCCCTCTTTGTATGCGAGCCGCGTGGGGAGAGACCGAGTTAATGGGAGCCTCGCGATCCCCGCTGACACGCGTTCCTGGCAGCCCGCTCCGCTCGGGGCTGCTGATGCAGCCTTCCCGGCCAGGCATTGATTAAGTGATGTCATCCCGATCACTGAGCATGCTCCGACCAGCCCCCTCCCTGCCATTCCCCCAGTGGCTGGTGTATTTAGGTCAAGTGATGGACGGGTGACAATTTATAGAGGGTCTCAGGCAGAGTCAGCCAGGCCTTTCTCAAACCAGAGGCGACGCCTGCCTGCCTGCCCCGGCCCTTCCCTGCATCTTCGCCAAGGCTGCGGCGCCGCCCAGGGCCCCCTGGGACTGGCAGGTGCGAAGTGTACCAGGAGGCGGGCACTCTCCTCCGGAGGGTACCCCGGCAATGCTCTGACCTTGGCGCCTGGGCGTCATGTACCTCCCTGAGAAGGGCAGCTCCCCGGATGACCCTTTCTCAGTCCTCATTTTCAGTCACCAGGACACTGGCTGCTAACTAGTCGGTGGCCGGGGGTGCTTTCTGGGAAGTGACCTCTGAGGGTTGGAGAGAGGAATTTTCTCTGCTTCATGTTAAGCAGCTATGCTGCAGCTATGGATGAGGAGGAAAAGTCTGTAATTAACGGCAGATAGGGGATATTGATCTATCCATGGCCGGTGCATGGGGCAAATAGTAAGTTGTTTGGATTACACCCCTAAACTGGGATCAGCCTACAGTCTGGGCTTACAGTGGGAGTTACTGGGGACATCCAGTCCCTGCCCCTTGCCTTGTAACAATTTTTTAAAACAAATAATTGTGTAGCACTAGAACATGTCTGGTGACCCTTTTTTTTTCCCCTTTCTCAGAAGTTTTAAAGAATAGCTTGGAGAAGTTTCTTCTTTTTTTCCTCCTCCTCCTCCTCCTCCTCCTTCTCTTTGTTTCTGAAAGCGATAGACCAGGACTAAGAAAGTGGAGTAGTACAGGGCGGGGCAAAAATAGGTTTACAGTTGTGAGTACTCAAAACAAAGTTTATTCTTGTATTATTATTTTCCATACAAAAAATTGTAAATCTACTTTTGTCCCACACTGTATATCATCCTGTTTAATCTGTGTGCAAGCCAGAGATTAAACAGAGATCCTTAATTTTAGGGTTATATTTATTTAGTATTATGACATTACGGTGAGGGTGCATTTCCTATCTAAATGTATATGTTATTGACCAAATCAATGAAAGCAAATGATATAAAATAAATTTTACCATTAAAATGGTCACCATATAAAAGAAGTAATTTAAACAATTGTGTCTGTGAATACACATGTAGCTCTTCAACTATAAAGTTAAATTTTTGTATTAATCCTTTAATATAACAGTTTTCAGTTTTAAGATAAATTTCTTATTGAAGTAGCGCATTCCTATAGAAGGTGTAATCATAATTGTACAGCTTGATGAATTTTTATAAAATACACACTCCCTTGTAATCACCTCTCAAACTAAGAAACAGACATTTTCAGGACCCCAGAAGTCCCCCTCGTGTCCCTTCCTGGGCTACTTCCTCCTGCTTTAAGGCAACCACTGTTCTGATTTCTAATGCCATAGATTAGTTTTGCTTCCTTTTTTTAAAACTTTACATACATAAAACCAAACAATATGTTTGCTTTTGAGTGTGGCTTCTTGTGCTCAATGTTCTGCTTGTCAAATTCATCCATGCTGTGGCGTGTGGCAGTAGCTTGTTCATCCTCATTGTTCTGTAGTATCCCACATGAATGTAGCACAGTTTGTTTGTTCATTAACTGTTGGTAGCCATCTGGATAGTTTTCAATTTGGGGCTAATGTAGACAGAGCTGCTACGAACATTCTCTTACACACCTCTTTTGGTGAGTGTGGGTATAGAACAGAAAACTGCTGGATGCTGAAGGGTGTTGGGACTGGGGTTGCCACGTGCTAGGACCCTTGCCATTCCTCATTCATAACGTGTAACGAAGGGAAATGACAGTTCTGGCAGCCTGTGTCAGGTTTTGTACACCGAGTAGAGTAACGCCCCCATCAGTTCAGTTGGAACCAGCCCAGGTAGCTCAGTTTCAGGTGGAGACTGCCTAAGGTGGGTCTTCCCTTCCTTACTTGCAGGAGTGTAGTTTGTGGGGATGACCCAAGAAGCCCAGAACCATCCAGAAATGCCAGTAACCTTCACCCCCAACAGAGACCAGTAAATGAATTTCTGTGGAGTTAGCTGTTAGTCTAAATTCAGAATCCCAGAAATTTTTTGTTTTTGAAACTGGGGTAATTTGTTTTCCTCTTTAGAGTCCTTTTAAAATCTTAGGGAAATGTATGCTAACAGGGAGATTTTTGCAGGTAGAGTTTCTAGATTTCTCTTTTTGAGAAAAATGTCCTGTCTTGCAGGAATCATCTCTATTTTCCTGCATTTTTTTCAGCTCCTGTGCAAGGCTTTCTTCCCCTGATCTCCCCAGCCACTCTCTCTCCCCACTTTGAACTCCTGTGGCATTTATTTTGTATATGATCATGTAATCTTTTGCCTTAGGTTATTATTAATTTTGATCATCTGTCTGATGGCATTGTAAGCCATCTGCAGAGAGAAACAAGGACCTTCTGTGTGTTGCTTCTTTGTACTCCCAGAGCCTTCTCCATAGAAGACATTTAACAAATGTTTATTGATCTCTTTGTTGAGTCCAGCAGTCTTTACTTTGGCATATTTAACTTATTGTATGGACTTTTAATTAGCTGTAGACTGTGAGGAGTAGTTAAGAAACAATTTTAAAGAGAAGTGCTATTCCTTTGAGCAGGCCAGGTAAATAGCATCTACTATACTAAAAATGCTGTGAGAGAACTACGTTCAGCTTTGTTATAAAGTAGGAGACCTAAGGACACTGGCGGTGACCTAGATGTAGAGGGTGGGGTGGCCTAGTGATTAGCAAAGGGATGCCACGTTAATTCTCCAGAGAAATAGATTGGGTTTACGGCATTTCTCGGAGTACTCCTACATTATCTGCTGAAAATTCTGGCGAGTCATCCATTACTTTGGGCTCTGCCTGTTGGTTTTGATGCATCTTTGTTGATGGAAACGGTCTTGGAGAGTCCACGGTAAGGCTCTTTGAAATGGACTTGCTCACTTAAGTTTGGAGCTTTCCTTTCATTCTCTGGTTCCAAGTCCTGGGAAAGCGGGTCTTAAAGATGGGTGCTTCCTCCAGAGACCTGCACGTCCCCGCCTGTTTGAGAGCCAAAGCAAAGCATCAGCCACAGATCCTGAGCTGGTGAGTGGTGTGGAAAGGGGCCTCTGTCTGCAGGAGCTTCGCTTAGCTCTGGGCAGTGGATGGGCAAGGAAGGCAGGAGTTGGGACAGAGACAAAGTTCTAAACCTCAGTTACCTCTGTGGTGATTGAGGACTGAAGAAGTGAGGAAATATGGCTAGAACTTTTGTCTATAGTGATGGTCTTTAAAAGCAAGAGCATTAAAATTTTTTCTTTGTAAATTTATGCACCGTCAAATCTCTCTCTCTCTCTCTATCTCTATCTCTCTCTCTTTTGTAGGGAGTTTGACAAATACAGTGTTATGTAGTTATGCTGTATTAGTTTTCTGTTGCTGCTGTAACAAATTAACTTCACACTTGAAGCTTTAAACAACGTGAGTTTATTATCTACAGTTTCCATGGGTTAGAAGTGCATCAGCTCAGCTCTTTTCAGAGTATCATAAAGCCAAAGCCAAGGTGGTGTTGGCAGGGCTATGTTCTTTTCTGGGGGACTAAGGGAGAATCCATGCTTTTGCTCACTCAGGTTGGTGGCAGAATTCAGTTCTTAGGGTTGTAGCACTAAGGTCCCCATTTCCAAGCTGTCAGCCTGGGCTACTCTCAGGTTCTAGCCAATTTCTGCAACTTAAAAACCCAGCAACGGCTGAGTCCTTCTCATGCTTCACATTTCTCCTGTCTCTGCTTCCATGGCAAGTCTCTCTCATTAATTATTGCCTCCCTCTTCCACTTTTAAGGGCCCTTGTGATTATACTGAGCCTACACCGATAATCAGATAATCTCCCTATTTTAAGGTCAGCTGATTAGCAACCTTAATTCCATCTGCAAAGTACCTTTTACCCTTAATGTTCACATATTCACAGATTTCCAGGGTTTAGAGTATGAACGTGGTTTGGGCCCATTATTCTGTCTACCACATACCACCATTAAAAAAAAAAAAAAAAGTCCTCATGTAGTCAAACCTTCTCCTCTCTCTTAACCCCTGGCAACCACTTATCTGTTCTTCTGTAACTTTGCCTTTTCCAAATTGTCATGAAAATGGAATTATATATTAAGTATCTTTTTTAGTCTGGGTTCTTACACGTATCAACAGTTCTATTTTTTATTGCTTAGTGGTATTCCATTAGATTGGTGCACTACAGTTTGTTTATCCATTCATCTGTTGAAGGGCATTTGTGTTGTTTCCAGCGTGGGACGATGATACATAAAGCTGCTCTGTACCTATGTATATAGGTTTTTGTGTGAGAATGAAGTTTTGTATCTCTTGGATGAGTACTCAGGAGTGGGATTGCTAACTAGATCATACTTAACTCTATGTTTAATTCTAAGACAGTGCCAAACAGCTCTGGCCTGGTAGCTCAATTGGTTAGACTTAGAGCGTCATCCTGATCCTCCATTGTGGGTTGGATCCCGCCCTGGTCAGGGCACATACAAGAATTGAACCCATAAATAAGTAGAACAACAAATTAAGGTTTCTCTCTCTCTCTCTCAAATCAATCAATAAAAATTTAAAAAAAACCCCAACAAAACTGCCAAACAGTTTTCCAAGGTGGTTGTACCATTTTGCATTCCCATTTAAAAGCAGTAACATTTTAAGCTAGGGTTTAAAGAGTTTATTCAGTTGGCACTTTGAGTGAGTATTAATAGTGTTTAGTAGTGTTGAAATATATCAGTCCTTCACTCCTTGGTGCCCTAAATTCAGGGTTGTTTACATCACCTGAAACTGGATTAGTGGTTGCCTGTAAATATACCCTCTGAAACCCTGGAATGAGGGAACACATGAGAGTAGCCATAATCTGTCATGTGTCTCTGGAGGCTATTCACTGTGGTGCACACAGTCGGTGCTCCATAAATGAATGGAGTAGATGGAGGCATCAGGGAGAGTCAGACAGAAAGTATGGATTTACTAGCTGGCTGTAAGGCTTTTAAAAAGCTCCTTAGCTTCTCTGGGCTTCAACCCGCTCATTTAAAGTGGGGATAATTACTTTGGTCGTAGGGTCATTTGGATGAAATGAAATGAAGTGGTCAAAACGGAATCTGGCACAGAGAAAATGCTCAATACAGGCTAATTACCTCCCATGTTTCCTAATTCCCTCGTAATTTTCAGAGTTATCTTTGTCCCTCAAATTATTGGCTTTAACTCTGACTATCCCCTGAAAACCCTCGTACATCCTCATTTCTTAGGCATTTGTTCACCCAGCTCACTCAGAATAGACACTCTTCCGCTTATTTGTAGAATTTCTAACCATCCATGGGGGCAGAGCGCATCTCCCATTTCCTTATTTATAGACTTATCAGCTGTTCCTTTTATCTACAATGATCATATATAGGATTGTGTGTGTGGAGTGTGTGTGTGTGGAGTGTGTGTGTGTGGGTGGAGTGTGTGTGTGTGTGTGTGTGTGTGTGTCCATGTCCTCCTCATGTAAATTTTAAGTTTCTCAGGTACACAGAACTGTTTTGTGTTTTTTAAATATCTTTGTCTCCTTTATTGTAGTTGTTTAGTAAGTACAGTATATCTTGATTATTGAGGGTTCCTTTCCCTCCTGTTTCCTGCCTGGAATCAAGTCTCTGTAATTGCCAGTTTCTGAATTACCTTAAGTAACTTGGGCATCGCTGGGGAGTTCCCTCTGCCTCCACCTGTGCTTGTCTGGCCCAACTCCCCTGTTTAATGACTGTTTTCCACTCTCAGCTCTTCTCCCTCCTTCAAAATAGGAGGCCTCCTCCACCTTTGGGTCCCCTTTAGTCCCTGCCTCAGAATGATCACCTGTGTCTCCCTATTAAACAGACAAGGACAAAGCCACCTATCCCCTAATGCTTTCTCTCTAATTAAAGAAAAAGTAGCCCCTTGACAGATCCCATTTCACCTTATTTCTCTCAGGTTTTTCATGAAGTCCTATTTTTTTTTTTTTGGTGACGAAAGCTCCTCCTTTAACCCATTTGCTGCACATCAATCAAGTTCCTTTTAGTAGGAATTGAGTTGTTGAGTCTGTGGTTATTTGCAAATATTACATAGCCTGAGAGAAAGTGGAGTTTTAGATTCACTATAATGTACCTCCCCAGCACCCATCCTGGATACCAGTCAGGCAGCCCAAGACGAACTCCCAGCTCTGTGACTTCTTGGCTGTGTGAACATGGACAGATTGCTAACCCACACTGAGTTCCAGCTTCCTGGCCTGGGGAATGGGGAGAACAACACTCTCCGTGTCCTGGGGTTGTGGACGTTGACAGGAGATCCTGCTTGTAGAGTGCTGAGCACGGTGCTGGCACATCGCAGGCCTTCAGAAAATGTGCTGCTTGGGACCCACTAGTGGGGATTTCTCTGTACTCTTGTCAGACTTCCTAATCTGCGAAGGCCCAGACCCTTCACAGTTTCCCCGGTATCCTCAGGTTGTGTTAAGAGAAAATTATTGTGACAGTGGTAAACATAGTAAGGAGGTGATTGCCATTGGTGTCAACACTGTTGCAACAGGGGAGAGAAATCAGGCTCGACTCCAAATGCAAATACAAGTGGAGCAGGATGAGGGGTCGGTGGGTGGACAGTTAATCAGAGGGGACATATGGGGTGACGGGAATTCTTGCTGAACTGACCTAGCAGGATTCTTCCTGAAGGTAGGCCAGATAACCAAGGTATCAAGATGTTGGTACTGAGGTATCAAGGGTGATGAGATATTCGGGGTAAGGGTTCTCTCTACACTGCCTTAGCAGGGCTCTTGCTAAAACCAGACTCTGCACGGACAGACCTGGAAGTCCAAGGTTGAGGCCCAGTTGAGAAGAGATTCTCAGAGGAGCCTGACTCAAGTTTGATTAAGGAGCGAGTCTTTGTCAGAGGGAATCCAGATGCTTCTGTGGGGGGCATTCAAGGCCCTCCATATTCTGGGCCTGCCTATCTTACTAACTTCACCCAATGTTCCATCTGTACTGCCCTCTTCTGAAAAGATTAGGCATCTCAGTACCTCCCTACCAACAGCTGCTCACACCCCGCATGCCTAGGATGATGGTCCTCAGAGCGTACTGCATGGCAAGCATCCCTTTACCTTGAGAATCTCATCCCATGGTGCCCCCCTGATATTTTTCTGATCAGCCCCTCTTCCCTTCACCCCTGGCCAGGTTAGACCCTTCCTGCTGTGAACCCCTTGTACCATGCACAGCTCCTGGCTCAACTTCCCAAGAACTGCATTTCTTTGGGTGTGTCCTTTCCTCCAATTAGACTGAGAGCTAATGTGATTTTTAGCTATTATTTATTTAGTTCCATTTATTTCCATCTCCAATGCCTGGAACAGTGCCCGGAACAGAGTAGGTGCTCAGTACATGATGTCTTTTGAAAGAGATGGAAGAATGCTGTCTCTTCTAGGCTGTCAGATGTCAGAGCCTGGAGATATTTGGCATCTTTCCAGCTCTGGTAACTTGTTTTTCCTACTTGGGCATCTTCATGGCTTTATTGTTATTGCTTTAAAAATAATAGCTTTTTCAGGGGTCCTGATAGATTGCAAGCTCATTGGGGGGGGGGGGGGACTTAAACCATTCAGAAAGCATGAAGGCAAAAATCACTTTTAATTTTATGAGCTAGAAAACACCATTGTTAACATCCTATTGTTTATTCCAGCTCTTTTCTATTCATAAAACAACACATTTTGTTTTAAAACAAAGATATGACTTTACAAAATCTGTTTTGAAACCTACAGTATACTCAGACATCTGCATTTTTAAAGGTTACATGTCATTCCATCATATGTCTTGTCAGTACTTCATTGAATCATTCCCTACTGATAGCTATTTGGGTTTTTCTTTTCTGTTATAAACAAAAGGGTGATAAACATCAGTGCCCACATTTCTTTGTGCACTTGGCCCATTATTTTGTTAGAATACATTTGTAGAATTGGGGTGGCTGGTCAAAGGATACAGATGGTTTTAAGGCGTCCATTGTTTTTGAGAGGGAGCAGTTCAGAGATGATGAACTGTCTTCTGTTTTATACTCTCACTTCTTTGCTTATTACCCCATAGAATTGCTACCTTTTTGTCTCACAAGGCATCCCTCCCTTCATACCTGAGTTAAACTAAATTCTTACAGAAAGTGTGCGTCGTCACACACTTTAACCCACAGATAGAGAACATGGCAATGCCTTCAGACTTGTAATGTAAACCATAGGATTTTGTAGGCTGTTTCTTGTTCGTTTCAATATCCTGAAGGATGTTGTCTCTTGGTGGTGATCAAAAGCTAAATCTGTCTCTTGAGGCAGAGAGAGAGATAAGAGGCCAAGATTGTAATCTTCAAGAAAAGGAAGGTAGCTATGCCTTTCTTCTTGGCGCTGACATTGAATGGCCTGTGGTATCTTCTGGGCAGTGGTAAGTTGAGAAGGGATAAAATAGTCCCCCTCAAAAATGCCCTAAAAAGAGCTTTCCCCCTTGATTACTAGGTACTCTTTTAAAAAACTTATTATATAAAATTTTTAAATTATACCAAAAATAGAAAGAATAACAAAATATACCCCCCATGAGCTGGTTTTAACCATCATCAATAAATTGGCCAAACTTATTTTATTTTCCTAACCTTTCCCTCCAAAATCACTTGATTGTTTTAAAATGAAATCTCTTTTTAAAAATTGAATTTATTGGGGTGACATTGATTAGAGTGAAACATCTCAAATTATTTTATCCCTAAATTGTAATATGTATCTTTAAAAGATCAGGACTCTTAAGACCATACTAACATTATCAAATGAAAATATGAACAATTCCTTAATGCCAAATGTCCAAGTCCAACCCACCCCCCCCCCCTCATTGCCTCATAAATTCTTTTACATTTGGTTTGTTAACATCAGAATACCAGCTACTATTAATTGCAAGTGAGGAGAGGAAGGAATGCTCATACATTTACCTCTGGAAACAAGAAGGAGGCGTTGGTATAGACTCACAAACACACAAAGCAGTCAGGGCTAATGAAGATTTCCAGCCCATCTCCCTTAACCATGGGCACGTCCAGTTATCTTTTTAATAGACCAAGGCTGGCATTGCAGTGTCAGGCAGACAAGCTATTTAGAGAGCTTCATGTTTATAGCCTTTCTCCTGCTGCTGCTTTCCCTTGCTTTAGTCACCTTGCATCAGCTTCAGGAAAGCAGGCAGATACATCACTCATTTGTCTTCCAAGATCAGTGCCCACCCTTATTAGCTCGGTACCAACTACATTTAGAGCAATTCTTTTAGGTGTGTATGCGTATATTAGTATTTATTACCTTTTCAGTCAATGAATAAATGAATACCCATCCTCGATGTGAATTGAATACTAGAAAATAAGTTCACAGAGCTGACGGGAAAACATAGAGGTGAGTACAGAATTCAGTGTAACACAGCTCTTTAAGGAAGGAGGTTTGTAGTTCTGTTTTTATTTTTTCTTTCTTTACTCATAAAAAAAGAACAAACTTTTGCCCAGCTGGTGTGGCTCAAGTGGTTGAGCATCGAACTATGAGCCAAGCGGTCACAGGATCTATTCCTGATCAAGGCACATGCCCGGTTGCAGGATCGATCCCCAGTAGGGGACGTGCAGGAGGCAGCCTATCGATGTTTCTATCTCTATCCTTCTCCCTCCTCTCTTTAAAATAAATAAAAACATTTTCTTTTTTTAAAAAGAAAAAAAACTTTTGGAGGAGGATGTGAGTGTAGAAAAAGTGCAAACATCCCGATAATTTATGCTGTAACTTCCTTGACTGCAGGATATGGTATGGTCCGAAGAGCTGCAGATCAATAATATCATTTTAGAAGCATTTTATTTAAAGATCTTGGCCACACACTTTTGGGTTGACAAGTCCCAGGAACTCTTCCTTTCCCGGGATCTCTTTTAGAGCGATCTCTCCCATTCTTAACATCTCATTTTGCCTCATGAGGAAACGAAGAGCAGTCTGCTTCAATTGTCTGAGGAGGTCATATCATAGTTTTTTTTTCTGAACGAACTGTCTGGCACCTCACTCCTCAAAGGTTATTGATTTTCATCTGGGGACCTGGGGAAATAACTTCATCTGACATCAGAAACTTTGGCTTAGTCTTGGGGGTGGGGAGCTTGTATTTCCCTTTCATAGTCAGTCACCTCCTGCCCCACAGAGAGGAACAAATGCCAATCTGATTGGTCAGTGTCCAAACCTCTGTTGGTCCTGGTTGCTGGTGGGCGGGATCCCATGGGAGGCAGTTAGTTCCTTCCTGTGTCTGGCCTCTGTAAGCCAACCACAGCAGGATCTGGCTTCCTGGGCTGTCTTCCAGCGGCTGTTTTTTTGTTTTTTTCTTTTTAAGTCGCTCTGTCTGCTGCTGAGTGGACAAGTGAGGCTGGATGCACAGATTCAGGCCCAGGTGGGCTGGTCTGCAGGTTCAGAAGAGGATGGGCTGCAGGATGGTCTAGAGGTGAGGTGAGGAGAGTAGGAAGACCACATAAGCCTTTTTACCTGAGACGCTGGCCAGCTTCAGTATTGGGATGATATGGGCTGGCACCCTACCCAGGTGGGGCCTTATACCTGCTGTGCTGCGCCTGTGCAGAGCACACTTGCCCACCCAGTGAAGAGGAGGGGTGACTGTTAGGGGAGTCTGGGTTCCTGGCATTCTTGGGTCCCTGGTACTAGTGTCATCATGGTGGCATCAAAGCCTTCTCCTAACTACTAATAGTTTATTTACATATTTGTGAAAAGTAGACGTTAGAAGGAAAGTGTTTAGCTCTTCCGTAATAATTACTAAGCAACACAACCTACTAACTATCTGTTCAGACAAGTGGGAGAGTCATGTGTGGCAGTAGAAACACACAGAACAATCAAGGCTAATCAAGATTTCCAGCCCATCTCCCTTAACCATGGTCACCTACACCCAAAGTAGTATATGCAACTGGTGTGCTGTAAGAATTTTTAAAACGTGCAATATCTGACTATTTAGTCAGAGGTACTGACCATTCCCCCCTTAGATTGTCAAATAAAAAAATGATAACAGCCAACACAACAATAGCCATCCAATGTGAATGAATCAAAAGTATACCTTTTTTTTTTTTTTGGTTAGAGCGGCAAAAGATATATTTTGTGGTATGCCATAGAATTTTAGTAGTTTATGTGTGCCATAAGATGAAAAAAGTTGAAAATCACTCTTCTAGAGTAACGACGCTTGTTATGCGTGTTTGTTAAATGTTCCTTAATAAATATGGCTCTTGATAAAGATTGGCTTGAAGATGTATTTTAAGCAGTATTTTCTGGTCTAGACATTTATCCAAAAGAGCTTATAAAGGGGAAAATATACTCCTACTTAATACTTTGTTTCCTTAGTTCTATGGAACACAGATATGAAGAGGTAACATACAGATTAATGGAAAGCTTAAGTTAAACGAGTTCTTTATGACTAAGGAGTGGGCTTCACTGGAATAGTGTGCTGTAATACTGCCCAGAACAGTGGCCACTAGCCACCTGTGACTGTTACCCGGCACATTGTCTTTGAAAAATTAGTCCAAATTAGGATGTAAAGTAAATATAAAATGTACTCTGGTTTTTGAAGACAGTACAAAAGAAGGAATGTAAAGTATCTCAATGTTTTGTATTCATTGCATGTTGAAATGATAATACTTTGGATATATTGGGTTAAAAACATTAATAAAATGAGTTTTTCCCTTTTGAAAATTTAAAGTTACATGTGTGAGTTGCATTTTTGGCTGTTATTATTTTTTTATTGGACAGTGTTGCTTTTACATTAAGACGCTGGCATTCACATTGTTGTCGCATTTGTTAACTTCCATTCCATTTTGGTGTGTTGAGTGAGGGCTTATTAGGTGTTAAGCTCAGTGCTAAGCATTTTACTAGCGGACTTACTGTATGTGCTAATAAGATGAGATCCCTGCCATCAGTAACCATATACATAACTCAGTGGTAGAAAGCAAGTAAAAAAAGTATTATGCCGAGCGTCCAAAGAAAAGAGGAAACAAAGTCTTGTTGGAATTAAAAAGAGAGAGAGCAAGTCTAGTTGTGTCCATGGAAACAGACCTCAGGCAGAGGGGCCATTTGATCCTTACTTTGATGCACATTTAAAATTTGCTTTTTGATCTTCAGTCACTTTGCATTCCTAGGGAGCTGCTTTTGAATATTGTTGAGAAAAGATGTGAGAAGGGATGTGTGCCACAGCCTCCTCTGCCTCTCTTGTTGCTCCCCTCTCCCCCCTCAAATATTGTGACATTGAGGATTGCCACTGGGAGCTCCTGGGAGGAGCAGCCCGCCCCAGTCCTGTAATTAAGTACCAGCCATATGCGGCAGCCGGTTTGTGATGCATTTGTAGTGGTCGACATTGAAAACACCGAGAGGTGACGCTGTGCATTGTCTTTGAAAAATGTCAGGACGCCGCCCTGCTGCCTGAGTCCTACCGCAGCCCGCCTGGGGACAGGACACCAGGCCCGCGGGCACCTCCCTGCTCCCCACGCTTGGATCGGCCTCTCCGGGGCTGGTTGGTGGTTTTTCATTTTCAGGCAAGGAGCACCTCTGTGATTGCAAATCTGTCACTTACCTTCTGCCTCCATTCTGTCGCTAATGCTAGGAATGGCAACCCGCTAGTCCTGGGAATGCACTGCCTTTAGCACAGGCGCCTTCTACTGAGGTCCCTCCACCCTGCGCAACAAAGGCGCCCATTAGGAGGACCCGTGGTGGGAGGCGATGCCGTTGTGGGAAACCTAGGAAACGCTGCCTTTGTAGCTCGCAGGTGCCTTTGTCCTGGCTTCTGGGGGTGGGCTGCGGTGTGGGGAGGCTGCCTTGCAGGTGAAGGCCACACAGCCCTTTAGAGGAGTTGGTTCTGTGCTGGAAACTGCCTTCCACCCCCCACTCATGCCCCTGTTTGTGTTGATTGGCACAAAATTGATTTTTCCTCCTTTGCAAATGGCAAAAACGCCATGGTGCTAACATGAAAGCCCAGCAACATCAAAATCAGCCATAATCTCACCATCCTACATCATCCATTTTAATTTTTATACCCTCCCCTTTCCTCTCCTTTTTGATACAAAAATAATTTTTAAAAATTATTTATTGATTTTAGAGAGAGAGGAAGAGAGAGAAACATGGATTTGTTGTTCCATTTATTTATGCATTCATTGATTGGTTCTTGTATGTGCCCTGATAGGATGGAATCTGCAACCTTGGTGTATGGGGATGACACTCTAACCAGCTGAGCTACCCAGTCAGGGCCTGTTGGTTACTACTTAACTTTTTTTTTAAAAAAGTATAATTACAGACATACAGTTCTGCCTTTTTTCTTTCTCTTTACCTAAGTTTACTGTATATAAGCTCTTTAGTTCTGTGTTAGACCACCAACCAGGTTCAGCATCCTATGGGCATCACTGGCAAACCAAGGGCTAGGACAGAGAACCTGAATAAGATAAACTAAAAGAAAGACAACATGAAGAGGAAACCTGGGTCAAGCAGAAAAAAGAGAAAAGAGTGCTGTAGGTCCCCTTCCTTGATGTCTTTGTTCTCTTGACTTACTATAGAAAACATGACACATTTCCTTTCTTACACAATTTAATTTGAATACAAAGTACTGCTCTCTATTGCATAGTTTGTCACTCTTTTTTGATGCCTTAATTATTGTGTTGAGTACCATTTATTTAGGAAACTTATTGGTTTGTGAAAGTTTTACCTATGAGTCTGGTTAAATCATAGGTTTAAAAAATATGATAAACTTGTATACACTCATGGTATAAAAATTAAAGAACACAGAAAGAGATAAAGAGAAAAGGAAGGACGGGGTAGAATTTTTACCTGGGAGGAAAGATATGTAAGGTGATCACTGTGTGTTTGAGGGAGGGAGCAAGCCTGAGGGCCATGTTCAAGAGGCCTGAGTATAGAGGAGTAATAAGGTGGTCAGATTAGACTAGACAGGAAGGAATCAGATGTGGAGACTTTAAAGTGGACTAGAGGAATTGAAATTTGATTTGGTTGACTTCATACTCTAGCCTATAGCTGGTTCAGAAATGCTTCTACAATCATTTACCCTTAAGTGCACGTGACCCTTCCCCTCAAACAACCCTTTTCTGGGTCCCACAGAGGCAGGTACTATTGCAGTTTGCTTTTCACAGTTCTGGACCTGGTAGTTCAATATGCAGTTCTTGTCCATTCCAAACGATCCAACTGTTTTTGGCTCTTGATTTATCACCCAAAAGGGTTAATACCTTATATCTTATTTAACCCCAGTAGTTGGAAGAAGTTTTCCTTGCTACTGGTTATCATATATGATTCACCAAATTTTAAGGTATTTGATGCACAGTAAAGTAACATCACTTAAGCTGTATTTAACATAATGCTTTTTTTTTTTTTAACATAATGCTTTTCTGATGATATAGCTGTTTCTTGGAATTCTTTTGCATTACTGTTAACTGTCCAATTTTGAATATTGGGCATGTCCGAGGCCCCTCAGTGTACAATAGTAGTTTCATGTCTGTTGGTCTTGCTTATTTTATTTTATTTTTATTTTTTATTATTAGTTAAGGTATTACAAATGTGTCCTCATCCCCCCCATTAACCCCCAACCTCCCCGCCCCCCCGCCCCACACACTCATGCTCCCGGTCTTGCTTATTTTAAAGGTAGAGGTGATAGGAAACAACCATGTAGAGTGGCTTAATGCTGGGAGAAATTCTTTAGCACTAAATTTCCTTCCTGAAGATAGAATTTACTCTGGAAAGTGAGTGTGGGAAGTTGCAGACAGGTGCTTTTCAACTTAGATGCTTAGGAGGAGCATATTTGGAGAAAATGTATCAATTTTTTAAAATTATTATTTAAGATATTTAATATTGATTTTTTTGAGAGAGAGGAAGAGAGAGAGAGAGAGGAGAGAGAGAGAGAGAGAGAGAGAGAGAAGAAGAGGAGAGTAGAGGAGAGAGAGTCATCGAAGTGAGAACAAAACATCAATCGGCTACCTCTGACACCACCCTCTACTGGGGATTGAGCCCACAACCCAGCATGTGCCTGGATACCAGCAAACCTGTTGGTGCATGGGA